>NC_092862.1:60525959-60701817 GCF_032062135.1 Pyxicephalus adspersus | reverse complement strand
AGACGCAGGGACTTTTTCCCCCCACTTCTGGGGGAAAAAAAGTGCGTCTTATGGTCCGAAAAATACGGTACATTTAGTAAACTACAACTATATTTAGTAGTTCAGTACTTTCTTGTAATCCTAGAATTTGAGTGATTGGGTTGCAGGCAAACCACATACTAGGGATGAGTGACCGAGATTTTAAAATTCGATCTTGGGGCGAGTCGGGCCGTTCTTGCTTACCAAACATGTAAGCTAGAACGGCCTGTGTAAATTTGGCCGTCGAGATCAAATTTTTTGACACCTGCAAGAGCAATCAGGGGAGTGGAGCTGACAGCTCTGCTCCCCTGATTGCTTATGGCAGCCTTGTAGTATGTGTTCTTGGATAGAGATTCTCTATCCAAGAACACAGGAGTACCGCGGCTGTGCTCATCATGAATGAATGCAGTTGTTGGAATCATCCTGTGATGATTCCCACAGCTGCATTAATTGATGAGCACAGCCGCGGTACTCACACTGACAGGAGGAGTACAGCGGCTGCGTTCAGGAATTCCTTGATCTTCCAATGGGTCCACAAAATCAGTTCGCCGAAATTTTGCAGACCCATTAAAAGTTCGAGGAATTTTTTTGTGAGAATGTCAGAGGCATTTTTGCTTATCCTTACCACATACCCTGCAGAATGTGATTATTTGCAACATTGTTCAGTAATTATTGTGATCCAGACATTCTTTACTAAACAACCTATCCAGAAGAAGTATAGCTGAAGGGTGCATACTGTCTGGGATCTACTACTAAGTTGGATAATGTCAGAATTTAGAAGTCTCAGTTCCATCAGTAAGAGCTGATATGACAGATTCCTCCTAAAAGCAGACATCTATGGTTGAAAAGTAAACTAAGTTAAGACTTCTTGTTACCTTGAGCTTTTAAATATCTTCATATGATAAGCTATCATAAAAAGATCAGAATGAAACTGCTAGCAGCAGAAGGGATATAGGTAAATTCCTTTCAATGCAGAAATATTGTAACAAGGACTTTATGAGTAGCTAAATCTAATTTTAATGGACAACCTTCCATTATAGTGTTTTCATCAAAGATATCCATCTGACTCAAAGCTTTTAAATATATAATCTGATTTTTTAAGTCACCAAATCAAAAGAAGCTGTGAAAATCCACTGTGTTATGTAAAAAGAGAGTCAAACAATATGATCAAGGGGATTAGTTTACAGTACAAGAATCTGTGGAATGAACCTGACATGTGCTTTTGTTGTGGATTAGTCAGCACGGAAACATTATGAATTTGCACTGCAAGGAAACATATGGCACTTTTTGTGCAAGAGAAAAAAAAACTACTAATGTAATGTCAGTAGGCTGAGTATTTTTGTGTTCTGAGAATGTAGAAAATGTTTTGTACCAGAAATACATTTAGTAAGATCAACAATAAAAGTCACAGCGTGTTATAGTACATGCTGCCAAAGACATTTCAAACTGGTTTCTAGGAATCTATTTGAAGTTGCATTTAGTACATGAAATGCAGAGCTTGTACTTTATGTACAAGGTAAGGTAGACTGCTCTGTTGAGTCAGGTAAGGATATTTACCTTGTTTAAATCTTGAATTCTTTGAAAATGTTTTTTAATTTAAGAAGCCCTGTAAGAAAAAGGATAATTCATACACTTGATAGCCCTGAAGGAATGGCTTTTGATAAAGTACTTAAACCAGAGTCACAGTATGTGGGCATTAGCTGCTCAAATTAATAAGCACTATTGAATTTCCCCTTTCTATACACATAAAAAGCTACTGCCTCTGGAAACACAGCAAAAGTCAGCAAGAGCTTAGAGAATGTGTACTTTTCATTAATTTAAATGTTATAGGGTTAAGATTAATGTAAAAGATTTTAAAAATGGCAATTAAATATTTCCACTTGTGCTATAGCTGAGAAAACAAGAAAGCCTTAGTAGCATAGGAGGCTAGCCTTGCTTATAACTCCCCATGTGAAAATCTCATTAATTCACTCTGGCTCTTAAGATCAACTACTAAGTCCTTGTATTGTCACTCATCCTCTGGTCCTTTCAGAATTTCTAATGCCTAACTAGACCTATCACTATGGCAACCATATACTTATGCTTTGCACATCCCTGGAACTTTTGTCTGTGACAAAGCTCGAAAAATCCCTTGCAGCAGGGAGACTTAACGTTGTGATCCAAGTCTTGACCCAACTTCACATAAATGATGCACCGCACCATCCCACATGTACCGTTATCCCACTACCAAACCTTATAGGCAACAATATGTGAACAAGTTAAGTGTATAGGATGTAAATATGTATTGAGATTGGTATTGGTAACTATTACAGATGGAGATACTAAGCATTAATAGTAGTATGACTAACATGTAATTGACAGTACTGAATTTAGGTGTTACTTACAGCAGTTAATAGGAAACAGTTTCACCAGTTGGATTATTTGACTTATTACTTATGTGTGATACAAAAAATGCTATACAAGCCCAAAAAATAATTGCATATACATGTTGCTATATTTTTACCAAGATTCACACATGATTACCAAGGTTCACACATGATAGTCTATCTTCTCCAGTCTTGGAGCTTTAACCCCTCTAGTGGTAGTCCCCAGTGTGACTTGGAGTGGATTTTACCTGCAAATAGCGTTAATCCCGAATCACACTTGAGGTAGCTTTAACCACTTACCTTGCTCCATTGTCGTTCCCCGTTGTCCTGCTGCAGGTTTGGGGGACATGTCCTGCTCCTCAGATCTTCAGCCACGAACTGCAGAGATGATCTCTGGGGTTTTCCGCTGACGTTGGTGCAGGCGGGTGGATCGGCAGGAAATTTAAATAATTTTGTATTGGATTCAATACAAAATAGCAGTATTGAGTCCAAAACCAAGACATTTTCATATATTATATATACATATATATATATATATATATATATATATAAAACTATATTATATTTTTAATTATTTATTTTTTTATTTTTTATTTTATTTTATTTATTTTAACAGATTTTTGTGTTTTTTTATTTAAAGTTTATTAAAGCATTTATAAAACATTGCAAAAAAAATGTAACTCGTTTTGCATGGAAATTTGAACGGAATTAGAATGCTGGGGGGGGGTTAATAAATCAGGCTCATTGAACACAATATCCTTTCCGTGTATTGCTGATTAAGTAAAGAGATTGAGAAACATCACCTTTACAGTGTGTGATAATATTTTATTTATACAGTAAAATGAACATTTTGTTCATTTTTAATAAATCAGATGCTTTTTTGTTTAGTGAAGACCCTAAACTTTTCTAGTAAATAAGACTATCTTGCAACACGTTTAAGCTTTAGGCTTTAGAAGGTAAAAGAGATCAGGCACTTCATCTATTCTGCCTGGCCAAAAAAAAGTCAAACACTCTTATATGTTATTGGACCACCTTTAGCATTGATTACAGCAACCATTGTTCATGATATCATTTCTATAGGTTTATGGGAAATCACAGCATTTATTCCTTTATTAATGATAGAAGAGTCAGGCCATCGTAAAGTCTTCTCCGGCACATACTGAAAAAATCTCAATGGAGATAAAGGCTGGAGTCTGTTGTGGCCATTCCATGTATTAAAATCATGTCTCCCTAAACCGTTCTTTCACAAACTGAGCCTGATGAATCCTGTCATTGTCATTTTGGAATATGCCCATGTCATCAGGGAAGAAAAAATACATTGAAGAAAAAACCTTATATGTAAAATTTGAAGTCACATTAAAAATATTTAAGGTAAACACTAGATCTATAATATGATAACTTTTATTCAGAGCATACTGTAAATGCTTTTTTTATGAAGTCTACAAGCCTCTTATAGTATGATACTTTACCATTATGTATCAGGTTAGTCTTCTTAGCTTTGTGAATAAAGCAATAGGATAAAAATTATAAAAATTAGTTATTCATGTTACAAAATAAAACATTGAGTTCTGAGTTGAGGAACCCTGTGCTCAGCATTGAGGACCTCAGGCATGTACTGTACTTTACAGTAGTCTTGGCATAAGGATATAAAGAATATTTGGGTGTTGTCCTTTATATGCCTTATGGCCATGTAGTAAACATTCCTTATCAATCACAATTGATAAAAACAATGGTCCTAACCAATCACACCTGATAAAGCAGTATGAAGATTTTGTGCACAGGAACATGGATCACCAAAAAGTAATCCTATTGAAGATAAAGACAAAATTGCACGGTATGTAGCTCTTGTACAGAGATAAGCAAGGCTGAATAGTGGGGGGATGGTATTGTAGGTTAGTTCAGGAGGGGTGAGTGATTAGATAGGAACAGCTTATGTTAATAGTAAAAATGTTGTTTAAGAACGAAAGCGGAATTAAACCCTATTATACTTACCTACCCCCATTCTGTTGCGGTAGCTGCCATCTTTTTCATTCTTCTCTTGCTTGTTGTCATCTTCGACTATCTTGATTGGATAGGCTAGGATGACGTAACTCCTTGAGCTGGGGAGGAAAGAGTAAGTGAAAGGAAATTTGGGGAAAATGTAAGGGTTTTGGCAGTTAGGGTCCCTGTGGGGGATCATTGACCCTGTTTTAAAATAGGTGGGAGCATCATTTCAGGTGTGACATCTCTTCAAGTTAAAGTTTGGCGGTTGTTAAAAGGGGGCTGCAAGGAAGGTCTTCGTTCCTGAGCTGGTGGAATAAGGTGTGGCTGGGAAAATTACATAGGGTGCAGTCCCCCAAAAAGCGACATGGTTAGGTGAGAGTTGCCTTCAAGGACCAGCAACCAGAAAATGTTATGGTACTGTTGATACGGCTGTTAAACTGTGGTTGGGGTAATATGTTGTTGTTATTATGTTGTTGATGTAATGTTATTATTTATAGCTATATTGTATTATTGTCATTAATATTTTGTTGTTTAAATTGTTTGATTTAAATGGGTTATTTTAAAAAGAAGGGGTGTGGCAATAAAGCAGCCCGATAGACCAATTTTCCAAAATGTCTGTCTTGTGATTATAATAAAGAAAATGGAATTAGGATAAGTGGAATATAAGGGATGACGAAGAGTTGCAAACCTCTAGGCTACCTGAGTAATGCTTATTGCAGAGGGGGCATCGCCTGACTCTTTCTGCAATAAAGTGGTGCCTGATCACAAATTAGAAGTTCTACTAGAATGTTCAGAGTTTTTGCATAAAGACAGTTGTGACTGCTTTTTTTTTTAAAAAAACTATTCATTTAAATTAAGTATTTAGTAGGGCGGAAATTAGCATTTGTGGCACCTTCTCTTTACATTTTCAACTTCAAATGTAAATCTACTTGGAGTCCAAGGCTCTTAACAATGTTCTGGGCCCAGACAGAGTAGAGATTTAATCAGAATAATTAAATTTAGCACTACTTTGAAATATAATCTAGACACTTTGGTGGCTTCCTTATTTTATATAAGTAGCAAACAGCTGCATTTCAAAGTACTCTTTTTAGTAATATGATCTATTTTAAAGAACTCAAATCAATAATAATCAAAATATAATTTGTGCCAATCATAACATCAGTAACTATTTATTCTTCAGTTTACTTCTGTATGGAAAGTGAAAATGCTGCACAGAAACGTAAAAACTATATCTGATTTGTGGTGGAAAACACATAAAAATAGCATTACCAAAAATTATGATCAAACATTTTAAAATAAATCTATAGACAAATTTATTTAGTAGTACTGACCTGTAAAAAAACAGAATTTTCTTGCATATATGATTTTATCCTGTTTTTTATTTTTTATCCTAAAATGAATGAATTGGCCTAATTTATAATTCCCACAACTAATACATTCAGAATAAGCACACTATGGGAATGTACTATAAAACATTCTCCCTCAGAATGGTGCCAACGGAAATTATTATACAGGTCCTAAGAGAGCAAGAGAAACAGCCCTAATGACTTGTAATACATGGAGAAGTCTCATGTCAACATGCAGCTGCATGTCAGAGAGATCCCTGCTCCAGCTCCTGAAAGTGTTACAGGACAAAACATGTAGGCAGCAGTACCTATTAAATCCAATGTGATGTGCCTTAAAGGGAACTGTCTGTCACTGTTCTCTTTCAATGCTCATTGTTTATGACATGTGTTGTCAACCTTTAAAAAAATATATTATTGATTGTAATGTTATATAATTATACGCTGTGTATGTGTATATATATATATATATATATATATATTTAGAAGAGAGAAAAGAGAGGGCACCTTGTTATTTCCAGATTTTGTTGTAGTACAATGTTTGTGAAGCTCCTCGTTTATCCAGCTCATATATAGTAGTTAGTTGAATTTGTTCTAGTAATGTTGAAAGTTGAAGACATTTTCAAGATAATTCTTCAACTTTTAGAACTAAGGAAATGGCTTGGACAAGCTATGTAACATCTTCAACACAATAGAACAAGTCCAGTTGAATTTACTATTTATACTAGGTACATTTTATAGGTCTGACCTGAACAAAAAAAAAATATTTGTATTCTTATCAGACTAACAGGAAGAAAATAAAAGTGTATTGTTGGAGGTTACATACACCTTAAAGGGGAAAAGCCAAAATTAAACTTTGTCACACTTACCTGTTCCTCACTAAAACACAGGCATCTCTGGTCAGTTCTGAGCTGTTTCCAGGCTTTATCTTTGGCCATGCTGTTGGCCAATCAGAAAGTAGCCTCTTAACTAGCCCTGGCTGTTTAGCTTGCTCACAGACTTCATTCTGTGTTCGTGCAACAAGTTACCAGTGCCCAGTAGTGTTGGTCGAATAGGTCACTATTCGATTCGACCGATATTCGGACGAATAATGCATAATTATTTGGGTCGTCGAACATCAAATTCGAACACCATTAAAGTCAATGGGAGGAAAAATTTGGTTTTTTTTCAGCACTGTGTAGAGCTTCTACAGCCTCCAAACAGGTGTAAAAAGATACATTATAAAAGGATTCATAAAAAGATACATTATAAAAAGATACATAACACTATTACATACCCCTGTACTTTACATGAATATTAAAGAGCATCTGTCAAATCAATTTTTGGCTAAAGCTAGGTACACACTTCCACAAATTATTGTTAGAAAATGAACGTTTACGACCGATCAACGATTATGCACGATTATACTTGAACGATCATATTGTGCACAATTCTGTACATGCTGTAACGATATGATCATTCATATATAATCCACCAACAGGGTCCACACGCTAGATACAATCATTTGAACAATGCAGGGAGGGACATGTAAAGGAGAAAGTGTACCGCAGAAACATGCACAAACACTGAACGTCACGATAAACTGTAAACTGTACACAAAAAACTGTACACACGATAGACAGTGAAAGATCGTCGGCCAATCAGATCCACCGTAGCGGTCGTTCATTTCCAACGACAATCCTCGTTCGTCGGCGTCCTTGGTCACTTTTTTTTTGGCCAATCAGTTGTTCATCGGTCGTTTCTAACGATAATTATTGGACGTGTGTATGCAGCTTTAGTCTACACGGACTGCATTCCCATGGGCTAATCTACACCAGGACGTTTCCTTCAGGCATGTTTTTGAGCGTTATCTTAAACGTTGCTTGTGACATTTAAAAAATTAAAACGCTGGATAAACGCGGGAAAACGCTTATATTGAACTCAATGGAGGCTTTTTCAAGTGTTTTTAAGCTTTTATGAAAACTTCCATTGAAAACAATGGGGGCTTTTTTAAACATTTTTAGCAGGACTTTGGAATAAGGAGACTCCCAGATCTCCACCGCTCCACCCTGGGGAATGAGTACAGGGGTACATAAATCCCCTTACTCATTCCCTGAAAGGGTTAAAATATAAGTAAAAAATAGGACAAGGCTTTAATTTAAAATTAGTTTATTAATGTGTGTGTTTGTGTAATTTAACTTTTTTTTTTTTTTTTTTTTTTTACAGGTTATTCCAATGACAGGAGGATTTCCAGGGTTGCAATGAACAGAGCCCTGGAAATCCTCCTGACAGTGAGGGATTGCAGGGCACTAGGGGTTAAATGAGGACAAGCCTCTCCATTCACCCCTAGTGCTCTGGCTGAGGTTTTATATTTCTCAGCCATTCAGCACTAGAGATGAATGGGGAGACTTGTGCCCATTCATCCCTAGTGCTCTGTGATTGGCTGAGAAATAGGAAATCCTGATGACAGCTCAAGCATCATCAGGATTTCCCTTTCCTCAGCCAATCAGGGAGCAGATCAATCAGCAGAACTTTACTATGCTGACAGCTCTGCTCCCTTGATCGCTCCTGTAGCGCTAGAGGAGCTGTGACATGTATTACACATATAGAACATATGTCACAGCTCCTCTTGGGCTGCAGAAACGATCAGTGGAGCAGAGCTGTCAGCATAGTAAAGCTCCGCTGATTGCTCTGCTCCCTGAGTTGCTGAGGAAAGGGAAATCCTGATGATGCCTTTGCTGTCATCAGGCTTTCCCTTTCCTCAGGGAGCAGGGCAATCAGCGGAGCTTTACTATGCTGACAGCTCTGCTCCTCTGATCGTTTCTGCAGCCCTAGAGGAGCTCTGACATGTTCTATAAGTGTAATACATGTCACAGCTCCTCCAGCGCTGCGGAAGTAATCAGGGGAGCAGAGCTGTCAGCATAGTAAAGCTCCGCTGATTGCTCTGCTCCCTGATTGGCTGAGGAAAGGAAAACCCTGATGATGCTTGAGCTGAAGTAGATTTATCCATGTATAATAATAAAAGCAGATCTGATGCTACAAATATATCTAAGAATAAAGGTCTGCCTAAACAATTCATTCTTCTGTATCCAAATAGGCCAGCATTCACATTACACATCTGTTAGTGTATGTAAAGGATTTTGTAACAATTCAGTTGTAACATGTCTTGTCAGCTTTAGGCACAAAAGCTAAGATTTACACTGCCGCATTTAGGTGGTCTTTCAATAACTTCATACATCTGTATGAATACATTTCTGACATGCCTAATCATACAGCAACAGCATGATGTATAAAGACAGTCCTTGTGCTAGTATGATGTCATCAGCCTTCAGCCTTGTTTAACATGCACACTCTCCACCATGCTAACCCAACCAGCGTTTGCATATTTGGCAGCTGGCAGCAGTGGGCAGCACCACTCACTGCCACCCCTCTGCGTTCTCAATGGGGCAGTTGCAAGGAGATGTTACACATAGCGTCTCCCAAGAGGCAGAGGTTCCCTGGCGTGACTTAACATGAAAAAATAATTGATGCTCATTCCACTTTAAAAAAAAAGAGGTATACATAATGGCTATTTTAAAAAATATTTTATTTTATAGGCATTGTATTTGTGGTAATGGGTTTGTGATTATTATTATGTTTTTTAGAGCTCTGACATAGTCATGCCACTAAATGTCCCTCAGAGAACCTTACAATTTAACGTACATTTTCGTTGTCCTTTGTGACAATGTTGATTGATCATACAAACCCCCTTTTGGGCCTTTGCATTCTTTGATTTCCAGCTGCATATCTATATCAAATATATCTTTTACCATCATCACACAATCTATACAATAATGAATGTACTGAATTCTTCTATAACCCAAAATCAGGACAACAGCTTGCTGTGTGACAGTATATCATGCTAAGGTATGCTAATTTATACAGTAATGTCGCCTGATTTCATTATGCATATTATACATAAAAAAGCATCACAAATAAATGTACCTCTTTGTTATTATAGCAAATAAGACAGAACACCCATGGATTCTAAAATAATAAATGAGTGTCTAAACCTCAAGTAATAATTATTACTGAGCTACTGCACAAAAGATGAACTCATGTTCAATACTGTGTTTGTCATGGAGATAATGCTTTCCCAAGACAATAATATTGCTTCATTATTTCTGCAGAGAATAAAACTGTCAGTCTAGTCTTGCAGAGTTACTGTCCCTCTCTGGAAGAAAGGTATGACGTACTGCAGATCCCCAATTGCTCACCAGTAATTTGGGCTGGGTTTGACTAAACCAGGCAGTTATTCCTTAATCCCCTGAGGGCCAGGTTTATTGGACACAGTTAGAGTAGGAAGTGAAATTAGAGCAGACACCAAGCAGTCTAGAATTTCTGTCGTCTGCATTCTCATTAATCTGGGGGTTTAGTCTGCACTGTTTTATCAGCACAAACCATCAGACATCCCTATGCTCATGTACATGTTTCGCTTAAAGTATCTTGGGGACACGGCTAACAAAGGAAATAAAATAGCTGTAACTCAGCTTATACAACATATGTGCAAAATGTTTGACTCGTGACAATGGTTTCTCTTTATATATGAAGTGAATTTGTTTAGAGTAGCTGATGGTACTTTAGAGGCCGATTAGAACAATGGCTAACAACTGCTGATCTAGCATAAAAAATACATAAATGTATTTTTCCACAAATTGTATGTTGAATATTAAACTAGCATATGTGGGTTCACTGAGCAGAAATAAAAAAACATGTTTATAAAAATATTTTTTAAACAATTGTACAATAGAACAGCAGCCATTTACACACATTATTTTTAATATTATTATCATTATCATTACATTTTATAAAGCTCCAACATATTACGCAGCACTGTACATGAAATAGGGGTTGCAAATTGAAGACAGATACAAACAATAGCACAGGAGGAGGGGAGGACCCTGCTAAAATGAGCTTACATTCTATAAGTATTAGGTTCATTTCACAATAAAAGTAAAACAACTGGAAATAAAGAGAAAACTGAAGAATATTGAGATGATAAAAATTATTTTGAACAAAGGATAGTGTAAGTTTCTACACCACAATGCATTGTAATGAAAGGTGCAGGAGGTTCAGTAAAGCTAAGTACACACGCTAGATAATTGTCATCCAAGATTAATTTTTGTGATTATGTTGAAAATCCAGCATGTATACTGCTGTCCCCTAGCATCATTACCAATCTGCCATTGTGGATCCTATAATAACAACAATATAACTATGGTGCTGCAAATCTTCACCTTATGCCTGATGGTAGTAGTGTTCATTTGCAAACTCCAAGCCTCCAACTTACATTTGATCATTTCTATGTCATAGCTGTCCTAATTACCACATGATCAGGGATCATGCTAATTGGTTCCCAAACATCAGCTGGGCCCAGGCTGCCAGACTGTTGGGCTTGAGGGCTACCAGCATGTAGCCATCAAAGACCAGAACATTTATGAATGGGATGTAGTTCTGGGGAGCATCTGCATGTAGACAGTGACCAAAACTAGTAAAATCATAGAAAGCATCTTTTTTAAATGACATTAATATGCATATTAGCAATTGAGTTTACATTACTTTAATTTACTTTTTATTGATATATTTTTGCTAACATAAAAACTTTTTTAGATGATTAAGTTTACTGCAATCCTCTGCCTCTTGTGTTGTTTTATGACTCTGTCACTGGGCTTGATTTAATAAAGCTCTCCAAGACTGGATACACTTTTATCAGTGGTTAATCAAAAAAACCTGGAATGGATCTGGTCCAGGGTTGAAAACATTTGCTAACAAATAGCAAATTACTTTAAGAAATCCATTCCAGGTTTGCTGGATCACCCAGGTTCACTGATGAAAATGTAAAAGCCTTGGAGAGCGTTCAAGTAATGCATTCATTCATGCAGTCATGCATTCAAGTAAAAATACTCTCTTTCCACAGCCTGTACTGCTAATCTCTACTGTCATTAAATTATTTCCTATCTGAAAAATAATAAGCATTCAACATTTCCTGGAGTGTTGAATGCCTGGACCATCTCTGCTGGCTTTGATTCCATTCTCTGGCCCCTGAATTAATGCAGGACACAATAGCAATATAGAGGCTGGAGAAAGAAACCACAGAACTTCCTGGGAAATCAAGCATCTGATATACAAGCAAGTTTGTTAGATGCCGAAGATGCTTCAGCCAGTGTAGCTTATGAAGAGTTGGAGACGGAAGAACCATGATGTAGTCTCAGGCAAAGTGCATTGGAGATAATGTAAGGGTGGTAGAAGAAGGAGCCACTCCATGCGGTACACCCTTCCCTGGACTGCACAATTCTCTCTCTATTATTCTAAGAAAATTGGTATAGCCCAATCCCAAATTCTGTATTTAAGCACTAGACAGTATTTGTTCTATACTTTTCATAGTACATGTAGGTATTAACAAAGGCTTTAAAATATCTTACTCGACCCAGGGCTCACAATCTAGAGTTCTTCTATATGATTGTTTGTTTACGTGAGCTAATTTTTTTGTGATTTCTATTTCTGTAGGGCATTGTTGTTTGTAGTATTGCATACTGGATAGTATATACAATTTTTAGACTGTAAAATCTTGTAACATTTATTATTGGAAAATATGTTACATTTTCGTAATGGAAATACAGCCAACAATACTATTACCTACTTATCTAAGAGCAAGATGGGTGAATGGGAGGAGGGAAGTGGTGGGTGCCAGGTAAAGAGGCATGTCTTTGCCCATGGAGGAGGAATGAATGAACACTTGTCTGTTCTAGGTGGAAACAGCAGTGAGCAAGATATCCATCCAGGCCAATCAATTTCCCCCGCAGCAATCTTCTAGGTTCATTAAAACCATACCTCTCAGCTCTCTCTGATTTGGAATGACTATCATTATTTCATAACCAAACCTCCATGTCCATCTTTTTGAGTACATAAATAAACCTATAAAAATGTATAATTTAACTATTAATAGGTGGTATTTTGCATTAAAACGCTAATCCAGCCATTCTGTTATTCAATTTGTTATTTAGAAAATAAGTGCTTTTTTTGCATATTTATTTTTATGGTGAGCAAAGTGGAGGTGATGCAGAAGTGTGTCGTTTGCATGTATACTTTCAGGAAAAAAAGTGTTCCCCTTCCCTATCTCCAAAAATTGGAAAGTACAGAAGACATATAAACAAGTTTCTTTATCTGATTGTAAATGACTGGGTCAGGTTTATTCCTAATTTGAAATTAAAGTTCCTGAAGCTCAGAAACTTACTGAGCTTAAAAGTGTGATTTATTTATTCACTCTGTAATTTTACTTTATTTTCTTTTCTTCCTTCTTCCTTTTAACAAGTTTTCTTTAAATCGTATGTGTTACGTCTCTCTGAGGCAGACCTCCCAGTGGGATTCTCTTCTTTGACTGTTCAGATAATTAATAACCGTAGTGTATGTATTAGGATCAGGATACAATGAAAACACCTTCTGACACCCACTAACTGGAGCTTTAATAGCAGGTTTCAATCCCCTTATGGGTAGGAGACAAAGAGAAAAACAAACATGAAACCTATAAAACAGAAGAGGTGAGGTTGTTAATAATAGGTGAGGAGAACAGCAGCTGTTGTATTCAGCTTTAATCAGGTGTACTTGTTTATGTACTGTATATGTACATCTGTCTACTGCTGATACAGTAAACCACTAAAAGATGAACACAACCATTTTCTTATGATTTTAAAATACTAAAATGACCAAAACTACAACAGATTTGATGCCAAAAACAACCAATGGGTATGGCAAAATTACACAAGAATTCTGATTGGTTGCTGTGGTCAAAAACATCATGTCTTTACTTGTTTTCTTTATTTCTATTTTATTTAAATCAGACCTTATGGCTATAACATAGAATCATGTAATACGAGTGTAAACTTTTCCTTATAAATGTGTAGTCCTTTTAAATGGTTCCTGTACAGGTAGTCCCCAAATTAAGGACACCCCACATACAGACGACTCCTATAACGAAAAGGACTTCCCTGCTCACTCGTGTGCAGGACGTAGGCTTGATGGGGGGGGGGCGGTTTGCATGACTTGCAGATGAAATCTTTTGCTAAACACAGCTGAGGTTGAGGGTGATCTTAAGGACTGAGCTCTTCTGCAACATCCTGTAACTCTTTAATGACCAAGTCAAACTTTCTTTTTCTTTTTGCATATCAAAGCACAGCTTGATCCAGAAGTTAATGAATGTCTAGGCTCCATAATGTTTTTGTTTTGTTTGTGATTACCTCACAGTGAGGATCTTTTACAGTAACTGACACCACACTGCCTAATATTATGTTGAGACAAACATCTGTCCTAATTGCATTTATTAAAATAATGTACCTGTTCCCACTTACATACAAATTCAACTTAAGAACAAAACTACAGTCCCTATCTCGTATCTAACCCAGGGACTACCTGTACTGGGAAATATGTAGGCTACCTTTGTTAACCTTGTTCTGTGAAGTTATAACTCCTGATCTGCATGTGTTCCTTTGCCATTTCTTGTACGTATCATTATGGCACATTAGGAGAGGTTTGTGGCTCAAATTAGAATGTTTGTGATGTCAGTAAAGAAAGAACCCACATGTGGAGAACTGTTGGTGGATCCTTACATATGCAGAGGTAACGGTTTAGCTGCTCTGTCACACATTTTATGTTGCTATTTAATTTAAACTGATATCAATAGCATGATATGTTTTACAGAATGATTTATTGTGTTACTGCTGTCCTATGTAATGTGCTGTTGCTGATTATTTCAATTTGTGATTATAGAGTATTATATCTTTTCACTGGGTGCTGGGCAATATAATATGCTGTGGCAGGTTGATGTATAATCCTTATGTGGCATGATTTATTAGGCTGCCTTTGCTAGAACATATAGGTTAAATCCATTCAATATTTATCTCATGATAATTTCCTCCTATTAAAATGACTCTGTCAATTCAAATAAAAACAAAACTGTTAGCTTGTATAATGTACAGGCACAGTGAGTTTGCTTTCTGTCTCTTACCTTACCTTTGTTTTGGCTTTTTACTGGCTAATATGTAGGAGAGGCAGTAAACCAGAAAACAATTTTTGTAATGTTTTTGTTCAGAATTCACTTGGCCTTCCCACCCCACTGTCCATAGTAAAGAGATGAGAAAGAGATCCATGCTATTTTCAACAGTAGCAACTAGCTTGGATCTGATTTTTGTCTCTGTGCTGTTGGCAATTTACCCCCTCATCAGATTGTGTTCGTGCCCTTCTGGTCAGTGGAGAACTGCCATTTTTACTGCTTGGACAGTAGAGAAGGGTCCTAGTTGCTGTTGGTTAATAAAGATTGCCCCTGTTACTGCTTGTCAGAGGGAAAGGGCTCCCATTTCTTTGATCAGTAGAAATGTACCTTCGCTCAATGCTTCTGTCCCACACTATTAGGGGACAAGGTCATCTGAAAAGAGAATTAGTAATTGACAATTGTTCTCAAATCCTGGCAGAAGGAAGTAGGCTCTTCAGAGCTGCAAGAGGCATGAACCATGGTTCTGCAGGAAGTCATGGCTGTGTTTGGCATGTTAGTAATTATTATTATTATTATTTATTATTAAAGAGGATTTATATAGCGCCAACATATTATGCAGCGCTGTACATTAAATAGGGATTGCAAATGACAGACTAATACAGACAGTGATACAGGAGGCGAGGACCCAGCCCCAAAGAGCTTACAATCTAGTAGGTGGGGGAATTTCACACACAATAGGATGGGAGATATGCAGTGGTGGGAAGTAGTGGTAGGAAGTAGTGGTGGTTTCAAAAAACAGAAGAAGACCGATAGGCAAGTTTAAAAAAATGGGTTTTGAGCACTCTTTTAAATGAGCAGAAAGTAGGAGCAAGCCGAATAGGACGAGGAAGACCATTCCAGGGAGTCAGGGCAGCTCTAGAGAAGTCTTGTATCCGTGCGTGTGATGAGGTTATGAGTGAGGAAGTCATTAGTAGGTCATTGGAGGAGCGGAGAGAGCGGGTTACAGTAGTCCAGACGGGAGATGATAAGAGCATGTACAAGGAGTTTGGTGGTCTCAGGGGACAGGTAGGGGCGAATTTTGGAGATGTTGCGTAGGTGAAAGTGACAGGACCTGGAAATGTTCTGAATATGGGGGGTAATGCTGGACATTGCAGACCAGGGGCAACTGGGTAGAGGCCCTGGGCACTGCTATGAATAAAAAGCAGACCACTCTCTGGGCCTTTGTCGGTTTGGGAACCTGAGACACTTATGCAGCTGCACATCTTTTGCTGCCTACTACTCAGGCAGCCTATGTTTTTTATTGATGATACAAAAAATTCTTGACACCTGTATTTTGCTTTATGAACAGGGGGTTGAGTTAGCAGCCAGTAAATTGAAGGCATGGCTAAATCATGGGCTTGGTCACATTTTTACATTTTGTTAGCCCTGTCTATGTGTGCCCTTTATACACATGTTCCTATTGCTGTCTGCACTACTTTCTCCTCTTATCTCTCTGCTCCAGTACTTAACATTCAACACCAGATTTACAAGACAGTAACCAGCACAGCAACAACCAGATGTGCCGAGCCACAGTTTTAAATAAAAACACATTTTTGATATTAGCAAGGTGAATCTATTCAAGAAAAATGTATATTAAACAATACAATTGCATTTCTTCTGTTTTGCGCAAAACTGGCTAAACTAGCCAGGAACACTGATCACCTTTAATCCCAGTACCCCAACACTCTGCACCCCTTGTATCCCAACTACCCTGGCACATCCTCCATTACACCATACCTCTGCACCCCCTTGTATCTTTAATTACCAAGTGGACATACCTCCAACTAACCTAAAGAGTGTGAGTTGTAGTCAAAGAGCGATGTAAAGGAACACGACATGAGGACCTTTTTACTTTACAAATTTTAATTTTACAAAATAAACATTATACTGTTGATAACATTTTCTTATAAATCAATATTCTATCTCACAAAAAGTTCAAATTAAGAATGCTATAATTACTTACAATATGGTGAAAATCATTTTGCCATTATGATGGTATGTTGCTGTTATAAGCAGTATATGGTAGTTTTAGCTCTATCCTTATTGTTTTAAGCTGTTGTTTAATGATCATTTTAATGATCATTAAAGCCTAATGCCTTAAGTAAGACGCAATGGCATCTTCACGTTTGTTGATTTCACCTCAATTTAAACTTTGTCTCTCTTCAACTATTTTTTTTTAATTGTGAAGACTGTAGGGTGCCCAAAAATATTAAGTTTTATTGAGTAAAACAATATTAAAGTCTAATAAATATTTGCCTACTATATATTATGCAGGTTGGTTCAAGTATCTCTAGCTAATAAAAGTAATAATAAAGATAAACAAATCTATAAAACTACTGTGTTCATTTTGTAAATAATAAAATACGCAGGATTGTTGATGTCCAACATTTAGATTTCCATCCGGCTTGTCCCTTTAATTTATATGTTGTTAAATTATTTTACCAATATTTTCTGTTAAGTATGTGGCACTGGAAAACTTTGACTATGTTTCCCCTTCTATAGGTTCTGGGGGCATTATTTTCTAGGCAGCAGGTAAGTCAATGAAGACAAAATGCAATGTCTTGACTTTTATAGCATGAACATAATTCATTTTGCAAACTATCCTAACTTTTTAATTAACTATGGTAATTAATTTGATCAACATTGTCATATAATAGCACATGGGAGTAGAAATTAAGCCTCTTTGGGCTTTCAATTAGCATGGGAAATCTGAAATCTTATGAGGAAATAAACACTGCTATCCTATGTCATGTGTAAATCACAGTGGATGTAACATTTTCATAAGATCTGTGGTAGAATTTGTGACAACCTGCATGCAGCTGTTGGCTTGCCATGTCATTCACTTTGTAAATGGGTCTTTGAAAGGAAATCATTAACAAGTCCCACTCCGAACCTGTTTGTAGTTGGTAACGGTTCTATATCTCTGTCAAACAGCTGCAGCCTTACAAGGACAAGTCTTTGCTGACATCAAGATATCTTTTACACTCTGCTGTATCAGTTGAAGTGGGTACATTGCTGCTTTAAATACTAATAATGTCCACTGCTTACTCTCATTAAAGCCAAATAATGTATGCAACAAATTCTGTGCAAATACCTAAATGTAGGACTGGTTGAGGCTGTAGGTTACACACCTTTGCCTTCTGGTGCTCTAGTTACAAATTGTACTTTGCCGCTTAGTGATCCTTGTTTCATCCGATGGGTTTATTTTGTGCAGAGAAGGTTTATTAGATTGCTGCTCATTAGGCTATTTCTGAATACTCAGCCTGTTCATGTAGAGTTTAACAGTCAGTGGGATTGAGAACCAGGAGATAAATTAAATTAGTCTGGAATATGAGAATCACAAAATGAAACAGAAACACTTTATTGTAGTCAGACTGCACCTCTGACATCTATGTGCATTGCTCTTTCACTATCAAATACCAGCATTCAACAATTCAAGGATATACAGAAGGAAGACAGCTTGTGAAATGGGCCTGGCCCTCCTAAACTGCCAGTTTAGGCTTTATGTGAGGCAGAACTTCTGGGAAAACCAAAGCATGAGTCCAGCTATGTATTTAACGCCCTGGCGTTCTAATTCTGTCTGTATTTTTACGCCAAAAGCGGTACATTGTTTTGCATGGAGATTTATTGTACATTGTAGGCCTATAATTCTTTGGCATAACCCACCAAATTATTCAATACATTTAATAATAAACTTTAAATAAAAAAAATACAAAAATCTGTTAAAACAAGGGTGCATAAAAATACTGAAACCTGTAATATAACTGTACAGTAGCATGTATATTATATATAATTATTATTATTATTATATATATAATATTTAATGAATACGTTGTATTGGATTCAATACAGTTATTTCGTATTGTGCCTCCCGCACGCACCGGCGCATGCACCGTTGTCACCGGGAACTCCTGGGGAACATCACTGCACTCGCCGGCAGAAGATCAAAGGCACAGCACGTGGCCTGAGGACGGGCATGGACAAGCAGGATGCCAGAGGTCACCGATGGGACCAGGTAAGTGGTTTTTATTCTTGTTTTTTGCTTCCCCTTGTGTGGTTCGGGGTTACCGCTTTTAGCATGGTTTTTTTTTTACCAAGAGCCACACTCGGGAATACCACTAGAGTGGTTTAAGAGACGTTAACTCATTGAAGAAAATACTCTGTTATGTTGAACACTATGGATTCAACACAATTATCCAAACAGGGATTCAAATGTTCTTCCTGGGTAGCAGGTTGAAGTGTTATTCAACACCATCTGCAAGGCGGTTACCTAGTTTTTCTTCACACATTTTGCTTCTCTACTATGTTAAAGCACATCCAAGCTGCCAGACATGACCGGTCCATTGCAGGATGGGTCAGTAGTGCCGCACTGCTCCTGTCTGGAGTGTTTGAGACACAAATGAAGGAACGTTTATGGAACACAAATAAAGGAAGTTATGGAAGTTTTTTGTTTACTCCAACAAGCTGGTTCAAGCTTCTAGTTTTATTTTAAAACACAATTTTTTTGGATTGAGGTTATGGGTAAAAACCGTTGCCATTTGAATCCTTATTGGAAATATTTTCTTTTACGACTCTTCTCCCACAAGCACATAACAATAGCAAAACAAGTTTAAGGACTGTTTACAACATATAACACTCATTTTATAGCTGCCTTTATTTTTGGTACAGGCATCATGGGGACAGAAATTGAAGAAAATCATTCCAAAGCGCTTATAGAAAAGAAATCTTACAACCTAAAAATAGGTTTTCTTTCCAAATGTTTACTGTATACCATATTTTATATTTGTCTGTGTATTTGTATATGTTTTGTATGTGTTGTATGTACGCACATTTGTAAGCTTCAGACACAAAATCTTTAGCTTTTGTAGACAATTTGATATGATTTTACAATATTGCATTAGCTATTTTATTACTGGCCAGTATAACAATTTATTCTTATAGTAGCTGTGTGCAATTTAATTTAATAACTTCAATAAAATATATTCAAAAACATAATTTCAGCTATTTTCAATTCAGTATCAAATAATGAAAGAGGAACTATGTGAACTGTCAGAGCACAGTTGGAATGCTGGTACATTAAATGTCCACTGTTACAATCATGTCATGCTCTACTTGTTAAATGTTGTGTCTTTATGCTATAAGCATAATAGCATTTCCAAAGAAATCATCGACTTCTCACTGCCTGGCTGCATGGTGTGACTCCATCTCATACTGCATGTCAGTCAAATGAATAGAACAGAAAGTGGTGGCAACAGTAAAAGCTTACACGTTCGGTAAAATAAATATAAGGCCATATGATTCAGAAGTTAATTTTTCATATGTTTACAATGATGCTTTAAAAATTAAAATAGTAATTTTTTTACAGAATACTTGTATGCAATTTGTTGTGAAGTAGTTTTAGCAAAAGAGTGCCTTGTCACTGAGTAGGATGAGAAAACACATTCCTAAAATAGTTCCCATAGAACCAATGTACAATGCAAAGTGCAGCAGTCTGGTGAATGTTTTTTTTTAGTGCACTATGAAATAGTTATTGTTTGGTGCTGTGGCATTCAGTGAAGTAAAGAAGTGTGCCAGTGCAGTGCTAATTAGTGGCAAAGTGTGTTGGAGCAGGGCACGTCATTGATGCAAAAATCTTTTGCATATTGATCTTTCATAGTTTACATAACTGGAAGTGTGATTAAGGTGTATCATTTGCCTATAATATTTATGTTTGTGTCCTTTTGTTCCATATCAAATGTTTGGAAGGTAGGCTGTTGGTTGCTGATACTTTGCAAAAAGTGAGAAGTGGGGTGCAGCAGGCTCTTGCAGGAACATTAGTATAGATTTTGGGTAACGCATAGAAGTAGTAAATGTGTGTTGTCTGTGAAGGTTATCATGTATCCAGGTCATTAACAATTGTGTGTTGTCTGTGAAGGTTATCATGTATCCAAGTCATTAAAAAAATAGTTAGTCACATTCAAATGCACTTGTTCTTGTAAAGGTAAAGATGTTTTGCAGTTTACCAAGCTGCTTAATCATTTCTACCAGTGCAGGTAAAACCCCAGCATTAATATCCACACAGCATAAACCACAAACACTATGGGCAGATGTTGATTGCCCAAGACCAGATGGTGTGAAATTTGTTGAACCACCCTGTTCTATTAACATAATACCATCCTCGGTGTTAGGAAGTCTATATGGGTGTTAATCTGTCAATTTACATGACTGAAGGTGTGAATAGATGACAAATTGCTAGGGTACAGATGTAAAAATGACATTATAAGTGGAAGACAGATGGTGCTAAAGGCCCTCACCACTGTTCAGAGATGGTTGTTCTCATTTTGTATGGATGTACTATTTCACACCTCTTGCAAACCAGTTGTCCTCTCTGTCTAAAATATCCACCTCTTGAAGGAATATCCCTTTATCTTCAGTTGTAGAAAAAACTGCTGAATTTTATCTTTTAGCATTTGCCCTCCTAAACAGGGTTTTGTTTGCTAAGTAGTTGTTTTGTCTTTCCAGTGTGTTCCTCAATACACTGTTCTGAATATACCAGGTTACTTTGCTTGTATTTGGGTGTTGGGTATTTTGGATGTACAAGCGTCTGCCTCACTTGATTGCTGGACTTAAAAGAAATCCTTTAATCCATAAAATCCTTCCCAGTTTTACTGACTATTTGAACTCATAGTAATTGATTAGAAACTCAGCAAGAGACAGCTGTTAATCAACATTCCTAAAATAAAAGAAACTAACTAAAAAACAGTATTTGGTCTGAATTAAGAGCATTTTAACTAATATCCTCACTTTATTTACAACAAAAAAATATTACAAAGTTTTAGTTCATTTGGAGCTGCTTGGTTTGTTTTAGATTTTATGCAAAATTTTGTCTTGAAATTTTTTTCATCTTTCCTTACTTTTGAGGTTCTTAAAAAAGTACATAATCCTAAATGGTTTATCCATGCAGTTTTTGTTTAATATTTTATTGTGTTATGTCTAAAATTAATTTTTTGTAGCAATTAATAATCTCAACAGGTGGTGTAACATTGATTATTCTAAAGTAATTGAATTAACTTCTTTTTATTGGTTTTATGGAACACAGTATTCTTGGTACTTTCCAAAGGTCAAGAAGGTCTTCATATTAAACATGGCTTATATTACTAACTACTGCAACAAGGTCTTCAGAGATTAAGCTTCTCTATTTTTGTATTGTATTTTTAATATTATGCACATATTGCCTTTATATTTATTATACAAATATACAAAATTGAATAGATCAGTTCATATTTTGTGTCATCATTATAAATTTTTTATCAGTTCCTTTTACTAAGTGGAAACACACTGTTAACGTAAAATAATGGGTGCGTGTTAAATGAATGCACTTTAAGTAATAGAATTGCTGCATGGATACTGTCTATGTATTTTTGATGACCTAATACAAAATTAGTTAATTAAAAAATGTACCTATAAAACTTTAGGTAATACATTTAAAAAAATAATAATTTCATGTAAGAATAAATAGGATTTAAAGGTCCTTCCTCCTTAAGTTTCTTCTGCAACTCCCAGAAGCTACAAAAAATGTTTAAGGACCCAAAGCACAATATGCAATGCCGTGGCCAATGGGCCTGATTTGCTAAAGGAGTAATAAACAAGTTTAAGTATTAGAGTATAGAGTTTGAGTATTAATAGCTATGGCATTCTACATTGTGAGACAGCATAAGTGTGCATAAAGACAATGATCATCCTGAACCCGACAGGCAGATCATACATTGAACTTTAAAGCATGCAATGCTGTCCTAAAAAGAACTGAGCATTAAATGTAATTAAATTACCACTGGTTTCTATATCACTTTACTTTGAATATTGCCAAAGTTACATTTATGAATTTTCTCCAAGTACAATTCATCTATGAGAACCAATGGCATACTAAAATATTTTTTATTATTTTTTTAATGCTTGGCTAGTCTAATTAAAATGTAACTGTAGATGGCTCTTGTGTGCTAAAAAAAAAATTTCTGCATAGGAATTTTTATCCCAGTAATCTATGATAAGACCCTTAATCCATAAACCCCTGTTTCTCAATGTCAGTGACTTATTTCTGCCAGCCTATAGTCCATGTAATGCACGCTAATGTGACTGCAATGTAACTCAATAACTAACACACATTACAAGTCATCCAGAATATCCAGCTGGATGTACAGAAAGGAATATCCGCATTAAGGTGTTTATGGTTCAGATCTATGTTACATGAATGAAAGGATCTATTACCTTAGTATACAGTCCACAATGCTTTTAAAATTTCTTACACTGAAGAACACTCACTAAAAATGGAAACCCATGATCCATATGAAAAAGGAATATTATACTTACACAGCCTAAATGTGAGGCACAGATGCACATTAACTATTTAGACAGACAATATATGTAAAACATGTTTAATCTCTGTTGAGTTTTGATTGCTGTCTTGGTCACTAATGTGAAGATTCCACATCGCTTTATCTCACTTCCTATAGCATCAGCTTAAGAAATAAAGGGGGTTTCTCCAAAGGGAAGCAATTTTAAATGGTTTTGTTTGACATACACATAACATAAAGTGAGGCTAATTACTTGTTTCAGAGGACAGGTTACCAGCAATTAATTAATTAATGAATTGGAAAGTGCACAGTTAGAGAGAATTGCACTTTATAGAGTAGAAGCTGTTGTCTGGAAATCATAGTCATAAGGTGTTGTCAGAGCGGTTTATTTTCTTGCTAAAGGCTCCAAAAAACTGTCCTTTTTTGAGCCTTTAGCAATAAAATATTGTTCTTTTTTCCAAACCATTCATTTACTAATCAACAACAGTTTCATATGGTTTGGCATTAAACATGTATGAAGAAATAACTGGAGTAGGGTCTTATAACGTCATCTGTTCAGTGGGTGAGATCCTTTGGTGCCAATTTATATAAGAAATTTAATGATTGGCTAAATAATTGTTTTGAAGCGTTAATTTGTGTGGTTTGTTTTCCCAGTCTTTACTGTCTGTCTTCTTAAAACAATGGTGGCCAACCTTTTAGACCTCACGGGCCACTAATTTCACAGACTCCGGACATGCTTGGAATATGAGAGACTTTGCTTTGTTTAAACATTTAAACAAATAGTGTGTTTTCAATAAATGCATTTCCATGCAGCAGGCATTAAGATTTATGCATTGGTGTTTTTTGTTTCTGTTGACTCAGAAAAGAGACTAATTTCATCGTTCTTTTTTTTTTGCAGGTACCGGAATGTCAAAATTAATCAGATTGCTAGAACGAAATGTACCCTAGATGCACCTTGTAGTATATGTTTATCTATTAGTTAACCTTAATTACCCTAATAATATTTTTGAAACTAAAGAAACAATAAAACTAAAAACAAAACCTATTAACGTTTCCCCTTAGTTAACACTCTTGTATAAAAAATAATATAATCTACTGTGGAAGATTAGCTTCCAACACACTTGTTGCAGAGAGGTGTTTTCAGATTCCAGTTCAGATTTTTTTTACTTTTATTTGCAAAACCCCAATACAGCAAAATTTAAGCATACAAGCATACATTCAAGCATAAAAGCTACATCCAGCCTGTCCATTTGAGCCACCTGGCCCCACACTGCCACTTTCTCTTGTATCTTTTGTATTCCTTTTATTACCAATGATTAGGTGCTTTAGAGCCATACCCAATTTCTGGCCTTGAAAAATAGAGAAGTGTGTGGCTCTCTTATTCCTTCCAGGACACTCCGGGGCTGAATCACCAATAAAGAGTTGCAATTCTGCAGCAACACAAAAATTGACAGCCTTATCCAGGCCCTTTAATACCTTCTCCAGTGAAATTTCACATACATGATGCCAAATATCTCCTGAATTTGGCATCACATGTTTCTGTCTACTTTACCAGTGGTTGCCAACCTTTTGGACCTCATGGACCACTGAATTCATAATTTTATATGCCGCAGACCATTAATATGAATTTTTTTAAAAAGGTAAATACATTTGTAAAATAATGATCTTCCTATTGGTGCCTGACAAGGACTGTGGAGGCTCTGATTCATTGATCAGCCCACGGTTACGTGAAGTTACTGTTGTAAATATTATCATTAGTTGAATTATCTTTGGTATTACTAAAGAAATGCAAAATAATAATTAGCTTTTTCTCACTCATTATGGGTTTATTTCATTCGAATCTAAGACCAAACAAGAAATGATAGTTATCAAAGTCAAACTATTTGATGCCATTAAATATATTAGGTAAAGTAAATACACGGTTAAGGTCATACTTACTTAAAAGAGCATTTGAGAAATAAACAATAAAATAAAACAATCAGATGAGAATCGGTATTCGCGGAGCAGGGTGATTGTTGTAATGGTCGAAACAATACTGAAGCGTGCGGCTTGGCATTGGTTGCCTTATACAACTTGTTTTTCTGTCTCTAGTACAGTTTGTGAATATATATAAAGGCCAAAACTGTCATATAAGAATTTATTAGAATATTATTTTTCTTCACCAAAATATTTTCACAGACCACAGGTTGGCGACCGCTGTATTACACTATCCAATATTGGGGGGTATTGTGAGGGTTTTAAAATCCCACTTGCATTTAATGCAACAATGGCATTCCAGGCACTGATTTCATACAAACAGAATTAAGTTCAAAGATGTAAAATCATAGGTATTTTCTGTCTTCTGCTGTAAAGTCACATGACAGTTACAACTTGGATTTAAACTTCCTGGTTTATGTTAAGGAGAGGATGTTCTTGTAAAAAGTGAAAATATGTGGCTACAGTGCTTTCTGCAATGGAGTATATGCTAAACTAAAAAAAATGGTCTCACAAAGTTTTGTCAAATACAAGTCACTGTGTGATGTCACCATAACCCCCCCCCCACCACCTATCAGTGTTAATCATGATCATGTTTAGTCCTTTACATATGCATATGTAAGAAATGACATTAAACATTTATTGGTATTAGTTGTCTGCCTAATGTAGTTCCATCCTGAAATGGAAAACCTCATCCATCCTGGAAACAAGCTGTGGATTGTTCTTTTTCAAATCAGGTTGTTGGTCACACATTAAGCTCTTTGAACTTTATCTTTAAAAATAATAATTTTAAATGATATAGTCAATAAATAGGACTTTAAAAGGTAATGACTGCTATTGGCATGCAGATGATTCTGTTTTCGTGTAGAGGCAGGCATGGAATTGAGTACAATGCAGAACCCCTTCAGCTATATAGTGATTACATTTGCACAATACCTATTGTAAAGTTGTATTTCATTTTGTTGAAATCTTGTAATAATTTATAGTCCTACCTAGCTAGTATTTTCTTTTAAACACTGGTACAACATGTTGCTTAATAGGTAGAACACTTGGTGTTGCATTTTGCCTCAGGTCATCCAGCAGTAAAATCCAATAAAGTGTGATGACTTCAGACTCATTTTATGGCCTTAATTAGCTTACAATCTGCCTTGGATATGCCTGCAATGAAAAAGAAATAATGCATTCACTGTGTCTGATATAGTTTAATGAACCCTTCTCCCATTGGCCAGTAAGCGGACAGCTGGTGATCACCAAACAGCAACATATCACATCTACAGGCTAAATGTGGATCTGTCTTCTATCTTGTAGCCTTTCTGTGGAGTACTATGAATTGTTCTTTTTTATGCATTTACCCCTTTGTTTTAGTTTGCTATGCCCAGTATTTACTTTGTATCATGTATCTGTTTGCATGTAATTGTTTATCCATAGTCTTGATTCAGCGGACAGAGGATGCAGTGTGAGTCCCATTTATTTTTTCATCATAAGCTTCTTACAGGTTTTTATGGTTAATATACCACATTATATATACATTTAGGAAGCCATAGTTTTCGAACTTATTGAGTATTGGCCCTTCTGTAACAAAGGATCTGCCTGGTTGTATGTTGTTAATGTTGGGTTTATCTTTAAGTAATCACTTTTGAAGGAGAAGCTTGCTAAAGATTTTCAATATTCTGAGAACCCAATTCAGTTCAAGAGCAACAATAAAACTATTCCACCCTCTTGTTCATAAAGCAGAACTTAACATCATCCGATCTCGCATTGCGCAGGTGTAAGATCGGGTGATGTGAAGGGGAAAAAAAGAAGAGCCGATCTCACTGTGCATGTGAGAGATCGTCATATACTTCCCCTAGGGGGTAAAATGCAGAAGGACCAGCCAGACCCTCCCGGGATGCGTGACGTAGGTTTCCAAGGAGGCTCTGCGCTCCCATTAAGTCTTGATTGCCGCGGCAAAAAAAAAAGGGTGTTGCACTTAAAACAAAAAATAAACAACATTTTTACATTTATTGAGTTTAGGTGCGCTTTAGAAGCACAGAAAACTCCACTGATTGAAATTTAAAAAATAAACTTTTTAATGCGAAACTTTTATTTTAGTTATGGGACTGTAATTTTCAATTTTTATTGAACCAAGCTCAAAATAACTATCCTTTTATTAAATAAAAATCCTTATGCAGGATTGTTAGCTTTGTAAACTGAGTTTATTCATAACTTAAATGTATATATGCATCTAAGCTGCAATTAAAAGAAATATTATAAAATGAAATGTTACCTTTAAGGCATTTTGTCTATTAAAATACCCTTAAATGCTGTTTCTTTATGAGCTACTGGTAAATGGTGGTATTTATACATTTGCTTCCATTATGACTGGGATTTTAAATAAGATTACTACATTATGGGAAGCCATCTGGATCCTGTGTTAGCCTGTGTAAATTCAGAAGTCAATCAATTATTTACAATAAAACAGTAACTATTGGAAATTATTATTTGGGAGGAGACTGTGCTCATTTTGATACAGAATATCTTCTTGACACCCTGATCCTCACATTTAGTTACAGCGATCAATGTGCTTTGTCCTCTAAAAAGAAAATGGTGCTGTTCTCTAATATAAATACTTGCCAACACCTTAAAATTGATAACCTTTTAACCAATTCCAACACCAAGATGCATTTGCACTATTGCACTCTATTTTCCATAGATCTTTGATTAATGTTTAGTGAATGTAACATGAATTGCTCATTTATGTGTTTTTTAAATACTGTGTAAAAACCAATTACACCATAATTGCTGCTTCTGATCTGAAGCTAACCAAAATGTACCAAAATTTTTTTCTCTAACAATCATTTATGGAGTAGCACGCTCTTACCACATTCAATACCGAAGAAGCTGCAATGGGCCCTGAAATATACAATTGCAGGAGTTTATCTGGTGGGGAGGACTGTAGGACATACAAGGTATGCCCAAACACCTGGTTCAACAAGATTGTTCAGCTCAATTACTGATATGCGCATAAAATCTAATCTATAAAATGAAGATACAAATCATATTAAAAACCTAGCAGTTAGGGATCTATGAATTAGGAAAGTCAATAGTTTGTTAATTTTTATTTACCTAATTATCAGCACTGAATCTTTTTAATCTGCGTAGATCTATATAATTGAAAAATCCAGGAAAATATGAATTGTATCATTTTCTGCAGGTTTTAAATGTGAAAATTGAATGCCTTTAACAGCAGAGACCAAAAAGACTGCATAATCCACAGGCAGCTTATCATGCACATGGCTTTCTGGCATACGAGAAGAACAAGTGACAGATGATGATACTCTAGTGCCCAATTCAATGCTACAGTCCAAGGCTTTTACACATTCATTCTGTGCGCTAGCAAAGGATTGACTGTGTCATAGTGCTCTACTTCATACTCTCAACATCAATCTTGCTAGTACGTCTCTGAGACTGCCCAGCAATGTTCTTTTTGAGGAGGCAGCTCTGTCAGAAGAAATTTAACAACACTAAAACACTGCAATTTGACAGCACATTGACCTTTTTTTTTAATTCACCAAGCAAATCCTGCAAGCTGGAACACTTTCCCTATTGCCCAATTTTCTGTGATGTTTTGCCATTTTGCTATGTGGTATGTGTTGCAATTTTGCTATTACATTTTGTTAATTTTGTTATTACTTTCCAATACCCACCCCAAGGGTCAAAACGACATTGTGTCCACCACATGGCATCACCCAATTAGAGTGCATTTCACCAATTTAAGTGAAGTCTTCTCTTATAGCTGCCCATCACCATACAAGAAGGTTAAACCTACAGCCTTACATCTATTCTATTAGTTTTCATTACTTTCTACCTTAGTGGGTAAAAGTTTTCACAAAACATTTTACCTATTGGTCAAAAAGTGAAATCTACTTTGTAATAAAGCTTGGTACACTATATGGCCAGCAGTATAAATAATGTAGTATTGCAGATAATGACTTGCAGATGTAATCTGATTTGATGGCACAGCTTTTCAAATTGTTGTGTTGTCAGTGTCATGCCTTTTAAATTGGACTACAGTGGGGCATTGTGAAGTCATGGGCGGAATGACTTGTATGTTTTAAGCATTATATAAAAAGCTTTAGTTTGTCAATAATCAAGCACAATGTGCCTAGATCACCCAATCTCCACTACCCAGACACACCTATATATTTAGTCCGTTTTATTCTGTTATTTTTGCCCACCTTTGTCCTGGCCCCCTGCTGTATTTGAATTAGAATTATGGGATTTTTATTGCAGTAAGAAGTGTTTTATAAATAAGCATTAGTTTTATGTGAAACATTCAAGATATTTGATTCTAGATACTTTTGTAAAACTTTACTTGCTGCATTTAGTTGTATTTTAACTTTTAGCTAATTTATACAAAACAAAAAATAGATTTTAGCTTTGGTTATACCTTAAAGCGGATCTATCATCACATATTTACCAT
This sequence comes from Pyxicephalus adspersus, assembly GCF_032062135.1. NCBI lineage: Eukaryota > Metazoa > Chordata > Amphibia > Anura > Pyxicephalidae > Pyxicephalus > Pyxicephalus adspersus. The sequence goes on along the minus strand of NC_092862.1, from coordinate 60,672,298 downwards.
TATATATTATACAATACCATTATATACTATCATTATATTTTATATATTGAAAATATGTGTTTTTTAATGTTTTTTTGTTAGTATTTTTGGGGAGAACCGTTTGCCCTCCGTCTTTACTTCTGGGATAATAAAGACTGAAGGGTAAACCCACAGCCTCCCTGGATTCGTACATCACATATCCCAGGAATCTTCAGGTTTCTCTTTCTGTACATGTCTGAGATCGGGCATGTGCCATAAAGGGCTTTCCTTAAATGTAAAAAAGTTGGCCAATCTCATGCCTGCGCAGTGAGATCTTGACTTTTTTAAAACAAATTTTCAGGAAGACACTTTATATGATCTCACGCCTGCGCAGTGTGAGATTTGGTGACATGAGCAGAAGCCAGAAGAAGATTACCTTGCCCACTGTCCTATCTGTCCTGGAAAGAAGAAAGAAGCCGGGACAATGTGGGATCTATTAGACTTGAATTGCGGAGGGATTGAGGGCTCTTCAAAAGTAAAGGTAAGTGTTATTTATAATTAAAGTCCTGATTTAAGATCACTGGGGCATATAGGTTGTTTGTTAGAGCACAAGGGAATATTATTAATAATAATGAAAATAAATATATTTTTTTAGCTGTAAACTTGACTAAAATCCCAAGGGGACGACTGGGCATATTTTGTTTGTGTCACAATGTCTTGCACAGTTGCTGAATAGTATGTATATTTCTGTATTATCATTCTATAGCTTTCTTTTAGACAAAATTTGAGGCACTATTTCCTACACTATTTTAAGCACCCACCTGTTTTATAATGGTTTCTCAATTTCTTTTAATATAAACTAGGTGACATTATAACATGGCTCACAAAGAAAATTAGGAAACTATTTCATAATTTAAGAAACACATCTGTAAATTAGATTTTTTTGAATTTACAAAACAAGCATAGACAGAATGGCTATCCTTTTTTTCCCTATACATCGCTTTTTTGTGTCGGCAATTGTTTCACAGAATTTAATAGCTCCACAGCTGGAATAAAGGGAGCAGTATGAGTCAGACTGGTGACATCACTTGACCTGGCACGAACTCACACTTTAGGTTCTATTTAAAATCGCATTTGTGAGCTGGCAACTCAGAAGAGACTGAAATGGCAAATGCAAAAAAGGAAAATTTTTAAAGTTAATTGAAAGCTATCATTTGGGAAATGTAGTTATTTCTGACTGTTTCAGAGTGTCAGAGTGATCCAGTGGCTTCTCACATCTAGAATAGGTATAGATATAAGGATTATTTTGTTTCATCCTTGTTCCATGTCAGAGTCTCAGATATTGTCTCGGACGTTAGAAACAATCGGATAACCAGTATTTTCAGAAAGATGTGCATTTTTTTAGTACTAATTTATATTACCATAAAGCTCAAACACACCTTTAGTTTAAATTAACCAAATGCATCAAAATTTTAATCAGTGACAGTATAGGTTGAAAAGCTTGTTCCCTGCCAACAGCTGTAGGGTAGGACACTGGATCTTTGTGGGGAAGCAGTGATCTCATTGCAGAGATCCAACACATGTCTTGCTGTGTCAGACCTATAGCTCTACAGTCAGAAAAGCTCATGCTCCCCACTGATTTGAAAGCTTTGGCTGAGTGAACGAAGTGTCAGACAAATCACTGCTTACAGAATACAATGATTCCTTTCTGCAACATGCTAGCATGGGATAGGCTTCTTTGAGGCTGCATTCTAAATCAAACATACTGATTATGCACACCTTGTGTTTCCATGCACCTGGAATATATTTAGCTGATTTAAACTCAAAAATTAATTTGGCTTTAAAGCTATATTAACTGTCTTGCTGCAACAGATTTATAAAGAGTAAAAGAAAGGATAAAACCCCAAAAAGGCTCTATTTATAAAACAGGGAATCTGACATTCCCTCAAACATTTCCTCATGGGTAACTTCCAGGTCTATGTGTTTCATTGACAGTAATTGATTCCCACGAGGAAATGTTTTAGGGAATGTCAGATTCCCTGTTTTATAAATAGAGCCCTATTAGCTTATTAACTAATAATTTGTTTTGGATAGATTTGAGATCAGTAAATTTTTTTTCAGGTTCTCATTCCTATAAAATGTGACTGTGGCTATTTCAAATAGCATTAGGTGAAACAGCTAAACATATACTATGAATCATATATATACATTTTCATAAACATTCATTCTACAACAAAAAAAGGCTATTGTGTTCTTCAAAATAATACTTATGAACTTCCAAAAATCTGTCTCCTGTGTGTGTATTAAAAAAAAAAAAAAACCTGGTTTTGGCGCCTTATGGAGTAGAAGCGCAGTGCAGAGGCTCACGCTCACCGATGCATATTCTGTCTGTTATTAGCCTACTTCACGCCGCTAAACTTTGAGTGCAACACCCGCACTACACAGGGACCTACCGCATGGAGAAATTCCTGGAAAAGATGCTGACAGATCGTTCCCAGGCGCCGCCACATCAGAAGGAGAAAGGGCACACAACGTTCTCCAAGATGGCCGCTCATCCTCCCCTGCAGCATCAGAAGGCTCTACCCGTGTCTTCGGAACATGTGAGTCCTCCTGCATCCAATCACACGCTAATCGCAGATGCAGTTGCAGTGCTGTTAAGACCTACCCTTCACGAGGCAATAGATTCAGCAATAAACAGAGGGATACAAGACAGGCAAGACATTAGGGAACATTCCCAACGTTTACACAATTCTGAAGATAGGATTTCCTCAGTGGAGGATGATTTCCTGCAAGCAAGGGGTACTATTGTAGTAATGAGCCAGCAAATAGCTAGTCTGTCGGAAAAAATTGATGACCTTGAAAATAATAATAATCTAAGGAATAATCTGCGCATTGTAGGGGTCCCAGGAAAGTATTCTCCAGGGCAACTCCTGGAACTATGCTCCACCACTATACCAGCACAACTGGGAATTAATAAAAAATGTCAAGTCGAAAGGGCCTATCATCTGGGCCAACAGAGAAAGGAAGGTAAAAATCCTAGGCCCATTATCGCACGTTACCGTGATTATGCAGACAGATTGGCTATCCTGCAATCCTACAGATCTCAAAGAGAACTGCCACTGGAGGGTACAAATTTGTTAGTTTTTGCGGACTACTGGGCGGGGGTGTCCCACAAGAGCAAATTCTTCAAAAAAATATGTTCTGCGCTTTACCAGCGACAAGTAAGATTTTGCGTGGTTTATCCTGCCACATTGCATATCGTTCATTTTCAGGGAGCAAAGCACGTGTTCACCGACTACAAAGAGGCGGAATCCTGTTTAGGAGAATGGATCTCTGCTCCAGACCAGTCACAGGCTATGCAAGCTCCAGTTCCAGAACCCGCCAGGCCACATGGGGCCACAGGATCTAGATGAAGAACAGATAATTTTCTTTTCAGTGTGTAAGCAATTATCGACTCATTATCCTATAGGCGTGAAGTAATATTTGTTCTGTAACCATCTACTCATCGGGTGTGGATCCACCTACAATGATACAGTTCTTTATGACAGTCGTGAGGAAAAAAGGAAGTCCACTAAAAGGACAGTTTTTTTGGTTTTATTCAGTTACAACCCCCCAGTTGGTTTTATCCATCCCTTTCTGATCTGGAAACCAGGAGCTTTAAGGCCGTAAGGCCATTTTCGGACATATTGCTTCTATGCAGGTTTACCGTATGACAGTTCAAGCCACACCTGGAGGATGTCCTTGTCAGTTTTCTGGGAACAGTATCCATGTTGGGACTATGCAAACTTTTCTGGCTGAATTGGAAAATATGGGTGAGATGTTTCAACACTAAATGCAAATGGTTGATATCAGGTTCATGCTGTTAATGTACTGTATTTTCCGGCGTATAAGACGACTGGGCATATAAGACGACCCCCAACTTTATGCGAGATCTGAGAGGCAGAAGGAACAGTACAGTACTGGTAATTGGAGGAGGGATACAGGATGAGGTAACAGCCTACACTGCTCCACACTCCTCCAAGGCGCAGCCCTCCGAGTCAATGGGCGGGTTCTGCTGGAGAGCCAATCCAGGCTCACGTTCTCCTGTGCAGGCTCGTGTTCTCCTGTGCAGCTTGCTGCCCCTTTGCTTCATACTCCCCGCACAGAGCGGGGACTCGACCGCGCCGGACATATGAAGCAAGGGGAAGCAAGCTGCAGGTAAGTACCCGGCGTATAAGACGACCCCCGACTTTGGCACAGATTTTTCGGGGTTAAAAAGTAATCTTATACGCCGGAAAATACGGTATTTATTAATGCCATAGTTTGGGTAATATCTTGGAATGTTAAGAGACTTAGGTCCCCCAATAAGAGGATGTCTGTCCTGAGACATTTAAAACATCTGGGGGCAGACATAGCAATATTACAAGAAACGCATCTAAAGGCAGAAGATTTTGATAGGATGAAAAAATTGTGGGTAAGCAAGGTGATTGGCTCTCCAGAAGTGGGAAAAAAAAGTGGGAGTAATGGTTCTATTACACAGAAATCGAAAAAGTTGTGAGGTGGTTCATACAGAAATTGATAAGGCAGGAAGAATTGTGAAAATCAATTTAAAATTTCCAGGCACAGAGGTATCACTGTATAATATCTATGCACCGAATTCCCCTACTAATACGTTTTTCCAAGAAGCTGTCGGATGGCTCTTTTGAGAACCTATAGCTCATAAAGTTGTTGGGGGAGATTTCAACACAGGTATGCATATAAATGAGGACAGGACTACAGGGCGACCCCCCGGTGTGGGCACACCTCCTTCCCAAACAGCTACCTTACTGTCTGATTTTACGCAATCTACCCAACTACATGATTGCTGGAGGTACTGCTTCCCTACTAAAAAGCAATATATGTTTTATTTGCATGTACATGCTTCCCAATCCAGAATTGATTATCTGTTTTGTTCAGAATCCCTTCTAACTCTGGTTGAGAAGCCAGAAATATTGACCATAGCGCTATCTGACCATGCACCTGTTGCATTGTCTTTAAAAAAGGTACAACCTAAGGGAGACTCATGGGTATGGAGATTCCCTTCCTATTTGGGCAGTGACTCGAATTGGGCAGTAAATTGAAATTGGCATAGTCTACTTACACGGCCACCAACTGGGTGCATATGGATGACCCTATTTTGTTCTGGGAAATGGGGAAGGTGTACATGAGAGGAAAGGTTATTTCATACATGGCATCTCTCAAAAAGAAGACCCGGGTGGCATACATAGAGACTTTGCTAACTTTGCGCCAAGTACATAGTGTTTTTATAGCCAATTCCTCTCCAACCCATAATTAATCCTGGCTAACAGCAAAGGCTAATTTCGTGCTTGGACGGAAAAATAAGAACTGTTAAAAAAAATACTATGACTTGCGGCTCCAGAAATTTGGCAATAAGGCTGGGAAACTGGTGAAGCTCACCCGCCCCTATTGTAACCAAACGTATATTCCGGCCCTGTACAATAGCTCGGGAAAACTGGAGACGGAACCTAATAATACGATCCTGGAAAAATTCTACAAAAGTCTTCACAAGAAACAAGTGTTACAACCCAATGCAGTAACTAAGTGTTTTAAAAGAGTACTATTACCCAGCCTAACGGCCAAACAGTTAGACCCTCTCAACGCTGATATATCGGAAATGGAACCTAAAAGGGGCATATCTTCTTTAAAAAATGGTAAGGCCCCTGGCCCGGATGGGCTGACGGCTAAATATTATATGGTGCTCAAGGAAGATAATGTAGAAGACTTAGTAAATGTATATAAGGCGATGTGGCACACAGGGACGTATTTCACTTTGGGGAAAGAAACCTACATTAAAGTTCTCCCAAAACCAGGCAAAGACCCTTGACAGCCAGCATCATATTGCCCAATCTCACTAATAAACTTAGACGCCAAACTTCTTTCCAAAATTTTGGCAGATAGACTGGCGCAGTACGTTTGCCAAGGGCAGATCTACATTAACTAATATACGCCGAGTGCTCACAGTTTTAGAATATGCCAAATGTCATCCTAATCTAGACCTGGCTATAATAAGTATCAACGCTGAAAAGGCGTTTGACAACGTGCATATTCCCTGATTATTCTGGGTGCTGAACAAAATAGGTATACAAGGCCGTACTATAATTTACTAACAGCCATGTACTCTAACCCCCAGGTCCGGATAAATACCCCTTGCTTTCTATCCAACAGCACATGGTTAGGTTGAGGCAAGGCTGCCGTCCATGACTGATTCTCTTCAATCCAGCCATTGGACCCCTGCTACGATACATAGAGACGGCAGCACCCCTTCATGGGATAAAAATGCATGATAAGGAGAAAAAAGAGCCGCATTATTTGCGGACGATATCATACTGTTTACTTTTAACCCCACAGCAGACATTACTACTATCCAGCGCACGTTACCCTTGTTTGGTGGAAGTAGCAGGATTGAAAAAAAACTTTTCAAAGAGTGAGATACTTCCCTTGACCAACGTCAGGGACAGGCAGTGGGTAAAAACCTCATCTTTTGCAGTTGTCAGGGATCATCTCACTTATTTGGGCATACGCATTGGCAAATCACCTACGTCTCTATACAAATTAAACTATTAACCATTGTTCCATAAAATTAATAGAGACCTAAAATTATGGGAGAAGCTACCAGTGTCATTGCTATTAAAATGGTATCTTTCCTTCGTCTTCTATATCCGCTACAAACCATGCCAATCTTTTTGAAACATGCTGATATACAAGCTTTAAATAAATCTTTTTTACGAATCCTATGGTTGGGAAAAAGGCCTAGGATATCATTGACTAAACTATACCCACCAGTGATGGAAAGGGGGACTAAACTTTCCCAATATCAGACTTTATAACCTAGCCTGCATTACTCACCATGTCATGGACTGGACAAAAGATACTTCGTACTATTCTAGTACGCAACTGGAGAAAGCATTAGTACACCCTTGGCATTTAACAGCATTATTACATAATAAAATATCTCAACTACCACAAGATCTTAAACATAACAAACTTGACAGAGACACAATACTTACCTGGAGAGAACTGAGATTTAAGTTGGAGCTACCATGTTCTCTGTCTAAATACCTACTGATTCAAAGTAATCCACAGTTACGTCAAGTATTAGACCATAAGTGCTACCGGGTCTGGGCGGAAAAGGGCCTAAAGACAGTGGTCGATTTTTTCTCCACTGGTTTTCAAAGACCAGTAACATTGAGGGCATTGGTACAGCATTAAGCTCTACCTCCATGAGCCGCACATCCACTTTATTTTTTTATAATTTTGCGCGCTATTATAACCCAACTAAAGTAGTGGAACACGATAGATTCGATAATGAGTTATCACCTCCATCCAAATCATTCATATATCCCAGATTACAATTGTTCTACTCTAAACCACTCTCTGCCAGGATAGCTCTGGGTTGGCAAAAGGATTTTAATATTCCAGACCTTCACAACAAAATGGTGCAGGGATATCTTGAAGTGAGCCAAGCCACTCTGAATGAACTTTGGAGGGAGACACAATTTAAGATTATCCACAGAGCTTATAAAGTATTCCGCCCAACTAGTGAGGCGCAGTCCACTACTTTGACCAGACACAACAAGTGTCTACGATGTGACTGTGAAAAAGTTACGCTCACACATAATCTATGGGACTGCATTAGGATCCAAAGATTGTGGACTGAAATTCTTTCAAATAATAAAAGAGTGACTAAGCTACAGTTAGTAATGGAACCACTGTTGTGTGTGTTCAGGAACTGGGGATATGCATTCATGCAACCTAAAAAGAGGGACAAAAAAATGGATATCTTTATGTCTGTTGGCTACATGTAGGGCAATAATGTTACAGTGGATTCATGCATATCTGCCTGGGTTGAAATTGATTTAATCCTCCTTGCGCACGGTATACCACAGGGATTTACTAGGTGTGGGGGACGCAGATGAAACTGTTGTAATAAAATTTTTTGACAAATGGTATGCCTATATAGAACATACCTTGGAGCCAGTGGAATTAGGCCAAGTCCTACACTACCACCGCTATTCCTCATGGCATAATTTACATTTTCCATGAGTTTGAGACCCATTTTCTAGAATTTTCTTTCCAGATGTCACAATACACCAATGCATAGAGGTGATGTAAGAATGTATGTTGATACTCCACTGGATCAGTAAAGTTTCCCACCCCCACCCCGTACCCTGAGTTTTGGTTATACTTAGGTTCATTGGGATATGAATCTTTGTTTTTTGTTATGTAGCTTATCTGGTAAATGGAAAAATTGGAAAATGGAGGAAACAGTCAGACATACAGTGATTTTGATTCCACTTTTTTATTACAACAATGGTTGGGCACAATATTGACATATCATAATATTGAAAATATTTGTTGATGTTTGTTATGAGTTTAGTACATTGATTGTATTTCTACTCTTCTGATCTATATAACAAAAAAATTCAGCCTGTCATTGTACCTATTCTTTTACAATATTCAAATGTTTTATTAATGCATTTGTACATTGTCTTTTCTGTGAGTATAAATAAAGTTATAAAAAAAAACAAGCAAAACAAACATGTCTCAATACTCCACCGCAGTGCAAGCAACATAAACATTCATCACACTGACTGTGAACTGTGGGTAAATAGGAGGTCTTATTGTGCATGTGTTTTAATGCTCTACTTCTGTGGTTTCCAGATATACTGGGGTTGAATAACTAAAGAAGTATAAGCTGTTCACCTAGCAAAAGGAAAAATCACCCTGCAAGGCTTAGGGAATGAGGTAGAGTTCTGCTGACTTTAGCCATCTTATTATGTGGAAGCAACCATTTTGTTAGTTTTACCTGTGTGTAAAACCGCTTTAGCAAACATAAAAAAATCACTCACATAGAGTAGTACTATCACTAGTATGTATGTATAGTATGTATACATAATTATATATATATGGCCATGTAAAGTATATTAGCCTCCAGGTAGTTTAGCAGTCAGTAATCCTTATCCATGTACTTGATGAGTCTAAGTGTGCTCTAGAAGACTTTTTTTTAAAGTTTATAATTTATTCAAAACTGGTAGGAGTAGATAAGACTAATTAAAATAACTTCTCTCTGATGCAGCTGCTGTGTATGGGATAATCAGTTGAATAATCAATTAAATAATCAGTTGCATTTTTTTTTATGTCACACAGTTTTGGTACAACTGTTTCAAACCCATAATTGCAGTAAAAAATACACTCAAATTCATTTTAAACACACACAAACTTAACTTAATCCCTTGTAATCCATATTTTTACATAAAGTATAAAGATGAGGTTGTGAATAAAAAGATACCAATTATGTCAACCTTCGAAATGATGTGGGCCCCCAAAATGGAAAACAATTACAGTACCCAAAATTGTTCACGGGTAACACTGTAGACAATTTTATAGTTCATCTGTTTATATGATGGCTCTAGAATGTTTGATCTTACATATTTGTGTGTGGTGATATGTAATATGTCATAATATGTATGTGAAAAAACATTTTTATATTTATTTTATTAAATGTTTTACAGGGGAGTTAGCAAGCCCCCTGTGTGATGTGCAGGTTATAGATTTTCTTTAAAGGGACATAAATGGGATATTAATAAACTCCTAATTTTATCTCTACTCTCTGCTGATACGTAAGGGTGTATAGCAGTGTACAGACTACTAATCCAGTGTTACCATATGGTCTTGTTCTTTAACTGCCTCATGTTTTTATATATATATAAGCTGTTTAGATTTGATCACATACATCTTTCTATGTTTAGGCTATAAAGTGCATGCACTTAGAGGTACCTTCACATTCCTTGTTGGACTTATATCTTTTTTCAACCTAACTATGTAACTATGTAACCTACAGCAACCTTTAGGTCTCTGAATGATAGCAGAGTCATAGGCAGTTCTGATTGGCAAAGCAGACAAGAACAGACTATGGTTTATTCTCTTTAAAAGGACATCAATGGGCTATTAATAATACTCATAATTTTATCTCTGCATTCTGCTGATATAAGACAAGAACAGACAATGCTTGATTAGCTTCTACCCTGGCTAGTGCATCTGGGTTTGACATCTCTGAACCCAAAATCTGTATGCTTCTGGGTTTACAATACCCTGGGGAGATCACTGATATCCTTGATCTTCCACCAGTTTCCATCGATAGGTAAGCCAGCTCCACTCAGAGTTCAAGTTTCATCTTCATATTATTATGTTCTGTGTCATAGTTTCTGGTTCACTGTTCATTGCTCATATGAAATAATAATAAACGTTAAAAAGTGTTAAAAAATATTTGCAAAACAATTTGCTGCTCTGTGCTCCTGCCAATGTTACTGAAATACTCAAAAGGTTATGCCTTCATTTACATGATTGCTGGTGAAGTGGTACATCAGGGATGCTGACCACTGATACTTCTCTTTAATAGAAATCACCTAAGCAGACTTCAGAGCTTGTCAGGGTAAGATCTTTTTTGCTTTGTATCTCTCAATCAGTGCAGCTTTATTCATCTTTACTATTCATATACTTGCTTATTCATATTTACTAATCTTAGAATACTACACTACACTGTCAATAGTGTTTTTATATTTGAGTCACAGTTAAAATTTACAAATTTTGTTATTTATGTTCAGATTTTTTGAAGTTTGAATGCTCAGACTGCTATTTGGTCCTACGTGTTATTTTTACGAAATGTATGCTTCTCCCCATTAATATTTTCATTGTTAAAACAATGGGGTTACACAAAGCCTTGCTAAACAAAAAGACCTGAATGTAATTTATTTTGCTATCCTCCACCAGAAAAATCTTGCCTGAAGCAAGCATAAGGCCCAGAACACAGATATCCCAGGAGAAGATAAACAGCATGATAACTATTATTGCAATTAGACCATAATTTGTCCTAATGGAGGAAATCCTTCTCTGAGCTTGTTCCTGTCTGTAAAGGAGATGATCATGAAGAGCAAAAAAATCAATGCAGGATATGAGACTGTCTGTCATTGTCTGAAACTGAATAAAAGTGGAATGGTTTGTCAAAATAAACAAGCAAGAATGGCAGAACTAGTGTGGCCTTTTAAAATTAATTAAATATGAAATGGCCTCAGATCTAAAGACAAAATAAAATGGCACAGTTGATAACATTTTAAAATTATTTTCATGGGAACATGGACTTGAAATAAGTGAGTATGCTTGATATGTTCCCAGAGTTCCCCAATCCCCCTCCTCTCCGTAATTATAGTGACAATAATATGTACCGTATTTTTCGGACCAGAAGTGGGGGGAAAAAGTCCCTGCGTCTTATGGTCCAAATGTATCAAAATGTATCCTTCCCAGCTGCTGTCCCGTCCCCCCTGTAGCCCCCCCTCTGCCTTTTCTTCTGTCTCCTGTTCAGCGCGCCAGAGTGACTGTCTCCTGTATCTTGCTCCCAGTGTCCTCCCACTCTCAGCATGATTGGCTGACAAAGTCATGCTGTGTTCCCTGAATAGCGTGCTGAAGATCACTCACAGCACACATAGTAAAATCACATATACGGTACACAACACAAACACAATGTAAACAAATGTTATATTGCAATCCGATTGTCATACATTGTATGACAATCGGATTACAACTGAAAGGAAATACTCACCCAGTGTCCGCAGCTCTGCTTGCTGGTATCTGTAGTGAGATGTATGCAGAAATCCTACATTGTTTTGTGCATCTCTACAAGATATGAGCAGCTGCAGCTTGTGTGCCTGTGTCCCTGTCTGTGTGAGGCACCCAGGGAAACCCCCCTTCCCTCACATCACTCAGAGGATGAGTCCTCTTCCAGTGATGTGAGGAAAATTTAAAGGCATATTACAATGTAATCTGCTTCTAAATGGTTTTTACAGTACAAAAACACCACACAACATAAAAATAAAAGTACCGTACATTTTTAATTTTATTTTTAGATTACATTGTTGTCTATTATTTCATTATTGTTTTAAATTATTATCTATATTTATGTATTATATTATAATTTATGATTTTAATATAATAAATAAATATAATTATCATACCCGGGAGTTAATCCTAAGAATTACAAGCCCACAATACAAACAGGGTTTATTACATGTGTTTATGACTGTGATGTTGGCTTTTAATGCACATAAAATATTTTAGGACACTATTTGTTTCAGAATCTTTGTTTTCTTCATTTCCCTTCTCCAAAAAACTGGTGCGTCTTATGGTCCAGTGCGTCTTATGGTCCGAAAAATACGGTATATGCCAATGAAAAAGGGAAAAAGACCGTTACAGTGGTGGTCAATGAAATGAAGGCCTCTCTTGCACTGATGGCAAAATAGATATAATGGAAAGTACAATTTCACAATGCTTTAATTTTTAATTAAATGTTGATTTTGAGTACTTATTCCTACACTTGGACAATTTAAGCTATACATACACTGTAAAAACAAATATGCAAGGTGAAGACTGCATTTTAAATCTTTTTTTCCCTGCAACAGTTAGGTTAGCATGACCATAGTCATGATCAACAGAGAGGTTTGAGGGTTAAAAGACTGTAGAGCCTAAGTTGGGAGCTACCATTGAAGACTTCTTCCTAAAATTTTAGTTGCTTGTTCTGTAACATAATAGCTCGACTCTCTTCAATACTTTCAGTCACTATCTTTGGGTAGGTATGCAAATAAGGAAGATCAAAAGTCCCTATCAGTCAAGTTGTTCTTGCATTAAATTATAAGACCTATTTTTACAGTCAGTAGTTATTTATCTGAAATTTTTTCCCATATCATCTGAAATTCTAACAAAACCTGGTTAAGAAATTCTGCAATAGGTGAGTTTTGGATTGGGAGGACACTGGACACGCTGGGGTCACTGGAATGGGAGTACTGGTGAAGCGAGATCGTGAACGTGCTGGGGATGGCTTGCTAGTAAGGAGATGTGGTGCTGCATCCCAGGAGATATGAGTTTGACAGTTAATAAACAACTAGGTATCATGATCATTCACCTGTTTTGAAACAATCTTTAAAACGTATTTGATAAAAACAGAAATAGAATTAGTATTGATATAAATCACTACAGCCAAATAAATCCTAGGTGTGAAATTTTCAGTGGAGGTCTGAAAATGTATACAATAATCTTTATGGTAAGTATACAAAACCCCTCTACAGATATGGAAAACCTCCATTAGAACTGACACAGGACAGGCACATGTTTATGCAATTGCTTTCAGCTGCAAATGGCATATGGCTGCTGATCCATATTAGTTTAGAACATTTATATAAATTATGTTAAACGGATGCTGTATATTTTTGACCACAGGATAATGTCAGAACAGACTTAAAGAATTAAACTAACATCTGGCATTCAGTATTCCGAATATACCAGCACATGTATCTCTTTGAGCAAAATCTAGCCATGAGCAATAAGCAAGGGGATTGAATAGGCCAGTGCCATGTGGGCTCACATTTCCCATTTGTTGTAAGTTTTACAATTCATCTTTTTGTTTCCTTTCACAGTATGATTCACAACAGTTCTTTCCTTTTATCCCCAAAACAGCCCTCATGGAAAAGAGAACATTGATCAAACAAGCTAAAGCACTCCGGATTCTCACAAAAATGATCAATGACTCTCATGAAAGCTCCGTGAGGCTGATTTCCATGGCTGTTGGCTGGTAATATGGTGAGGTCTGCATGATCAAAACTTCAGAAAGGAGTATTATCCTTGTTATTATTAAAAAATCTGGTATAAGGAAGAACACAGGAGCCATCGCATACCTTCGAAAGGCTTGTTAAGTTTTATCAGTATTTTATTATCACAGGGTTCAGACATAGCTTGTGCCATCTGGCTACAAAACACAGAAACAAAGTCAAATACATTTCCTTTTTTGTTTGTATAAAGTATGTTTGTGGTCTTGTGTTGGGACCAATGTGCTGTGGTCTTTAATACAATATGGTAAACTATTTAAACGATCTACTGCTCAGTGGCATAATGTTGAAAATATTGTTGCTTACAATTTTTTTTAAAGTTCTGTACCATACTTAAATGTGTGTGTGTGTATGTATGTATATATATATATATATATATATATATATTTAGTTGCTGATCACTTTATTGGGTACACCTATTCAACTGCTTGTAAAAGTGAATATCTAATTAGACATGGCTGCAGTTTATTGCATTTAGGCATGTGGACATTTCCAAGATGTCCCTCTGAAGTTCATTCGATGTTGCAAGGGGAGACACTACATGTAGTGTCTCCCTAGTGTCTCCCTACGGCAGCCCCCATTGGGAATGAATAGGGACTGTCTCCAGCAGTTTTGAACCAGCACTGTTGTATAAGTCCTCAAGTAGTTGGCAAGATACCAGCCATGGGGAGTTGCACAAAATCAAGCAAGCAGCAGGTGTAAGCCTTTCTTAACTCAAATAGACATTTGTTAAAACTGAGAAATGCAGAAGAGCACATGTTGAACCTTGGAGCGGATGGATTATAGCATCAGGTTACCACACTGTCTGACACTCCTGTTAGCTAAAAACAATTTGTAGGAGCTCCCCAAAATTGGGCAAGAAACAATTAAAAAACATTGTCAGGTCTGATTTTGCTTTTTTGATTTGAGTTTTTTGGTTTCTGCAACATTTAAATGGTAGGGTTAGGTTTCAACAACATGTATATAGATCCATACTGCTTTGTATGTATGCTTTGTTCGGGCTGGGGGGTGTAATAGTGTATTATTTTCCTGGCTGACTTTGGGCTCCCTAGTAATAAATGAGCATTGCTTAATTCCTACAGCCTACCTTGGTATTGTTGAATAATGCAGAATAACACAGCGTGTAACAGAGCTAAGACCATATCAATCTATATTTTTGACAATGAGCTCATCTTACTCCAGTGGTCACCGGATCTCAATCCAACAGAATACCTTTGGGATGTGGTGGAACAGGAGAACCCTATCATGGATGTATAGCTGACAAATCAACAGTATTTGTGTGATGCCATCATGACAATTTGAACCAATATCCTTGGGGAATGTTTGTAGCACCCTGTTGAATCTATGCCATAAATAATTATCACTGTTCTGGAGGCAAAGCAGGGTCCAAAACCTAGTACCAGCAAAGTGTACCTTATAAAGCAAATGTATATTTACTAATACCTGTATATTATCTATGAGTTGCACAACGGGTCAGATGGTACCAAACACATAACTGTTGATAACTTACTAGATGTCAGAAAATTGCAACATTTTGGCTAATTAGTGTAATTAGTAAGTTTAATAATGCAACTTTCTGCTGCTTCTGCAACTTTCTGGAAACTGAATTCTCAGCTGCATGTCTTCCCATTTTATTACATCACAAATCAGTGTTTTTTTTAGGGTACTTTCAGAGGCTCTTAGCATGACTGCCTTTATCAAGCAGGTTTTGACAGGGGTTATGCACAAATTTTGTCATAGGTTGAAAAAAGGGTTTGTTTACAGTGAGCCTGCACTTTACAAAGTAACAAGTTTACTTAATTGTCTCTATGAAACTTCATATGGGTATACCAGTAGATATGACAAAAAATTGTGAAGACAATTGATGTAGTGCTAATTGCTCCCCGTAACTCAATTGTCAAATTTAGAATACCAGTGGTGAAGGTCAAAGGAGGTGGAAGCCCCTTGCTTACAGTTTTGCTGTACAATCTAATTCATGTAACAGGAGGAAAGGAAGCTGTCAGCAAAACCCTAATCCAAGACTCATCAAAGTGTGGTAATTAGGCATCTGCTGTTCACATGTACATCAGGTTACACAGCAAGCTGACCTAATGTGCAAGGTCTCACATTCGGTATATGTCACCTTTCCTCGTTAGTTTCATGTAAATAAATAAAAAAGATAGTCTGATTTTTTTAATCACCATCTATATAATATAATATATATATGATAACTATATAATAATGATTCTTCTATGTCTGTGTATATTTTTCTGGACATTCATCCATCTTTACCTCCTTGGCTAAAACATACTTCAGCCAATGCACTACAATGTAAGTTGATGCCAAAGCCATCAGGGGAAGTATAAGATATTGACCTTGACAGGCATGAAGGAAATGTTGTTTCTATGTGAATTTAATTGTCAGCCAGCAGATTGATATCAAGATGAGAGAGAAGCTTGGATGAGATAATGATTGTAAATATTTCATAAACCTAATAAGATATATTTAAATCTATAACATGAAAAGCTTCCATCACCTCTACTGTTTTTATTGAACTGAGAGCAAAAACATATGTAAAAATGTAATTGGTGCTAAAAGTATAAAAACATGCCCAAGACAAATAAAGCAGCTAGTCCATTGACTCGAATTACAACATAATATCAGTCTAATACATAAATTACTTGCACTAAATTAGCATGCACAGGGATATCTTTTAGTAGACAATTTTAACTTGAAAGGGCTTCTTCATTTTCACACCCTACACTCCTGTACCAATTAAAAAAATTGGGGTAATTATAATGTACTTTACCAGAGTGTGACTTTATCATAGTTTTCAGGGCAAAAAATGAGGGTGAGCATCCCCAGTAGCTTCTGATGTAAAATAAAAAAGAATATTAGAGATTATAGAAGCTTATTGTATCAGTTTTCATCTGAAAATTGAATAGACAGTCTGAGCTAAGTACATCATAGGAGAAGGGTAAATTGCTCGAAGCAGACTAGTAAAAGTCTTTTTTGGGGGGTTTTGGGAAGTGGAGCTACTAAAGTTGTGCAAATGACAAGAGGAAGGGGCATGACTGAAGAACATAAAAATTCTTGACACTATGAAAAAGGCATCATTTTGGCTGTTGTCTTGAAGCGGAATATCCTGACTGTTTTTGTTTTGTTTTTGTTTTTTTGCTGTGGATTTGCTGTGTTTGGTGGTTATATTGTCTTTTCTTTGCCATATTATAATTGTTGTATGTTAATCTTCTTTGTGATGGCAGTTGACAATACCATGTAAAACCAAGATAGTGAATGCCTGATACTAATAATAGTATAAAAAATAGTAATAAAAACAGGTTCAGCCTATGTTTGGTGATCATTGAGTTAAGAGAAGTTTAAAACACTATGGTTGGGGTTAAGAGCGACAAGTATAAATGAGTATGTGCGATCTGTGGCTTGTGGTTGGTACAGTTGATAGTTTACTTGGAGGCCTAATTTGTTTATTTTGTAAAACTGTGAACTTTATTCTGGAAGAGTTAAAAGTTGTTGCAATTGTCTAAATACAATTTGACATATTAAAGCTGTGGCCAATATTCTTTCAGAGACAAGGTATTTATAAAGGATTTAATGACTGTGTGATACATGTGGTTACAGTGCTCTCCCCTCATTTTTTTGACTCACCCGTGCCCAAATCATTCCTCTGTTACTTCTTTGTGTTTTTTATTTCTAAACTATTCTCAATCAAGGCCATTTTTTTGGGGGGGGGGGGCAAACTGGGCAATTGCACAGCTTCCCCACATTATTCAGAGCCCTGATTGGCAGAATGGCAGGGGTTCAGGGAGATATACATTTGGGGACCTCATTTTATATTTGCTTGGGGGCCATATTTTGTTTTGTTTAATCCCACCTCTGTTCTTAATATAAAATAATCCGGTATTCCTAGTGAGAGTTTTTTACATCATCACATTTATGGCCTGAAATACAGACAATATAAGGGCACATAATAACCTGTCAATAAAATACCACTATAAGGTAAAGTCTGACTGAAACCCTATCAGATTGTGTATATTTTAAAATCTCTACTACTTGCCAGGATGAGAGTATTTTGTATGTTGGGGAAAATATATTGTTCATTGGTTGTATTTTCTGCATTGAATGATTGCCAACTAATGTACAATTTTCATTTTCAGCCTATTAATTAACAAGTTGTTGGAAAACTACTAATTAATCACCATGGCCTCTGCTGAACTGCTTTTGGAATGGGAATTTTTGTACGTGAGCTAGACTTGTTTATGGCTAAGAAAGTACTGCTATAATCTGCTCTATTTTACAGCTGTGTGATATTAATGTCTGTTGAGCTCCGCATACAGTTGTCTGCCAAAACAATGTTAGCAGACACCATGAAATGTAAAAATCTCATAGCCTATAAGATAATATAGAAGCACTGATATATCACATTTTATTACCTGTGCTAAAAGAAAGAACATCTTGCTTGCAAATGTGTTAAATGTTTCTCAGAATGCTTGGGGTACAACTTTTTATGTGTTCAAAGTCTTATATATTTTAACATTTTCTTTTCTGCAAAGCAGTAGTACACTTGTACAATGATTCAGCAGAAAACCAAAACAATAATGAAGAGATCATATAAAAGCATTTTAGAAAAATGGAAACAATATTTTCTACCTCCATATCCTAGGTAATCCATACAGCAAGTCTTTTGTAAAATAGTACCCTGTGCAAGCTGTAATATGGCAACTGTAGTCCTCCATCCAATAGGGCATAATGGTTTTGTATTGCTATAGTTGATCCAGTGCCTTGTCATCAAAGTGGAAAACCTTTTAACACCAAGTATTTAGACAATGGACACATAGCTACTACACCTGCAATTTTGTTGATCCATAAGAATTCATATGCCTAAAACATTTTGGTTAAACGTTCAAGTTTTTTCTCTCTATTTCTCCTTTCTACTGGATTTATGGAAAAATCATTTTTGTCATAGGGGTCCCAAATTCAGTTGAAATGGACCATACAATAGGAAACAGGTGAAACAGGAACACTAAATTGTCTTCTAAAAAGAACTGTTGGGAGCTATGCTAATATGGTGGAATATTGTGTTGTGTATTAGCTTAATGCCATACTATTTGACTTAGTAAGTTTTTTCCTCTAGAGCAAGTGATAGCACATCAACAAGTTTGTGGTGAAGCTGGACTCCAGCCTTATTTTCAATCTTGCACACTTATACAGATTCCTGTGCTTGTAGTTTCTATACTTTGATTTTACTGCAGTCAGTCAGCTTCTAACATTAAGCCTAAATAATTAAAGCCGAGGGGATGCACTGATCTGATTCCGCACCTCCTGCTTCAAATGTTCCACCAACGGACCCTCAAAGCACACATACATCTCACCCTTGGCCGCATCCCCCAGGTTACCCACCCAGTGGGCCCACTACGCCCCGCCTCATCTGGTGGGCAACCGCCCTGTACCCCCCAACTGGATCCCCCTCAATTGCCATCCAGCTCCTGATTGCCACCCCTGAGACCTGCCGGCAACCAGGGCCCCCCCTTTCCTCCCCTCTTCCTGCCGATTGCAATGCTGCCACACACCGATGCCGGTACCAACCCTTCCAACAATCTGTTCTAACAAGTCAAAATTTCCTGATCCCCCACTGACTGATTTCCCAATGATTCTGCTGAGGCACGCAGGTGCCCCACAGCTGAGCCTGGAGGGACTCCCAATGTGACGCAGAGCCATAAGGCACTCTGGAGGGCGCACCCTCCAAGGCCACCCCAATGCTGGACCCGCAGCAGCTTGGTCCCACCCCCAAACCCCCCCCCCCCCTTGGCATCACAGCCCTAACCTGCAATTGTCAGCGATGATCAAAATGAATTCACGCTTCTTTCTAAAATTCCCCTTACTTCCTCTTTCCTCTCCATTTTACGCTTTCCCTCTCCTCCCCTTTTTTAAAATTTGGCCCCATTCCTGAAACTCTCTCTTTGCCCTATCACAACCTCCCTTCTATTCTACCTCCTATATGCTACCCCTACCCTCTGGTCATGTCTGCCTTTTGCCCACCTCCCTTTGCTTGGCAGCACCAGGTAGGTATGTATTGCCATATCATCAAAGGAAGCTGCATTGGGTGGACTGGCAGGCTCAACATGAAACAGAAACCTGTACCTGCAGATGCATTTAAAATAAATGGTGCTGCACATATTTTTATATCAGACGCTCTAGTTTTACTTTAGGTAATTACACTAATGTGATAATGGCTTAATGTCAAATTATTTTAATAGTAGGCTTGTTTTAGAAAACAATATAGCTTTGTGGGCACTGAAAGAATTCCTAAACATCTGAAAAGGCTCCATTTCATGTGTCAAAAGCTAAATATCACCTGCTGTTAATTTCACTTTTAAACTTTGGCTTTAAAACCTGAAACTCATTATTAAATTAAAATTTTGAAAATGAAATTCTTTGTTGCCCAACAAAAAAATGCATTTAATGTCTGCTGAAAGTTTTAGTGAGTTTGATTTATCAAGAAAACATGCCAATGTAAAAAGTGCAAATCTTGAGTTCATATGTTGATTTTGCAGTTTTGCAGTTGATAACAAAGAGTAGTAACAAACATTACCTAATTGTTAGCAAATGTTTAGAAATAAAAGAATTATTAAAATAATATGCTGCATGCAAATTATGCTCATTGTCAGGGATCCACTGTATCTAGATACTCTAAAGCATGTTCTTCTATGAATCCAGCTCCTTCACGTAACATAACACACAAAATAAAAATTTTTTTCCATTTTAAAGTTTTACATTTTCATTATTTTCAGTCAAAGAAAACATTTGCATTGAGATGTATTATTTGCAAATTAGGGGAAAATGAGATTTGAAAAGAAAATATTTATGCCACTTGGAGGTTTGAGACTCTAGCATCTGATTGCTTTATGGTGTGGGGGTTTAACGGCATCAAAGAAATTCTGAGAAAGACACTTAGCTGCCGGCAGAAAAGCTGTTTGTTTGGATCATTTTCGCTGTAGTTAATTGCTGGAGGCTTGATGCCACAACCAATGCCAACTTTTTCCTTTCCAAAGTTATTCTGACATCTGAATCCTTGCAAACGGCTTTTTAATCTTGGTTGAAGTTAATTGATTCCTGCACAAGAGTTGGAAAAAAATGTGGCTTAGTTAAAAAAAAGTAAAAAGAACACATCATACATCTTAGTCACTAGACGTTATTTAAAGATATACTGCATTGAACAAAGAATTTAGTTATTTCTCAATACAGAATAGTATATATATATATATGATTAACTGAATGTAATTATTTCATACCATGTTTGTGCTTTAAAATTCTTAAATCTATTTAGGTTTCTTAACTCATATACTTATGTAGAGCGGGCATATTTGCTCATTATCTATAGATGACTGATGTGCTTCCTGTTTGGCAGCATAGCCCTATAATTATGACTTAGAAAGATTTACATATGCGTTAGTACTTCTTCACACCAGAATGCATGCATTCAAGTGCATTGTGCTCATATGCATTCACATGTAAATTAGAAGTGTTGCCTTGTGTTTTAAAAAAGCCCCATTTATATTGACTTGAATGGTAAACTGCAGGTCTACACACCCAAAATGCAGCCTGCAGGATTGTACTTCAAGGGCTAGAAACACAATGCATCAATGTAACTAGAAGCTCAAAAACAATAGATTGTCTCATGTTCATGCAATTTGCCTGTTCTTGAAAATACAGTAAAATACATTACAAATCATCTTTACTTGGGCTGGTAAAGTGCAATTCTAGGCAATAACACATGAAATATAGTGAAATACTAATGATATAATATGTAAGGCCCTGCTCCAGGACCTACAATACACCAGTCTACTACCACAGTCTTCATCTATAGCCAGACCCAGCTCAGCCTTGGGCTCAGCACACAGTTTTCCCCATGACTTCTGTGTGCAAAGGATGGTGTCTGGGGAAGGACTAACAGGGACCCAGGAGCCCACAAATATGCAGAAACGGAGAGTCCAAAAACAGAGCTATAGGTTATACATACATAGGTAATCAGTCCACTAAACATGGTATCCAAGGGTAAAGACAAAACAGACTCGGGTCACAGGCAAAGGTCAGTCCAGGCAACATACAATCACAGGGTCAGGAATCAGGCAGAGTCAGCCAAGCTTAATGTTACAATAGGAACACAAAATGTTAAATAGGAATTTTTGTGTGATAATTATTATACTGTGATTGTTGTATCACTATAAAACTCAAGACAGTGATGTAGTCTTCAATGTACAATACAGTAGTAATAGATACTGTATGTTAAATGAGAAGTGAAGAAGTTTAGACTTTCTTGGTAACAAGATTGCAGTTGTAAATTCTATTGACAATGATTTCTGTTCCCTAGTAAAAAAGGAACAAGTGTATCCATGAGTTGTAACAAGAGGGCAAATTTCACAAAAATAGCACTAATTTCTGACATGCAGTAAAAATGCATTCAGGGACAATGTGTTTTAATAGAGGGTTCCTGGGTGTCCTTGCAATGGATAATGTACAGCCAGTCCCAGAAACCAATAGGAATTTAACCCTTCCCTCTCTATAAGCTTTGGACTGGGAGGTTTTTTTTTCTCATTCTGGTACGGAGGGCCATAAAGGACCTTTACAACTAGAGGAAAACATTTTCCAGTCTCTTTGAGGCAGGGTCAGTTTTGTATTGAAGGAGAGACTTGACGTTGCTTATCTGCTGAGAGTGCTGGTTGCTTTTGCCATCGCTGTAAGTAGCTTGCTGCTGTCTCATGGCAGAAGTGAGACAGAAACCACAACAACTGCACAGTGCACACTGCTCATTTTCATACACGCCACATATTCATATTCTGCATTATCTGATATGTTAGGATTCCAAGAGTACAGCATCATTTTATAAAATACAGGTTGACATTCAAACATCCAGCAACCTGAGAAGTGCCGGATTTTCAAAAATTCCAGATTTTTGAAGGTTAAACAGTGGACTCTGCACTATCCAACCTAATGTGGCAGAAGGTTAGGTCGGATATCAAAAAAGCCAGATAGTCCATTAATAAAGTACAGTACTCACCTCCAAACACAGGCCAGCCTTCCTCTCACCGCACCCGCGGAAATCTGCCACAGTTCCGGAGAGCAGGCAGCAGGGACAAGTATTTAGTGTAGCAAGCAAGACCTAACAGTTGTCCGTGAAGAACAGTGCCATCAAAACATAAATGTCTAAACAGTGTAATACAGTCCCTGTATTACAAAATGCTTTACTAAATTCATGCCGGAAAACTGAAGGAACCGGATTATCGATGGCCGGATTTTCGATTGTCAACTTGTAATATATTGAAATTCTTTATATAGTTTGCATTGGAAACTTTTATGCTCTTGAAACTGATTTATTTTCCATGTAGAGAAAATATATTAGAACACAATACCTCCTCCAATTTTATTTTCATATAATGAATAATGATGCATTGGAAATGGATTTTGACATCAATTCAAAAGTATTACAAATTGTAGATTCTAGTACTGGGTGAAAACATGTTTGCAGATTGCTTCAAACGTAGTAAGATCTAAGAGAGACATTTTTAGGGTTTGGACAAATTTTGAAAAAAATTGAAATATGCTGAATTTGGGGGACAACATTTTTGTGCAGTACCTAAAAAGAGTTTTAGTTTTACTGTCTACAAATCCACAAACCTTTATCCACTAATTGAAATATTGATTTTGACCACTAACTGGGAGTCTTTGAAAAAGGGGGTAATTAGCTAAGAAGATATTCAGTTTTATAAATGATTGCTAATTTGTGTACCAATGCTATTTTTTACAGTGTACTAGGAACTCACTAGCGTTGACACATATATACTTTGTCAGGCAGCATGATGCCCCTATTTTATTAGAGGCAAACTCAATAGGCCAGAATCGAGATTGGTTGTGTCTGTGTGTACTGCTTGATTAAGTAGTGGCATGGGAATGCCATGGAAACCAATGGGCAACATGGTGGCTCAGGGGCTAGCACTCCGGCCTTTGCGGCACTAAGTCCTAGGTTCAAATCCCAGCCGGGACACTATCTGCACGGAGTTTTCAGGTTCTCCCCGTGTCTGCGTGGGTTTCCTCCCACATTCCAAAAAACATGCAGTTAGGTTGTTTGGCTTCCCCTAAAAAATTGACCTTAGACTACATTAATGACATATGACTATAGTAGGGACATTAGATTGTGAGCTTCTTTGAGGGACAGTTAGTGACATGACTATGGACTTGGTACAGCACTGTGTAATATGATGGTGCTATATAAATACTGTGTAATAATAATAGTAATAAAATCTATAGGGGAGTAAGTAAATGGAGCTGCAGTTCCCCAATATGGGGAACAATGCTAACACAATCATAGCACTGTTTGCCTCATGCAAAATCCTATTACCCTTGACATTATTTCTATGTGCACTCATTAAAATACTGTGTATTTTCCTTTAAATGTTGCAGTTAAATCCCATCTAAGCAAATGATATACCCCAACCCAACCCCGTTTAACCCATCTTACATTCTTTATTACCTTCAACATATAATTACCTAAATATGCTATCTGATACCCTTTCCAGCTTTGTTTCTAGTTGTGAGGGGCTGGTAATTTATCATTGGAGGTGCACCCTTACAGACCCCTTGCACTGATGTCACCACTGCCGACTCCTCATCTGGATCTTAAGAGGGCCCACTGCTGGACAGCGAATAGGAAGTGTTCACTTTATGTAGTGGTGGATGGTAGGAATAGGGATCTTGGCAATTAGAGAGGGAGCCTTTTTATCAGCATTAAGCTATTTTAAGCAAAGCATGGAGTTCAACATCAGATTTTTACATAGTTAAATATCAATTATAAAGTGTCTCGCTCACAACAGCCCAGAAACTAGATGAACTAGATATGTCCCTGATCTCTAAAGACAGACAGGCCAGGTGTTCTGCCATCAGGAATGAGACATAACCATCACTCATCATGAAGGTAATTGTCCTCAGGACACTAATGTTTAAATCTGGATACTTCAGAAATAGATTTAGGCCCACATCTTTGATGTAAAATACCACCATTTACATGTTGATTTTCTTTCACCCTTAGGTTCTAGACTATCATCCTTCTTTCACCTTAACACTTCTTGTCATGTTTCAATGCTTTCATTTTTTTGCAAAAACCTAAAGCTTTAATATCAAGCCACCATCAGGCAAACAGTGAGCAATATGGAAAATAAATGGAACATTATTATTTTGTACAGCTTAAGGCAAAACTCCAGGAAAAAGATACAATTTAGCTGAGCTATGCATTAATTAACACTCATGGACTGGTATTTACAATATGCTATTATAACTATAAATCTTAAAAGCTATCTTGCTATTATCTTTTCAAAATCACCTACACAGCAGAAAAACCAAATTGATTCTAACAGGACACATAATACTAGAAACCAGTTGCTAGAAAAGACATCCTCACTTTACATGGTAAAGATTTATATGTTTCCTTGCTGTAGGCCTTACACTTTTACATGGTTAGATAGCAATAAACTAAATTTACAGTTAAAAAAAAACTGATCACATTGGGATTGTAAAGGAGTAAAATGATGATCTCTGTTGAAAGCTACGTACTGATGCTAGATAATTTACTACCTGGACAAACAATTGTGGTTATCTTAGGTGAAAATCTAACATCTCTACAGCTGTCCCCTGATGTCATTAGGCATTCCTCAGTGGTAGATCACTAAATGACCGACCAGGGACAACAGCTGTAATTTCCTGTGGCGGAGGATACAGCAGGGTGCCTCCTGCTTGTCCTCCCTTCTCTCTATAGAAACTGAACAGTGCTGTATGTACAGTACTCGTTCATTCTAGTGACACAGAAAATGATCACAAAAGATTATTACCAGTGACAAATATCTAGCATGTGTACTTATCTCAACTCACGTTCCTATTAGACTGCATAGTCATATTTAGAACCTGTGCAAAAATACTATAACAGTAAAATAGAGGTAGGATTATGTAAATGAATGTTCCTAGTACAATGCTTCTTATATCACCATGCTTATTAAGATTTCTTATTCCTGGAAGCATCTTGCACCTTGAACAGAAAAGAATAAATCATTTCTCTACAAATTAAAGCCATTTATATTCCTGCTGTTTGTATGATTACCTCCCAGCGCTTTGTGACCACACTCATGTAGGTCAAAGCATGTTTTTTTTAACCACCTGTTTTTTTATAGCATTTGCAAAACTCATT
Organism: Pyxicephalus adspersus; assembly: GCF_032062135.1. Classification (NCBI taxonomy): domain Eukaryota; kingdom Metazoa; phylum Chordata; class Amphibia; order Anura; family Pyxicephalidae; genus Pyxicephalus; species Pyxicephalus adspersus. The sequence goes on along the minus strand of NC_092862.1, from coordinate 60,646,423 downwards.
TGTTCAAAATGTCCAGTGAAAGATTTATTTCACTGCTTTCCATCTCTAGCCACAGCATTTCCAGCACTACTAATTTACATAAAAACCAAAATCAAGACTTCTTTATCCAGTACTGTATTATTTGCTTAAAAAAGTTGGCCCTGGAAAAAAGGAATAAGTGTAGGGACACATTATAGGGTGAAGGGGAAAGGTGGTCAAGGAGGGGTTAAATGATAATGGGACGAGGTAAGAGATATGGGGTACTTAGGCAGGCTGGTAGAGTAAAGGAGGGGTTAAGGAAAGGTGATAAGAGAGGGACGAAAGCGAGGAGAGGTTAGGGCATAACTGAAAATTGAGAGATAGTGAAATTTCCCACCCTCCTTTTCTTGAGATTGGGGAACTGGGGGGTGGCATTGTCATGGCAGTTATCTGGAGTGTAGGTCCATGAAAGGAGTTACTTTATACAAGGCAGCAAGGGTTGGGAACCATCAGGGTATGGTGTTCCTGTGCAAGGGCTTTATCTCCTCTACCCTGTCATGTAGACAGGTCTTTAACATCCTCCTTTACATTGTATGATTGGATGTGATAGCATTCCTGCAACCAACAGAGTGGCGAAAGGAAGAGCTTTTAGGGGCTGGTTGCAAGAAAAGAAGAAAGCCTGCAAGAGTAGGGGATAAGGAAGGTAAGCATGCTTTTTACTGGTACAATAGGCAAAATAAGCATTTACCTCTTACAGTCACTGCAAATGTAGCATTTATTTCAGCATTATTCAATGTTTAAAGTTTTATATTCAACAATCTGAATGCGAGGGGGCAGAAGCAAATGCAAATCCCATAGCATTGGATTATTCCCCACTAGCTGGTTTGTAATTGCTGCTGCTCCCTTTTCTCTCTCTTCTTCTTCCCTACTTCCCTCCTCTTTGCCTATCTATCCCAGTTTACCAGGCACTTTCCAATTTGGAGCTTACTTTCTATGGGATATCTGGAATGGCAGGTAAGGAGGCCTTGCACTAAAATAGATATAACTCGTGGCACAGGACCCTATAAAAAGTGGGAAAAAATGTGTTAATCACAGCTGAAGAGAGACTGTCAAGCAGCCCCCTCCCTGTGCCATGATCTGAAGCTGTATCGCTCTAGTCTCTTTCTTAGTGAATATGACTATCCAGTTTGGGTGATTATTTTGTTGATGGTACAACACAAAGTGACACAATTTGTGATTTTACTAGTCATGGTTTGGTTGACAAGTTGTTCAAGTTTAAATTAGGCCATTAAAAATGGCCAAGGTCAATTTAATCCAACTACTGAGTTTGATTCATTATTTAAGGCATGCAATTTATATTGTACATAGTGTGGATAGTCTGGGTAAAGGCTTACTTTCAGTTGAAATGACTTGAAGCAATACTGTTGGGTTGTTTGCATTGCCAAGCAGATATAACAAATAAACGTACTGCAGTGTTTATATTCCATTGCAGCCATATTGTTTAATTTGCTTACTACTGGTTGAGACAAAAGTCTCTTGCACACAGTTTTATACTACCCAACCACCTTGTCCAAATATGTGACTAAAGAAACAGTAGGCTAAGTGAATAATGGTGCTTGAAACAGGTAAAAAGGTAAATACTGATAACTGTTTGACTTGAAGTGTAGCAACATTTTTAAAATACACTGACAGTGTCAATTTACCTATGGATTGCCCATTATTGACCTAAAGTTGACCTTTAAAATTATGTTTTTAACAATATTTAAAAGGGTGGCTGACACCTTTGTATAATATAAAAATGTGTTTTTTTCTCTAATTTTTGGGGAGGCCCCTCCCTTTCTGTCTGTATGGCCACTGCAGTAGCGAAGTTTTTTTTTTCAGTGAAAGTTCCACTTTAAAAAAACTTTAAAATGAGGTCCTGGCTTTGGAAAGGTAACAATTTTGCATATTCACTCCTATTACACTTATTTTTTACAGGTTTGGTAATACACAAAATAGAAGAAATATACCCTTTTCAACCAGTTTAACTAGAACACAAATTATGTCTTTTATTTTATTTAGATGAATGATAGCATACAGCCATACACTACTGTTTTATGTCAACAGGTGTTTCTCTTGTTGAGTATCTTTGATGTGCACTTCGCAATACATCATGTAAAGGATGCCATTAATCAACGTCTAATTGCTACATTTCTGTGGTGAACTTTATTATTAATGTGCTCTGCTGCTTGAACACATGGTTGCAGTTTTGTGTACAACCATACAGTAATGGGTCCCAGGCGCCCTGATGGTAATATTTGAAAGTTTATAGCAGGTTACTAGGACTTTTTGTTTTAAAACCATTTGTTTTTTCTTTTATTAGTTTTATATTTTTGTATCTACTAATCAACACATACTATTCAGTTAGAACATATAAGTTGTTATTAAAAAGTATTATTTTCCGGGAAACTAAAAAGATTGTTTTTTTTTATTTTAACCCTATTGCTGAAGAGTTTTGTCATGTGCTGAATTCTTAATCCAACTATAATTACAATCCAGATAACTATAATCTGCCCTTTTTGCAATCATGCCACAACTTTCTCTGCTTCTGTGCTGGCTTCCAAAGTTTGTTGAACCTGCAACAATAATAATTCATAAGTTCAACTAAACCAAGCCTCGCAAAGAGGAATCCACATGCAATGTAGTTTACTGCAACAGAGGAAGTTTGCTTGAAATGACAACCATGGATAGCACCATGTAGAATTCATGAAAACAGAGCACGAAGTCTCCAGCACTCCAAATTACAAGACTTTTGCTTTCTTTTAAAAGTGCTGTCACAACATTCTGGGCCACACAAGGTTTCCTCCTCAAGGTAACATTGTGACAAAAGTTAAAACATACACAACACATGGGGCCAAGTCTGATGGTCATTCCCCTGTAAACCCAGGCAAGCCTAAATATGTTTCTAGCATGTATTTTGTCTCCTGGTTTAGTAGGTATCAGCTAGCCTGATCCCCTAGGATCAAAACCTACATCCAATGAATATGTAAATATGAATATGTAAAAAAGCAGACATAAAATGAGCAACCTTCCACCCAACCTTTAGTATGTGGAATTGTCTTCCACTGCTTGTAGGAAACCCACAGCCTCCCTCTAAAAACTAATAGCATTGATCACTAATAGTCATGGTTTACTTTTTTCATAAACAATTTAGCCTGTTTGAAAATAACAAAATCCTTTCCACACCTAATGAGTTTGTAAAAATTTTACCCCCATCACCCTTCCCACACATGTCTAATTTTAAGTTGGTGACAACCTAAATTGTTACTGGCATGCATTATATATAATACAAGGCTTAAAATGGTCATCCTAATTTGATCCAAGGGCTAATGTATGGATACCAATATTATCTTAGGAAAGTAATTAAAGTTATGAATCAATTATGAATTAAAGTATTCCTGCAGATATGTTTACATAAATCACTTTTACTGACACATCTTTTTTAGAACGATCATGAAGTTGAAATACTATTACACATTTCTCATTTTTAGTTAGGATGTTTCACATTTTCACACATTTTATTTTTAGCTGTTGCATGGTTTTTTGATATAGTATTTAGGACATGGGCATCATATTAATAAATCAACCTAGAAGACATGAAAGGACAGGTGGTAGGATCCTTATCCTGAAGGGATGGATTCTACTTAAGGGTATATGTCAATGAGTGTTTTTTACTGGATTTGATGCACATTTGGAATGGACTTTAAAGGAAGGTCTGTAAAATCCAATTGACTTCAATCAAATAGCACACATAGTAGCCTAAAGACCTTGCTGTGCTACAAAATGTTGTACAACATTTATTTGGACTCATTATACCCTATCATTGGGTATTTGAACTTAAACTTGATTGTAACACAGGTCAAACATAACTTCACTTATTGTCAAGCTCTGTGTTTCCCATATATTTGATAGGAACAACCATCAAATTGTTGAACGTTGTGTATTAGGAGTAAACAAAATCATTAATAAAACTCTTCCATATATTCCATCAAAGGCCATGACATTGCAGCTTTAGCTTCATCCTTGGGTATATCTGTAAAATACGAATTTCTTTTATTGCTTCCAGTAAAGATTTAAGGCTATAATATGCACCAAACACTATTTTATAATTTAGGGAATATGAAGCCTGGTGCTCAAAGTGGTATTTTTCTTCTTGGCCTCTGCCAAATCTCAGACCTTAGCATACTCCACTCATTTGGGATTATGTACTCAGTTGATGCCTGTGAAGATGAGGGAAACCGCTCTGACCTATCTGGCCCAAGTGAAGCTGTTAATGGAGAAAAATGAACAGGAGCGCCAGAGGACTCATGAGTAAATGTGGTCACAAGTAGCCTAGGTTGACAAGTTACTAGAAGAAGTAAGTAAACAAATGCAGGTCAGGAACAGGCTATAAAGCAACAGACCAGCCACTTGCTAGCTTGCAAATACAGGATGATAGGCAGAAGTGGGGTCTGGTCACAGGTCAAGGTCAAAAACTTGCTGGAAGGTGCAGAATAAAGCGATAAGCAGGAGCAGGATCAAGTAGCAAGCTAAGGTCAGATTAAAGAGTCCAAGTGACAAAACTAAGAGTAATTCAGAAGCCAAATTCCAAATCTCAGTCATCATTCCAAGGTTACGAGTCAGGTCAATCACAGGTTAAGGTGAAGACCACTCAGCCATGGGGGTGAGATGCAGAGGCATTTAAATATCCTGCTTGGTGCTTATGTGGCTAGGGATTGTGTGCATGCACATGTGTGCACATTTGCAGCCATGCTCAGGCAAACAAGCCTCTACATGAGTAGTCCTGCACACTCTCCTACATCTGCACTTGCTCTAGACAGTATTTTGATACCTTTTTTTCCACAAACCTTCCCTTTTTTTCATATACATTTGTTACACTTACTTATTTTAATGGATAAAACTAGTCAGAGTGCATAAACCCCTTCCTAAAAAAAAGTACTTAGAGTTTCAGAAAATTGTTGAATGACAATGGAAGGATACAAGGTTGAAGTGTTAGATGTAAGGAGATCCCACAGGAGCACAGAGGAGTATACTGCCTCAGTACAGGTCAGCATTGTCAGCAGGCCAGTATTGATCTCTATTGATTGAAATTCAGTGTAACTTCCTGCAGGACATAATAAATGGTATTTTTCATTCAAGACTCTCTATTTATTTGTTTTTACTTGGTAAGTATTGTTTATATCTAAAACTGGCTCATTACTGTTATATTTTTTTTACTTTTTTAGCAGATCCTAAAAATTACTGTAAAGAAAAGCTAATCACTTAACTTGCAAAATGAAAAGCAAAATTCCACTGTAATTCAGCAACAACAGAGATGATTGGTAATCATTTAGGAGTACAATAATTGCATACAAGTAGATTTAAATATTTTTCAGAAAACAATTTTATGAAAGTTAAGTAATCAAATAACATGTTTCAAGTGGAAGCACAGCTTGATAATAGCGCCACTGAAATCATAAAATAATACATCTTCAGTTAAAGAGCACTAACATCTATTTACAGAAATTTGAAGACAAACAGCTACAACACTTTTTAAATTCACCACTAAAACCAAGTTGTTCACTGGAAGATTTTACTCTTTTTAAATGGATTTTAAATTTGGATGGAACCAATCATCTATATAATGAATAAATACATTGGTAAAGCTTTAACTTGATAGCTATTCTATACCATTGGCTGTGTCTATCTACAGTACCTATCCATTCAGTAGGTCATATCAGAGCTTTTATGACTAGAGCATGACTAATATTAGATCTTCTTTTATTTACTGTACATCATTATATTATTAAAACAGCAATTTTACTGCTTTTTTAATGTGTTTGATAATGCAATTTACTATTGAAAATATGTTCCTATGAGGATCATTTTACAAACATATATTTAATAATATCAGATTAATCTTTAAATTTTCAAGAGAAGTGAATTATATAAAATAAAAAGTCATTGGAAACCACATTAATGATTAATGATCTTTGTTCATACATTTATATTGTTCATGTGTGGTTTCATACAAGCTTGGAACCCTTCTGTGACTCCCTGAAATCAAGAAAGAGATAGATGACTACAGCCATTTAATAAAAAATGTAAAATAGTTAAACTGACAAATATTTGCATTCCTTGTAATTTATGTAGATGCTATGACAATGAAAATCTGCCTTTAACCATGGCTATATATCTCTCGGTCTCCTAAATCACATACCTTTCTCCCGGATAAATCATGTAAGTATTTACCTGTAAATTCTAAACAAGTTTCAAAACTCTGAACAAGGTTCTCACTAATGGGACTAGTATTAAAATGTATTTATATCCTAATATTTTGGCTGAAAGCTGTATCTACATTTGGATTGTTGCACTTAAAAAGGGTAAATATATGCTTAGTATCAGCATTAGGTAACCTTGTCACACTCAGCTAAAAAGAAATATATAATATGGTCATTGTTGGAAGAAGTTACATTCATTACAAAGTGCAAAGGTTAATTATGCCTCAGTAAAGCGATTATACATAACAATGAAAGTGAACAAGGCGTTCCTTGTTTTAGTCATTTTGAACATAAGTCATCAAAATACTAATTTTCCAAGCACAGATGAATAAACAGACAATATTAGCTATTTGAATGACCTCTTATGGGGAAAAGAAGGTATATTGATAGACTGATTAACGTTATTCATTTGTATGCCATCAACATTTTCTACAATGATTTACTGAGATGTTTCTGTAGTAGTCATCAAGAACAACGTCAATGGTCATTAAAAAAAAAGGATCAGTATAAAGGGAAGGAAAGACTTCCACCCTCAGTAAATCTTCAGACGTATCAGAACATGAGACCCCTAATTTGTCCAACAAGAGGCTGAATAAACTTGAAAGTAATTTTTTTAACTAAATAACTGAATATAAATAGGGAAATCCCCTCTGAATGTCATGTAGGTAAACCTGGAACATCTCAGCAATATAAGAAAACCTGCAAAGATGGTAAATCCAATTCACAGTGATGCTGACTAAATTTCGGTGCAACAAGAAAGGTAATATAATAGTGTGGATAACATAGGTTTTAGTACTTTCAAACATATGCTCTGATGGCACGAAGTGCAAAGAACAAGCTCAAGCATAGGTTTCTGTAAGCTTATTTTCTTCAAAATACCTATCCTGACTATGTGATAGTTGGAGGGTAAAATCCTTATACCCACTAGATATTTCCTAGCATGGACAAAATAGTTTTACTATGTTCAATTTCAAATTGAGCAACAACATATGTTGTAAATATCCTAATCCCTTCTACTTGACAACAAGATCCCACAGGGTTTTTGGCTCCTCTGAAATTTATATTTGAATAGTTTCTTAATCTTTAGGTTCCAAGCTATGATATGACAAGGTTCTGTGTGTTTTACTCAACCTGTTATTAAATCTCTTGAGGTAGACAGTTACAGCTTGCTTCCTCTAGGGCAAGGGTGCCCACACTTTTTCGGCTTGTGAGCTACTTTTAAAATGACCAAGCCAACAATAAAAATGCTAAACATATATTTATTTATATATATTCCGAGTATACTTTATATTTAAAATATATATTGTTTACCTTGCATAACAGCATGAACATGTATAGCACAATACAATTCTGCACATTTTTGGCAATTACCTTACTCCAATGACGTCTTAAACTGAATAGAATCAGCCAAAATTGCTGAAAGCCAGCCTCAAACAGACTTCCAAATGATCATCAGTCATGGTGGAATGGTATGTGGACTTAATAACTCCTGTGCATGGTAGAGTTTATTTTCAAAGGCAAGACTCCAAGATCTACTCATGCTGCCTTTGCGATCTACCAGTAGATCGCGATCCACATGTTGGGCACCCCTGCTCTAGGGCAACAATCCTGGGGAGATGGAAAGATGCTTAACAGGTACATCCTCGGAGGGTACAAGTCCATGAGGGAAGAGAGAGAACAGGAAGCATTCAAACTATTTTAGCTTTTCCTGGTGAAGTAATCTCAAACAGTAATTGGCAGAGAATGTTTATTCTATGATCAAAGAACAAGTCTTATAAGATAGAGAAATGTTAAATGATTCCTACAGAATCACAAAAATACAAAAAAAAATGCAAAAATCTTACATACTTAACAATGAAAACATATGTGCCACTGTGGTGAACAGAAACCATTTATTGCTGTGGTCCTGAGTTTAAACCAGGACACATCAAGAAAAAAAAAAATAAAAAGTAACATATGAAGTGTTCTCATGTTTTATACCTTACACAGAAACTATGTGTTGACCTCATATAAAATTATGAGGGGTGTTTGGGATAACATGGGAGGTGTGCAGAGAACTACTCTGAATTTCTGAAAAGATTTATACCTATTAAACAGATACAGCAAAATGCTTTAATTGGTATATATATAGATTTTCTTTTGAAAATATAACAAGTTTTAAATAATTTACAAAGGCAGCAGAGATATTATGTTGTAAGCCCTTTTAAAAAGGGACATTTTTCCATAGGAAGCTCTTAGTAAAGTGTTAATTTTAAATAGATCAAGAAAATGCATAATCCATCTGGCTGCCTGTTAGTATGTTCAAGCCTATCTCCAAGTAAAAAGAAAACCTCCCACTCTCTCACACCCCACGCAGTCACACCATCATTCTTAAAGTTTATTTAAAAGAAAAACAAATCCTTCAAACTGTTCTTTTATCTACTTACCCGAGTTGGTCAATAGTTGACCCTCTGCAGCACCTCATCTGGTTGTGGTGCTAATGGTTCACTACTGCAGTCACTGTTAGACCAATCTGCCCCTCTTGTTATACTTTATCACTTTTTCAAGATAAAGGACCAATGTGATGGACATCTTGATCAACAGGAACAAACCCCAAAATCCATGAAGACCTAGTCACTGTAGGAAGGACTATCCAACACAAGAAGAAGTGTGAACTAGCCTGTCATATGACATGTGTTTTAGAGTTTGTAGTTACTACAACTAATTTTTTAATACAAACATTTATTTGCAAAAGTTTTGAAGATCCCTAAATAGGAAACATTGAGTGAACAACATGGCATTAAAGAAGATCAACTGTAACAATTGTAACAACATCGGCAGAGTAGCCAATACCAACATAAAATTTCATAAATGTGACAGAAACAAATAGAATACGTTCAGATGACATTATGAGGATGGGAAACTTGGGAAACTTCCAAGCTCTACTGATGCCTTGTTTCGTGGTAGCAAAATTATAAGTAATAAAAATGTGAGCATATTTGGGGACACTTCCCAAAGAAGGGCCTTCCAGGGATTCTTAGGTATTTAAGCAAACAGTACTCTGTATATGTATTGAAATAAAAATGTAGGGGGTCTTTATATAGCTTATAAAATATACTCTGCCTATATAAAAAGTTACTGCTTTGTTTGAGAGCAGCACCTGCAACAGAAACAGTCAGCAGGATGACCCTGAAAAGCTGAACACAGGATGGCCTTGAAGGCTGATAAGAGACTCTTTGCAGTTCAAACCATCTTGAGCAATAATTCAAGATGGTGGACTGTCAGTTTTGTGCCAAAAATGTTAGACATGTGCTTTATCCATAACATTAACTGTTTGTGAACTATTATGCTTATATGGACTTCAGAGTATACGGTAATGGACAATCTGCCTAATGACAACTAGATAATGGCATAAACCCTCCTATACAGGAATTATTATGCAAAATATAAATATTGTTGTTTTTCCTGATTTTAGTTAAAATCTCTTTAACTGCTAATCATTGGATTTTCTCTGTTGCAACAATAAATCTTCCTAATTAGGATCCACGGTCTCATCTTTGATGAACCATTTGGAGCCCCCCAGAACTGAACAGTAATGATATACTATGGTCCACAATTGCTGGGCCTTGGGACATTACCACCAAACATCTAGCATGGTACCAAGGAGCTGACAGCCATGGAAGCATAATGGGCAGTAGAGTAGAACAGATATCCATCGGAAAAAAAACTTTGTATGAATTTTCCAGAGAGGCAAGGTGGATTGAGCTGCTTCTAACCAATGGCCAGATGCCTTTCCATTCTTCTAAGAACAAGGAAGTTACAAGATCCTTTTCCAAGCTTTTAACATAACTTGGTAACAAAAGATAAACAAATATAAACAAAAGGGTATAAAGGGAGGAGATAAGGAGGATAGGTCATCCCTGAAGAAATGTTTAAAAGTGGTAGGGACATCCAGAATGATTTACTAGGCAGTAAGGATTCAATTTAATAACAAAGTTGGAGATAGGGGGAAAGTGTCTGACTGGGAATGTTGGTGGTGGCACAAATTCTGGCAAACTGAGGGTGGTATTGAACATTTCTATGAGCATAGTTTGCCCACCAATAAAACTGACAAGGACACTCCAAACCTGACAAGACCAAGGGACACCCAAATAATATTATTGTATAATTATAGTATTTATAAATAAAGTATTTAAAGTAGAACCCCGGTTATCCGGAACTCCGATAACCAGAAAATTCAGATAACTGGCACCCAACAGCTCCGCTTTCTTGATTGCTCCTGCAGCCCTAGCAAAGCTGTGGCATGTGTTCTGCGTCCAAGAATACATACCACAGCTCCGCTAGGACTGCAGGAGCAATCAAGAAAGTGGAGCTGTCAGGGGAGCAGAGCAGAGCAGAGAGAAAAGGGAAACCCGGAAACCCTGATGACGGCTTAAGTGTCATCAGGGTTTCCCTTTTCCCAGCCATTCAGCAATGGAGGTGAATGGGGACAAGTCTCCCCATTCAAGTCTAGTGCTGAATGGCTGAGAAACCTCAGGATTCATAGTAACTTCAGTTACCCAGGAAACTACACTTATCCAGAATCGGCCATACCCCATGGGTGCCAGATAACCGAGGTTCAACTGTATACAAAAATGTGTTATGGGTCACATACACTAAAGAAATGGCAAAGGTAGAGAGAGGAACTGACGTCTCTAAAAACAATCATTTCCAATTACAACCAGCCATCTCTCTACAGTATGTTGTTCTCTAGCCAGTTATCATTTATAATTAAGTGTTACAGTCTTTGATTTCATCATGCAGCATTTGTATCTTAAATTGCATCAGAAGTGTAAGCAGTTGTGTATGTATTGCATGCTTTTCTCTGCGGAGATAACATTTGTAGCATGACTGCTGGGAATACAAGAAAATTGTTTATGTAAATTAGCAAAGGAGAAAAGAGCTACCATGCTGCAAATGCAATGTGACTTGATCAATTCCCTGTTAAATAGTGATCACAGTTTTGATTACAGAATAGTTTCAGGTTGCATGTCTTCAATGGCACCTTAACAAAAGCTAACATAATATTCTATCAATATATTTGATTTCAAAAGATATATAAAACATGTTAAAATATAACACACACGATAACAACACGATGTATAAGATAACATATGTTATGTTTTTTTAAGGTAAACTGTTATGAGAGGATTATGTAGGCTGCCATTTCTGATCTTTGCTCTTGAAAGTGCTTGTCCTGCAGTCATGCTGATGTTTCTAAATAACTGGCCTGAAAAGTGTATTAAGTTCAGGAATTCTAACTACTTATCAACTTTTAATGCATGCTTGCTCTGGGTCATTGACTTTGTGGTATTGACTTCAGGCACTGTAGTTTATACTGTAGTTATGTGCGGGCAGACAGTTTGCCTCACCTTCCCACAGTGACAAAGTATTTTTTGATATGATAAGACAAAGAGAAAAATGAGTTCTGACCTCATTTACTCTATATTTGTTGTCATGCCCGTGATTTAGCATATTGCTGTTAAACAGGTTTATTTAGCGTCAACATATTACGCGGAGCTGTACATTAAATAGGGGTTGCAAATGACAGACTAATAGACAGTGATACAGGAGGAGAGGAGGGGAAACAGCACATAAAAGAAGAGGGGATATGGAATAGTGGGAAGTAGTGAGGCTGGTAAAAGACAGAAGAAGTAGGCAAGTTTGAAAACATGCATTTTAAGGGCTTTTTTAAGGGAGCAGAAAGTAGGAGCAAGCCAAATAGGACATGGAAGAACATTCAGGAGAGTCGGGGCAGCACAGGGTTAGCATAACAATCTGACAATTAATATCCTTGAAAAAAAAGGTCAGTAAATGCAGTAGACAGGTTCACTTTAAGAAGACACTGTAAAACAAATCTTAAAAAATACTTGCATATACAAAAGCCCCTAATATTTACGTATCTGTCTAAATAATCATATCATGTAAAACCAAAAATTGTAAAAGCTTTAATGCTGACACCCTAATTCTCAATTTAAATACATTTTCTAGTGAGTGTATTTGAAATATGGTAATGAATGATACTTGACATCTTGTTAAGTTTTTAAACGCCCTGGAGGATGTCACATAAAGCCCAATCATGTAAATCAATTTAAAATAAATGGTCCAATGCCTGTAAATAAACAATGCAAGTTTCACTTACCCTCCTACCAGTGCTGTTCATTGCAGACACTTGGCAAAAATGTTTTATTGATGCTTACTTTTCTGGATAAATGATTCCTAAATGCTGGAGATAATCTTTAAACTTTCAGGATGTTTATACAGGATATACAGGTCCTCCTACTGAGTGCACTCTTGCACATTCCTGTTTTTAACAGGATTAAAGCTTGACAGCCAAAGTACTATTCTGCAAGAAAGTGTCAGTCAGATCAGCTACTTCTTCAGTGAATATTGTAAAAAAATTAGATATTCACAAAATGGTGTGATAAAAGGGACACAGTCCTAAAAAACTAGTATTCTGTTTCAGATGGTATTTGCTATTACATACTTTTTTAGACCCAGTCTGTGCAGATAGCTTTGTCACTTGCTGAACTGCAGAATCCACAGGCTTAACTTTTCAAAAAGACACAGATGTTGAATGAAATATGATTTTACTTAAGAAAAAGGGCAATACAGAGCATATTTTAAGTACTTTGAAGTATAAGAAGACAAAGTGGGTGATTTACCAAAAGCAAAAGGAAGGAAAATTGAACAATCTGCTGTGGCAACACACTCCTGGTATTGGTATATACTACTATTACTTTTAATGTAATGCATTTCAACAATTAACAATGAATAACATTTCTAAATGCAGATTATTTTGTTCTCAGGATCTAGAAGACACAGTGGACCTGATTTATTACAACTCTCCAGGACTAGAGGGGATAGACTATCATAGAATAACCTGTGCGATCCAGCAAACATGGAAAGAAGAAAAACAAAATATATTTACATACTGTACGTCTTTAAAGGAAGGATGAAGTCTCAAAATGGTTTTTAGTATCTTAAGTTTTATATATTCAGAACAGTCTCCCACAGTACACAGTACTCTCACAAGTACAAAGGCTGTACAAAGGCTTGGTAAGTCCCTTGTAGGTAAAAGCAGACAAATCTATCCAGCTGATGGAACTTTTTGACAGGTCTGTCCTTAAGAAGCTTTAACTATAGCTTGTAAAGAAAAAAAAACTCAATTCTTGCACAATGACTGGTTTAGATAACTCAGATGAACTCAGACTGAGTTCTGATTCTCAAGCTGTCAGCTATGTCAATTTGCATCTTGATGGATGAATCAGTAGCTGAGGTGCAGGCTAGGTCAAGAATCTATTGCATAATATCATCTATAGCTTTAAGTATCTGACTGCATTTCATGGGTTTAGGAATAAAAACTATTTTTTTAATGTTTGAGATAATTTATTCTTTACTAAGGGCAATTATTTCTGTGGTCTCTACAGTGCCAGAACATGTGTGCTATATGTAGCGCAATACTTTTATTTTTACATGAAACATGTCAAAAAATCATCTTGACAGCTCATTTGGTTGACCCTTTACAATATTCCCAAATTTGTGAGCAGGCTGTTTTTTAAATTTACAAGTGCACTGTTAAGTAGCTCTAGATCACTACAGATTTTGCTACAGTTATGCATTGTATAGTTCTATTTCATAGACCAGATAATTAGGTATTTCTTCCTTGTTTGCCCCATAACTCTCTTTTTATTTCAAGGAAACTGTGTGCAGATATATCTTCTTGTTGCTGATCAGCTTCAAGAACTTAAAGTGGAGCTATCACCAAAATTTTGTACTAGATAACCCTTTCATGGGCCTGCTCAGTGCAAGATTGGGTGATGTAACCAGAAGAGGAAAGAAGATGGAAAAAAAAGGTGGCGCCCGATGCTTCCTTTGCACCGTGATAAAGGTGGGTTCCAGGACGGTGCAGGACCAAATCGAGGAAAGCTCTGAAAGGATCAATCCCATCTGTAGAAGTAAAGGTAATTGCGATTTCTTGTGAAATACCCTAAGTCAGTCTTTTTACTAAAAGTAAGACCTCTAACCTAAAACTTAGTTAGTTAAAACTAACAGGTTAAGTCATGTAATTTCTAATACCTATCAGATACCTGGTGGTTTCATTACATTTATCTAATCATAACTTGGCTTACTTGATATTTTGTCCTACTATCAATTGCAAATGTCAATGGTGGAAGGGATGTGCATTTTAGTAGAGAGGTTGCATCAGCCAAAAGATATATAGGTATTATACCAGATTTAGTATACTAGGATATTAAAGACAGATTCAGTAAATTTGAATCAATCCATAGAAGAACCATAGATTTTTGGTGAACCTACTTTTTTAAACCATAGAATTTTTATTGTCCAAACCGAGTAGGGCCAAAGAACACTGTGGTAAGCTGTGGGTGGTCTTCTCTATGACAGAATGAAATTGGACACTATGTAGAGATAAGTCAGCCAACGTTCTAAAGGTTACCAGCATTTCCTTTGCATTACCACCATAAGAATGACAGATAGTCAAACACTTAAAAGTCAACTTAACTAAATTTAGCCCTAACTCTTCTGAAGACTTTGTACTACCTTAAATAATGCAGAATAAAGCTATCAACACAACTTCTTTTGTTTTTATATACTACTGGACTTCAAACATTCCTAGCAGCAGCATACTGCATTTTCTTTCTACTGATATGCCTCTTTGATGCATATATAGAAAGAAAAATAAGCAACAGATGTGAACATAGATGTGTACATTATAATGTATTGCACTCTTTGAGCTTTTAGAAAAACAGTAATAAAATTTGACCTGTACAGAGAACATAGTCTGTTGTGAATTAAATTCAGTTTTATGGAAGGCAATTTATTGTAGAATTTAATTTTTAAAAGAGTTTACTAAATCTTGTGTAAGAGAGTCAAGGCCTAGAAAGGCATAGACAACATGATGTGTCTCATTTCATGACTTAAGCCTGCTATGAACCTATTTAACTGCAACTTTTTTTTATTTTCACAAAACCTGGTAGCAGAATTTATCAGAAACTTTAAATTTAGTTTTAAGCAGATTACTAAAAATCCAAAAACATGCATGCTGCAAGTCCCCAAAATGAATCATCACAAAATTAAGGCAGATTGCTTTGAAAAACAACATATCCATAGCACAAACAAATGTTTTTTTCCCATGGCTCTTAAAATGTCATAGATTCCTCATGATGGTCTGACTTCTAAACCTCGATTTCTGATATTAGAAAATAAAGTTTAAAGTAATTTGGGAGACAATGGGGTTGTTTTCCTAGCAGATTAAAGACTGTTCAATTTGTAAAGTAATTGTTTTATCAGGTTAGTGAAAGTGTTAAGCTGGGCTGACCTAATGCTAGTGTGTGATTTCATAAGGGTACATTCCTATTATTCAATTGAATGAAAGCATAACTTCTGTTTTCCTAAAGCAGACCTTTCACTATGAGAATTTGTAAGCTGCCATTTCTAACCTGGCTGTAAATAATACAACTTGCCTTGTTGGTGTTCTGATCCTCTGCCTTTATTACATTCTAAACATGTGACATAGGCTAAACATTCACGGTTGGAAGTGAATGTGTTTTTAAATTACAGTAATTAAATCACTAGCAGTCAATTAGTATCTAATATCTAGCCCCTATCTCATAGTTGTCCAGCGCCCCATTTTGACTAAAACCCCTGCATGTAGACCAGTATTTTTTCTAATCATGTGTATTGCCTTCTTATTTTTTAAAAGTGAGGCATTAGTTTCAACCTCATGTTCTTTTCTACATTATCTGATTTTTTCTAATCATGTGTATTGCCTTCTTATTTTTTAAAAGTGAGGCATTAGTTTCAACCTCATGTTCTTTTCTACATTATCTGATTTTAAAATTACCCTTCACTAGTGGATTTTATCCCTGCCCCCAAGGGCATCAAGCAGCATAGACACTGGTCTATTTACCCATCATTATTGGAATAATAACTAAAGCATGCTCAGCTACTTTCAAGATAATTTTCCTTCCTTTTCAAGACTTCTAATTTAGAACAAATTTTATAATTTATGAACATTGCAATTAGAAGGTTTAGTACATAGGTTCATCAAGGTTAACTGCTGGGGAAATAAACATATCTCAGATGTAAAACCCTATGGACATAGTTGGTCCCAAGGAAGGCAAAAAAACCCTGGTACCATTTGCTCCAACAGGGGAAAAAAATCCTTCCTTATTCCAAGAGCCAATCCCTGGATCAACAATCACTGCTATCTTTACTTTAAAGCCTTAATACCCAGGTATATTATCTGCTTCTAGAAAAGCATTCTTAAAGCAATCTATAGTAGTTGCTGAAATAGGGAGCCTATTCCACATTTTCACAGACCTTACAGTGAAGAATCCCTTTCTTATCTGGAGTTTAAACTTCTTTTCCTCCAGACGCAAAGAATGCCCTCTTGTTCTTTCTAATGATTTCAAAGTGAATAATTGGAAAGCGAGTTCTCTATATGGACCATTTATATATTATACAGGGTGCTCATTACCCTCTTTAAATGTCTCTTCTCAAGGGAGAATAGATTCAGTTCAGCTAATCTCTCCTCATAGCTGAGCTCCTCCATTCTTTTTATTAGTTTAGTTGCCCTTCTCAGCACTCTCCCCAATTCCACAATGTCCTTTTTGTGAACTGGTGCCCAAAACTGGACTGCATATTCCAGATGTGGTCTGACCAATGCTTTGTACAGGGGCAGGATAATGTATCCATCTCTGCAGTCTAGTCCTCTTTTAATACAAGAAAGTACTTTGCTAGTTTTAGATATTGCAGCTTGGCATTGCATGTTATTATTAAGTCTATGATCTACCAGAACTCCCGATCCTTTTCTGTTTCTGATTCCTCGAAAAATTTTCCCCTAGACAGTATGAAGCATGCATGTTGTTAGCCCCCAAGTGCATACCTTTACATGTATCTATATTAAATGTCATTTGCCACTTGGCTGCCCAACCAAACAGTACATCCAGGTCTGCTTGTAGATTATAGACATCCTGTATTTACCTAATTTCATTACATAGTTTGGTGTCATCTGCAAACACAGAAATGGTACTTTTAATCCCAAACTCTATATCATTTATAAAGATGTTAAACAGTAAAGGTCCCAACACTGAACCCCGGGTTACACCACTAATAACCTTAGACCATTCAGAGCATGAATCATTAATTCCTACTCTCTGGATGCAGTCTTTAAGCTAGTTCTTAATTCATTACATAATTTTAAAAAAACTTGCATATTGTTTCTTTGCATAGGAAAACACTTTAATCTACTAAACAAATATTTTACTTGTTTTGTTTTAGAGAACAAAACAAAAAAATACTGCACTACTCATGAGTCATGTCTCAGAGGGATATCTGAAAAAGAACATGTTATGTCTGAATTAAGCTGATCAACAAAGCAATGTAACACAGTGATATCTCTCCCACCACTTTTGTCAAAAATAGACAGCGTCGTGCAGGATGACTATGGGAAAAAACAGACCCAGCTCTGATTATAGTTTACTGAACACAGATAACACGTATTCTATGTAGAACTTTTTATAGTTTATTTTTTATTTACTTTACTAAATGTAGAACATTTTATTTACTTTTTTAATAAAATCTAACTGTCTATTCATTTCAGAACAGGAACAGTTGTGAAGCCAAAGAATTAATACAACAGTCAAACAGGTAGCATTTTCAGAGTCAATGTCCGCCTACCGTAACATGTTTTGATGGTACACTGTTAGGAAACGCTTGTCGGGCCAGGGTTCCAATGCTGTACGCTACCGCAGTATCCTACACAGACACAGTTCCATCCAGTGATGTCAGGTTCAGCAGCAGGGAGAACAAATAAATAGCAGCAGCCCCCTTCTTTGGTTTGGCTGTGCAGCCTGAGATGTACATTATTGGTATCCCCAGCACACAGCTGAAGGGGACTTTAGGACTAGATTAGTTTCTGACATTATCCTGCACTGCCATTGACTGCTGGGACTCTATAGCCTCTCTGCTCCCAGTCACCAGTGCCTGTTGTAGCGCTAAGCTGGGCTGACTTGCTGCTGGTGTGTGATTTCATAACATTTATTGTTGCTGACCTTGCAAATGTATGCACACAGAAGTCCTGGCATAAACAGTGTGCTTGCTATAGAAGAGTACGACAATAGATTGGGGGGCTGGTGTCTGGTGAGTACTGTTGCTAGACCAGGGCCTTACATACACATTACATAAACAAGGAAAAAAAATAGAACAAAGGCATTTATGGTAAAGAATACAAATTAGAATAGCCTGTACATTATCACATCAGGAAGGGGTCAAAAATGTACGTTCTTAATAAACAGAAAAGAAAAGTAGATACCTAATTGGGAACTCCCTGTATAAAAGGACATGAACATATTTGTATTTTATTCTCTAAGAGGAGTCTGAAAATGTACTTGTTTGTTTAAACCTGAAAAATTGATGGCCCACAATGAGTAAATCCAGTGTGCAAACCTGGCAGTCAAAATTGTAGCGGGTCAAAGACTTTAGTAGGGTTATAGTTATGAAATTTGTCACAAAATAGAGACTGAACTATTTAAACATTAAAACATAAGATATATCTTATATCTTTCTCAGATGTGTACATATAAAATAAATACAATTTCAGTCTCATTTTCAACGCGTTTCTCAGACTCTGTTTCTTCAGGAACCATAAGACTAACATCAAAAAGTATTAAAAAGGTCATTTAGAGCAATTGCTGTCAATATGCTCTGATGTAGAGAGGTTATAAAACAAACCATAATGTAATAGTTGGACCCCCAGATAAACCTGGATCTTGTTTCATCCCCTGAGCGGTAATCCCCGAGTGTGGCTCAGTGCAAAAAAACATGCTGAAAGCAGTAACCCTGAACCACACTCGGGTTAACTAAAAACATAAAACATAAACACTTGCCTGGTCTCATCGGCCCATCTGCCCATCGGATCCCATCCTTGGGCTGCATCCTCTTCCTCCAGTGAGTACAATGACGTTCCCCCGCGAGTTCCCGGTGACGTTGGTGCATGCATCGGTGTGTGGGAGGGAGTGAGGCGGGAAATTTAAACTATTTTGTATTGGATTCAATTGAATCCAATACAAAGTAATCATTATATATATGTATAAAGTATGTAATATATGTAATGATTTTTTTTACTTATGAAATGTTAAAGTAGTATCACATTTGATACTTCAATATAATCTTTTTCATAACATAAATAAAACATATATCTAATATTTTATATTTTGGATGGATTTAGACTTAGAAGGTTGAACTTTATTTGCTCAATTAGACATCCCCTCCTTTCCTTGTGTGAAACCATAACCTGTCCATGGTATATTTGAATTATCTAATAAATGATGATTTGATAATAAATGGATCTTGCCTATTCAATTTCTTATATACATATACAGATTCGAAATTTTATAACATTATATAACATAACATAACAATATTATTATTATTATTATTATAAAACAGGATTTATATAGCGCCAACATATTACACAGCGCTGTACATTAAATAGGGATTGCAAATGACAGACTAATACAGAGAGTGATATAGGAGGAGAGGACCCTGCCCCGAAGAGCTTACAATCTAGTAGAGCTTACAATCTGCTTTTATTATATTTATTAAGATAATTATGCATGTTATATTCTGAATATTATATGTTTTTTTCTACAGGATTATCTATATGCATCATACAAACTGCCCAATGGGGCTTAACTGTGCTGAGGTTTTTATAATAAGCTTCCTGTGTAATCAGACAGCCAGTCCTGACCTTTGTAAGATATATGTGTCAGTGACTAAAATCCACTAAAATACAGACCTAGTTAACACAATTGTAAATGTTATATCACTGATTACTATAAACATGTGGATATGTGTTGTAAAATTTAGATTTTGAATAAAAATATCTGTCTCTGATCATTTCACCACAACTATCATACACAGTTACCTTCATGAGATTTAATTTATTTTGCAAATTGCTCTTGAATAAAGGTAACTGGTGTTTTAATTTGAACATCTCTTTTAGGAACATGACTAACCAGAGCCAGTAAATTTGGAATAATGGGATGTAACACTCCCACTGAGTGAATGTGATTCATCTAATATATTCTGCGTCACTTTTCATCTCTCAGTTATCTGAAATAAAAAGATAGCAATTTCCCTCCAGAAGTAAAAGAGTTTTAGTGAAATTTATTCTTCTGAAAGGGAAAGTACCACAATATAACCAGTGTTCCACTAAAGGTATATGTTTTTTCCTCTTACAATTAGGTAACCATGCATAGTTATTAAAATGGCTCACTAAACTTCACTTAGATTCATTCCAACTTGCCATGTGCTCATGATGTCTCAAATAGATGGACCCACTAAAACAGTTATGAAGGTATTTAGAATTCAGGTTGCAACTATTGAGCATTCACTAATCAGGTTACAGGGTTGATTCTTTCAGACTTCCCCCCTATTGTATGCAGTCTTTGTGGTATGGTCACACTTTTCTTTCACATGCCACGGGGCCTCCAAACTAATGGTGTAAGGAAGGGGTGGAATAAGGATGTATGACCCCCAGGTGGATGAAAACTACAATACTACAATTTGAAAGTAGGGATGAGCGAGAATGCCTCTGGCATTCTCACGAAAATTTCCTTGAGCTTCCAATGGTTCCGGTGAGGAAGAGGAAATTAAAGCAGGAAGATTCCCAAAGCTTCATTCAGCCCTGAGAATCTCCCTGTTTGCAATCCCCGGGGCACTAAAGATTAATTAACCTCTAGTGCCCCGGGGATTGCACACTCTTCTCAATGAATGCAGCCACAGCTGCAATCTTCGAGAAGATGCCCGGCAAAGGAGAACCTCCTGACATTGTAATATAAGTATCTCTTACAAATGATACATTTTTTAAAGATACAAATGTACGAAGTTAAAATTGATATATTAAGATTAAATATTGAATATGTATTTGTTATTATGATTGTAAATCTCCTTTCTCCTGAGGAAGCAGACTTGTCCACGAAACGCGTAAAGAAAATGAATTGGTTATACCCCTATTGGGATACCCACATAGGAGAATCTAACTGTATTGTATATATTTTATTTGTTTTTTTAAATATGTGTGTCTTTGAAACTTATTTCAACTTAAATAAGTTGGGCTTTGTGAGACCAGAAGGCCGTACAAAATAGGCTATATTTATGATAGTTTTTGGCAGACACTACTGTCCAAAGTCTGAAATAAAATAAAATGTTTTGCAAAACTATTATTAGTTGTAAAATTAAAGAAATGTATAATTTGCTGCTAAACGTATAGTATTCTTTAATAATATAATATTAATACAGAGCAATATATTTAAATATTTGTTTCTTTTCAGTATTTCCTCAAACAGTGTTTTGTCAGGTTTTCAGAGAACTCTTGCTAAAATTACTATTTCCACAACTCACAGTATATTAGCGTGGTGGTTAGTGGAAGAATGCCTCCTACATACCTGGCCAGTGGGAAGAATGTCACCCTTACAGATAGCCAAAAATATTATTGGTGTGAGTTGAACTTGCCTGAGGCACAAAATTTCTCATTGCTCAGAGAATCCTTAGCAACCTCTGGAGGAACACTGTTCTAATTGTTTATATCTGCCACAAAGCATGAACTTTATTTTACCAATTGTTGAACTCTACAAAAATGTTATGGTCCGATTTTAGTTTTATTGAACTAAAATTCATCCTTCATTAAATGTGATGATTTTATGTCAAAACTGTTAAAAGGAGGTCAGAAACGTATCTAACTAAGTACTTTAGCAGATTTGATTAAATAATGTAATTATGCTGTGGCTACCTAAAAATCTGGTATATGAACTGTCTGTATAACATAAGGCTAAATTGTAACCTGCTGAAAATTAAAAAATATCCAGCAGATGTGATATAAGACATATTATTACAACAAATAAATCATCACATTGGTAATTTAAACCGAGGGCCTCTAGTTCACCAAAGTTGTAGTATTGTAGTGTAGGTAGTGTGCCAAGAAATCTTGGGATTATCTTTTGCTGCATGTTTTTGACTTAGGAAATAAAACAGTGCACTCTGTCATGGTGAAAAGACCTTGCATTGCCCTAAAGCCATGTAAATGACATCTGCCCATACATGATATAGGTATGGGGTAACTAATTAAACTGGAGAGAAGAAAATCACAACACAGTTGGAGCATTTGACCATAAAAAACTATAATGACCAACTTTTCTCTTTCTGAATCCACTACTAATTCTGTACTAAATTACCCATGAACCTGTTCATTACATTACCCTTGGGAAAAAACTACTGCATTCTTTTTAGATCACCCAAGAACATGATCATTACATTCCTCCTTAGAATCCACTTCTGAGTCTTTATTAGGCTATCCGGGAACCTGGCCATCAGATTACTCTGGAAAAAAAACTACTGAATCTTAATTAGATTTAATTATCAAAACAAAATAAGGGTGTCACTCTGAAAGTTGCATTAAAGTCTCCTGTAGTAGTAAATTATTATGCACATGCATGAGGGAACACACCTAAAACACATATTACGTGCCAACCTGTGGACATTACAAGCTTCTGCAAAGAGGTTCCTTGTTTAGTCTAAAAACTTTGCTGTAGAATTAACACATTTTTTATATTCATATGATTAGTTTTAAGCTTTCTTTCGTTAATACATTCTTTATCTTCTCTTCCCTTTAGAACTGGACTCATTCAGTTGGTATTGACCGATATGTAAGCAGGGCACAATATTGCTAACCTGTATTGTCTAGAAACTATGCATAAAGCACCCTTGTGAGTACTTACAGAATAAAATATACTAAGATTCCTTGAGCTTTATATATAAAGCTCCAGCTTGAAGCAGAACTTTAAAGTCAGAACTTTAAACTTTGCAAGTCATTACTGCAGAAAGGGTCAATCGATGTTTCTTGCAATAATCACTCCTACCTGTCGGATTGCTCATTGGAACTGTCAAAAAAGCTGAGCTGCATATGTAATCCCGGTTTTCCCTGTGTTTTCTGGGACTGAATAAATTCCCTCATATCTGCATGGCAGTTATGTCATTTTGGCCTGGCCAATCAAGGTGGCAGTAGATCTAAAGGAAGAAATTAAAAGTAATCTAACAGTGTACCTATTCTTTTCTACTTTTACTGTGCCATTTCACAGGCCTTCCACTTTTACTGCGCCATATCACAGGCCTGAGCATTGACTTATTTGTTTTTTTTTCCTAACTTCATTTTTACGTGTTATCGAAACTGTGAATTATATTGTTTTTGTGTACTCTATAATTAATTTATAGTCCCTTTTTATGTATGTGCCTCATATCAACACTTAACATGCTTCAAATATCATTTTATTATATCCCCTAAAATCTTAAAAACTAGTTTTATATGGTTACAAGCAGCAACATTTACATAGTTAAACCAGTGCCAATTTTTGTAGAGTGTTATAAATATATATTTTATATCTTTGTAAATCATATGAGAGTATCGAGGCAGCCTGCCAGTTCTGAGAATGGCTCTACTGTGTAAGAGCAAAATAGAACAAGATCTGTAATCCGAACCTGAGACCAACAAATTTAGCGTTGCTGAACATATGCACTGCAAGTTAATGTTAACACATCTGTTCTTAGCCACACAGAATCGACCACCCATGACACAAGAATCGTATTGGTTCATAGGCCATTTGGTATGACAGCATGCTTTTAGAACTTGAATGAGCAGGTGCAACGCCATGTCAAGGGCCTCTTGCTTTCTTCCCAACGGCTTCATAGACAACAATGCTACATTTTCAGTATTACAATAATAATTTAATTAATTTAATTCTTTGTATGAGAAGCAAAGAAAGCTAGGAGGTGAAAAGATAGCTGTGGTAAAAACAACAGTACTGAGATTCAAAAGTTTTCTATGGCTATCACAGCTCTGTGATGAGTATTGTGTTACTGGTGGCCATTGTAAGCTTCTAAAGGCCAATTGCCAATTTTTTATGCAATGCTTTGTTCATCATTGACATCATTATTGTAAGTATACTGATGGCACCACTTTGAACAGTATGTTGTTATTTTGTAGTCACATTTTTATTGTATCTATATAGGGCAACTATAGTGTTTTTATATATTTTGTTTTCATAGATGTGAATGTATTATATATATATATATTCAGAGAGAGAGAGAGAAGAGAAATGAAACAAAACTGTGATGTTGTGCATAAAAAAACATGTCTACATTTTAATTAATGTTACTGCAACCCAAATACCACAGTGAGTGCTATTCATTTTGTATGGCAGCTGGGAACACAAATCCACCATACCTGTGTTGTAATGCACTGAATCTTAATTTCCTCAAACTTACACCTTCACAGCTGATGTTTGATGAAGTTTCAAATTCCTCAAACTTGCAACCTGGTAAATGAGAGTGCGCTTTGCCAGAACTCACTCTCATTGAACAGGACGAGTGGCAGTAGATGGGTAATTTGAAAAGATAGTCCCTACTAACTTTGCAGTTGTGTTTTTTAAAGGTGCTAATGGCCATTATCTTTTTTTCAATCATCTGGCTCCATAATGCAATATACAATAAAATATAGTGTTTCTTTGTCAAAGTGAATCCCAGAATTTGGAAAGATACTCGATACAGTGGGTGTTTAAGAAATTTGTGTGCTTGTAGAAATCTCTTTGTTTTTAAGTGTTGGCACTCTTTAAAAAGTATTCCTTGAATTCAGATGTCTTGTTAAGAAAGCACAGCAGGTGCAAAAGCTTTTTACAAAAACATGGGCATCAGCACAAAACTGAAAGACTAAGAAGTTCCTTGTTTTCTTTGTCATTCTTCCATATAGGGAGTGTAAAGACCATTTGGAAGCTGATATTGTGTCTTCATAAATTAAGAGGCAGAAGAAAAAGAAGGAATAAAAAAAATGGCATACACTTTGTCAAAGAATGTTTGTGGTGTTCCAAGAAGTTTTGTGAACTAGGTTCCAAAAGCCAGGACCTCCATTCTCTGCTCTCCAAATAAAATGAATGCCCTTTCACTGTACAGCAATGGGCACTTTACAAGCAAATGACTCTGTAAACCCTAAAGATCTAATACTTAACTTAATAGGTAAGAGAATAATGGGTTATTAAATAATTTCCTTTCAGCACCATTAGGAGGAAGGCTTGCTTGAATCCTGGTATGGGCTTTTTCTTTATCCAACATAATTACTCTAATTATGTTTAGCCGTTATGTTATTTTCCTAATGCATGCTTTATAGCTATAAAAACTTCTATAACTAAGTGGTGATTTCACTATAACCTACCAGATCCTAAACAAATGTCTAAACTACCATGCTTCACAAAATACCTGTTAATACTGTGTTTTTTTCAAATGAATTTCTGTGTGCCTGGGAAGACCCTAGATTCCTGTTACTAACTGTACACAAGGTTTAAACTTCTGCCCCAGTTGGCCTTAAATCCTGCTAACCTTGTGGAACTAAGCACCCTACTGAGATTCAACAATCCACTGCCAGAACCTCTACAGGTCAATGATATTCTGCATTCAGTTTAAAAGTAATTGTGATTTAAACAGCGTTGAGAAACCTAAGATCTTGTTTTGGGTAAGTTTTAGCTTAAGTCTTTAAAAACCATAACAGAAATAATATAAATTTTAGGTCATGGTTTTAACAATTTAGTATATTAGGTATACATTTTTAGTACTATTACGGGGAAGACCAAAGAATTTCCCGTCATTAGGGGTTCATATAGACGGGAATTATTATTTTGCATTGTATTGTTTGTTTGGGGCATACTTTATTAGCTAGCTTGCCAAATGTACTTTTTTTTTCCTATAACTTTTTTATTTATAAAAAATATATAAAAAAGAGAACAAAAACACAATCCAGAACAGTGGGACAGAAGCACAAACTTAGTATTTATAAAGAGAAGTGGGAGAAAAGATTAAGAGATAAGTTCATATATCGCCCATGTGTCTACTAATAAGAGTTTTCATTCTAAAGGGTAATGATGTAGTAGGATACAATGGCCTTAGGGGGTAGGGTCCAGATGGTGTTTATGTTCCAGAGAATCCTTAAACAACTTCCATAAGAATTGTGTATTCAGAAACTTTTCTGTAGTATCGTTAACTCTGGACATAAGGTCCCCTCCTTTAAAATGATCATTATTACACAGTATTTATATAGCGCCAACATAATACGCAACACTTTAAAAAATTCACAGTCATTTCACTAGATGTCCCTCAAAGAGCTCACAATCTAATGTTCCTAACATAGTCATATGTCCTAATACAATCGAAAGTTTTTTTGGAATGTGGGAGGAAACCCACGCAAACACAATGTCACGTATAACAGGGAGGGGAGGGAAACAGAAAGGTGTATATACTACTAGGCCTCAAATGACTAGGGAAAAGGGAATGGTCACCCCTTGCAGACACCCTAACCTCACCCTAACTCCTAACCGTATGAGCATCCCCTGATGGTAGGAAAGCTCATACTCAGGAACCTGGGCCCTACTAGCCCTGAATAGCCCTGGCAGTAGTGTCTGGCTTGAGACTGCTGGTTCCTTCCCCTATGAAGGACCCAGTGTCTCCCTGAGGCCTAGTAAACAACTGAATAACACAAAACACCAATACACCAAAACACCAAAAGGAAAGCAACTTATCTTAGCAGATATCAACAGGAACACAGGATAGCTCAACACTCCAGCTATTCACAACCCAGCAGTGAATATCAACCGCACAGCATGAAGTGTGAGGCCAGACTAAATGGAGGAGAAGTAATGACCAGCACCTGCACCTGATGTAAGGGGAGTGGTCATTACAAACAACAACACAGAAACAAGTAAAACCAAAGAGGCTGTCAGATATTCACATATGCAGCTTGTCTGACAGATCCTCAAACTTCTGTCACGGAAGGGACCGTGACACACAGGGAGAACATGCAAATTCCATGCAGATAGTGTCCTGTCCATCTTAAGCATAATCCTATTTACTTTATGCAGCCAGGTGCCAATCATAGGTGGGGACTGAGATTTCCATGAGGAATACATGATCTGGGAGCGGTTACTATGTGCCTAAGCATTGAGTTGAGGTAGGTGTTTAGTGAGAACTAAATGGGTGAAGGAGAAAGAAAGCCCAGTTTGGGGGAAAGGTAACAGTGGTAAATCTTTTAGCTATTTCTTTCATCATATCCCCCAAAAAATTGCAGAGCTAGACAAGACCAGAAAATGAACAGCATATTTCCCATTCTCCCCCCTCTTACCTAGCACGGGAAAAAAGTGGTATAGACGCTCTGGGCTCCTGTACCAGCATGACAGATCTTGTTTTCTTGTAAGTACTAATAATGGAATACCTACCTGATAACAGGAAGATTCTGTATTTTTGGGGATGTGTAAATATTCTCCCCAATTTATTCTGCCACAAGATGAGGAAAGAGGGGCCCAGATACTTTTCCAGCAAATTGGTAATTGAGTAGATAGCTGATAGAGTACATCAGAAATCTCTTGCAGGAATACATAAAGACTCAAAAACTGTAAGAGGATGAAAAGAGGGCACATAAAATGAGAGGGCTGTCCAATTTGTAAGAGAGAGTTTGCGATATCAGAGAAATGTGGCTCTATTTATTCTGATCAATCACAACTTCTGGAAAATTATAACTGCGCTAATAATTGAGCTTAAATATTTTTCTAATACAACACCATCTAAGACTTGGGCAAGACGAGAAGCTGCATAACAGATAAGCCAGATTTTATGGGTGACCATTTGATGTATTTGCCATGTTCTGTCTTACCAAATACAATCCTGTTTGGATATATTTTATGTCTAAAAAGTTTCCTCATTTACAAGCTGCAGCAGATTAAACACCATTACCAGACTCCATTGCATATTCTGTGCTTTAATGAAACATTTATTTACCCAAACACATTTATTTTCTCTGCAGTTCTCTAAATGTGTTTTTCCTCTGTCTAATTATCTAAAATTATAAGGAAAAAAATTACTTTAATTTCTATTAATGTGCTCATTTTTTTTTTTTTAAATTAAGGTATTTAATTTATTTACTTAACAAAAACAACTAAACAGTTACATGGTATAAACCTTTTTACCACACAGCAGAATGCAGTTCTGTACACAGATTGTTTTGGATGATGTATTCATTGTTGCAGTGTAGGGATGAGCGAGAATGCACTTCCAAAGTAAAGGAGCTTCTTAATTTAACAAACTAGTCCTTTGTTGTTTCATTTGACATTCAACTGATGATATCTAAGGTGAAAAATCTATAAAGGCATGACATGTGTACTGAAAGCATACTGTCACTGTGCTAACAGAATTGAAGCCTACATTTTATATATTATGGCAATAACGTAAAAAATGGAACTAAAATCAAATTAACCTTTGCTATTTATGCAATGCTTTGAAACGTTTTTTTTTTTTTTTTCATAAAACTGTCATAAAGTGTAAAAACAACCATGACATTTTTTCTTTTTTTTAGACATCGCAATGCTGTTTGCTTTTATTTCGTTTTTATTGGTCCAAGCCTTTTCACTTTACTTTACTAAGCAAGGCTGAGTGTATGGATAATTCACTTAAATTGCACTAAATAGGTACAACTTGCTTGCAACATATTGTTAAAGGAGCCCTGTTCTGACAGATAAATTGAGGCTGTTTTTTTTAATCTTCCTATTAGGAAACTAGATAACAGTATTGCTGATCCTTTAATATACACTGAGCCATTACCTTGGAACACAAATACAGTAAATAAAGTCAAAATTCTCATTCTGCTTAAGCTACGTACACACTTCCAATTATTATCGTCGGAAAACGAACGACGAACGTTCCTGCACGATATACACGAACGATCGTATAGCACCGATCCTGCACATAGAGGTAACGACACCAGCGACTTTCCTCGTTCGTCGGCGTCGTTGGTTACTTTTTTACGAACGATTTTTTGCCCAATCGATCGTTCGTCGTTCGATTGGAACGATAAAAGTAGTTCATAAATATAAGGTCATAAATATAAGATAAAAGGTTCATCAACTCAGAAAGAACGGAAAACACTGGGGCTTAATTACCAGCAATATTACTAAGAAAAATCCTCAGCAAAGTTAATTGTAGCCTTACAAAGGACATTTTTATCAAAAGTAAAAATCATATTTTGTTTATACACCTCCTTGAATGTGATAGGGTAGTAGTTTTTGCAAAGAAAACTTTCACAACATTTACTTAAGTGAAAATTACCTTCCAAGGTGATAATTCACTATGCTAACTGAACAACACAAAGTCCTTAAGTTCACTAATCATTTTGAGGTTGGTTTACTAAATTCACATTTACCTAATTCATTTGCATGTAATTGGATTTATAAAGGTATTATGCAAACTTTAATAGTAACACTAAATCTTTACTGAATGAAGTCACCAAGTGACAGGAAATTCAGCTTTAAAATCAGGTGATGTTATTTGCAAATTTCATATTTTCCTGAAAAGCTGAGCTTGACCCTCCCGTTCTTTTTACCTTCTGAACCTTCCTATTCGGTCTTTAGAAAATGGTGACTAATGGAGATGTTTAGGTGACAAATGTAGACTTAAATTTGCATATACCATTTGGAATGATACTTTAACAGAAGGTAACTACAGATTATGTGATTTATCTTTGTGTACACAGTTTAAATTGTACTGGTTCTATGACAAATTTACCTTTACTTTTAGAAGGATAAGTGAAATAGGGGCTTTTCTGTGTTACTGAAATATCCTTTGAGTATTTAAATGACTCGGTTCACACTTTCCAAATGTATTTAAAAAATAGCAACAAAGCAAAAGTCCTCGGTTTATCAAATACCATAATCTCATAATCTCTTCGAACAACCCAACGACCTGTACATTTTATTCTGTTAAAGGAGGTTTATAGAGCTGAAAGTGAATTGTTTGCTCCATTGCTTTCCCAAACATCCAGGCATGTTGGATGGCATGTGTACTGCTGACCAATTTGGTGGCTGCTATCTCACTACAAGACACTGACTTTTAATCGCTATAGGACACATGACATGGTGTCTGGGATGAGAAAATTTGTGATTGAGCTAGAAGTATCAGCAATGCCTCTGGGTCTGCAAGAACGTGAATATTTTTCTTGTCATCCAACAGAAAGGTAAGTATAACCATTTTCTGCTTGCAAAGATTATATATGCACAAGGACCACTTAAAAATCCTATATTATCCTGACCTACATATTCTTTCACTTGGAATCCCCACACGCTGTTTACCGTGCAAGGGATAATTCACTTGTCTTAGTGAATACGGTTAAAATTCATATAGCAAAAGTATTCAGTCTCATAAAATGTAAAATAAAGACTTTTGCTTGCACATGTTTGGATGTTAGAAGTCATTTCGTCATCTCATTCATCTCATTTAAGTTTAGTGAAAATCCCCTTGCAAGCGATAATTCATTTAGCCAAGAGAACAGCATATATTCCTTTAGTAAATCAGACCCTATTGATTATCATTCTTTTACATCCTAAACCCAATCCGCCATTTATCATTATGTTTATTATATAATGGCTATGGCCATTATAGAATGTGAAGTAGACTATATCTAGTCTAAACACTAGTTAATAAAATATCTCCAGACTTCTGGTTTAAATTGTTTTCAGTAGCACATAAAAGATAACATGTTCTGATAAAGGAAGGAGTTGGCTGCTCACACTCCATTACAACATGAGCCAAAATGTATAAAGTTGAGCCAGTGAGGATTGATTTAACCATTGCTGAATGGGCCTGACAAATAGGACTCCAGTATCAAACTAATGTATCACAGAAGCAGACCCTGCACAGAAGAATAAGATAACAGAATGAATTGGGAGTGTATTTACAAGATAC
The DNA here is from genome assembly GCF_032062135.1 of Pyxicephalus adspersus. Taxonomy (NCBI): domain Eukaryota; kingdom Metazoa; phylum Chordata; class Amphibia; order Anura; family Pyxicephalidae; genus Pyxicephalus; species Pyxicephalus adspersus. The sequence goes on along the minus strand of NC_092862.1, from coordinate 60,615,299 downwards.
TAGACTACTTTCCTAACAAATACAGTGCGTATAGAAAGATTCACTGCCCTCATAATATTCACATTTTGTTGCTTGTAACAAAGACACAAAGATATTATATATATAAAGATTAACAGCTGTACTTACTCAATGCAAGTACCAATGCAACATCTATGTAAAAAATAGAAGAGAAACATTTAAGAAAAAAAAATAAACAACAGAATTATTGAGATGAACAAAAGCACCACCATCCATGTCAGTACTTAATGGAACCACTTTTTGCTTCAATTAAAGCTATGAATTATTTGGGATAGATCTCTTATGACTTAGCCCCTACTTTGTGTAGTATTTGCCTACTTTTCTTTCCAGTACCGTTCACAGTCTTGCTGGATGGTGACCGTTGGTGGACTGCAATTTTCAAGTCTTTCCAGGGTTTAAATCTGGACTTTTCTCTTTCAGCCACCGAGTGATCAATTGTGATGTTTGCTTCAGGTTTTGACATGTTGGATGGTAAACAGTATTTTGTCTCATACATTTATCTTTCTATTCTGACAAATGCCTCAGACTCTGCTCCACAGAAACATCCCCACAACAGGATGTTACCACCTCCATGCTTTAATGTAGGTATGGTGTTCTTTGGATGGTGAGCTATATTGGCTTTTGTCAAAAATATTGCTTGGTGTTGAGATCAAATAGATTTTCGTCTCTTCTGAACATAACATGCTTTTCCACTTGGCCCCAGAATTTTTAGGGTTCATTTTGGCATGGCTCAATTGAGATCGAGTGTCTTTTCCTTGCAACCTTTCCATATAAAATAAATTGTGGAGCATTTGTGTTACTATTGTCATGTGCAAACAATGATCAATCTTTCTCTTTTGCTATCTGCTATGTCCTGTTTGACCATCACTCATCTATCCAGTTTGGAGGAACAGTCTGATCTGGGGAGGATACTAGTAATATCAAGCACTTTCCACTTCCTAATTATAGACTTTACTGTGCTTCTAGAGATTTATAAAGCCTTTGTTGTTTTATATCCATCTACTAAGTTGTGCTTGTCCAATGTTTTATCCCGAGGATATTTTGACAGCACGTTGCCCGTTATAGATTTCCTTTCAGTTGTACTACCAAGCACCGGAAAGCTCTGGGAATAGCTGTTTTTATGCTGAACTATTCAAAATGATTACAATTGATCACATAAGCCCATTACATGGCTTGGTGTGATTAGTTACATTTGACTGAGTATTTTTGGGAAGGGGTAATTCTTTGTCCATCTAGTAAATCTGTTTTTTTTCTAAATTGTTGCTATAATATATTCTACTTGGATGTTATAACTTGTAGTTTCCAGGTACAGCTGGAATAAAAAAAAAAATAATATATTTTTTTTGCATGTCTTTATTTTAGGCTTGCACAAAGTGTAAATACTTTGGAAATATGACTTTTTTCTATTACCTACTGTAACTGATAATTTGGGTTTGGCTTGGAGGTTAGCAATCTTTGTTGGCCTTTGCAGCACTGGGTCCCAGGTTCAAATCTCGGCCAGGACACGATCGATCTGCATGGAGATTGTTGGTTCTCTCTATGTTTGCGCTGGTTTCTCTCTGGATACTCCGGTTCCCTTCCACCTTCCAAACAACATGCAGTTAGGTTAATTGGCTTCCTCCCAAAATTGACCTTAGTCTGTATTATGACATATGACTGAGATAGGGACATTAGATTATGAGCCCCTTTGAGGGACAGCTAGTGACATACCTTTAAACTTTGTAAAGTGCTGTATAATATGTTTGTGCTATATAAATACTGAATAATAGTTTTTTTCCCATGTTCTTGAATTGTACAATTAGAAAACAATCTCAAAACAGCCCCCTGAAGAAGCCAATTGGTGAAACGCGTCGGAAAACTGAGATTATGTTCTGTAATATCTTAATGGACTCAAATAATCAAATGTATCACTGTAATTGTTTGTATATGTTTATCAATTGTTGATTAGTGTTCGGTCGATCTTTGTTAGAATCAGGATCTGAACCCTTCACATTAAAGTAACACACTCTGCTAAAAACTTGGCGTTAAGAGCCTGCTTATCTGTCCTCCCTTACCTTTTAACAACTTATACAAATTCAGGCTTGGCAAATTAAAAATAATTTTGGTACTCCAGAAACCAATCGTGGAATATTCTTCTCTTCTACTGAATAATAGTAATAATAAGTAATCCCTGTATAAGTGATCATAAGGTAGAGGGACTTTTTTACCATAACTTGAAAATAAAGATTTCATTACCCATTACCTGGTCTGCCATGGCAGGAGGTACACTCACATACTGCAATATTACAAGTTATTTCTGAGATGATGGATGCATTACCACAAATAAACTCCAATCTGCAGGTCTAGACCTGAGAAAGTGAGTAGTTTCTTTTTAAAACACTTTTTACCAACTAACCTATAGTATCACAAAGTTTAGCTATCCAAAAAATGCCAACAACTGGAATAAACATTAATTCAGAATGGGTAAAAGTGGTGACTGCAACACAGTTAAAAGTTTCCAAAGTGCAGCATATACCTACTAGTGTGGCCCAGTTGTGGTGAGGTTACCTGAATGATTATGGGAACAAATAATAGTTTTTTTAACTAAATCTTCATACACACATCACATGATTGTGACCCCAGACAAACAGCTGTGCTTGTCTTGGATGAAAATCTGCCATGTGCAGAGTGGTTCCCTGGCGGATTGATAAACAACAAATCAGGAACAACTTCAAAGATTTTGACCGCAACTGGTAAAGTAATATTATTGAACTGGCGGTTAGGTAGCCGGGTTCCACATAACATTAGAAAACATGTGCTGAACTTCTAAAATTACTGTCATAATTCAATATTCTTTTCAACTCCTTATTATATATCCTTCAGCAGATTTGGAAACTCCAAATAGAAAACCAATCCTGTTTGTGTAATGTAGACAGCTCAGACATACACATTCTCTATTATTTTTTTACCTGGTAATCCCTCCAGTAATTCAAATCTTGTCCTTGAGTGACAACACTCACTCTACAGCAACTATGGAGCGGCAGACTTCTCACCCGAATACAAGAAGGAAGTTAGGACCACAGAATATCTTCTATCTTCTTACAAACATAAAGGGAGATGTTCAAAGAGAAAACTGCTAACAGTGCTTGCTAGATTATACCAGATCATCGGAAGCCAAAAATCAAAGAATTAGCTCGTGAGCTCACTTCCAGTAGTACAGATAGCTAGCAAGTCAGCAAAAGGGAAAGGTTTCTTGTCGGAGTTTACATATCATTTAATCCTCCCTCCCACATTGGTTGACTTTGAACATCTGATTGTAGCGGATTTTCTTTACACTATAGTGCACAATACATTTACACTCTAGTGCACAATAATAGAGAAAAAGAGTGAGACAGATATACCTACAACATTTTATAGAAAGGATGAGGCACAGCTAATCAAAACCTTCACTGATTCTTCCAATTAAGTTGTTTCTTTTAAACTGGCTAAGTTCAATATATACTTTAGCTAAATAGAATTATTTCATTACCACAATACAACAGGAAAGTCACCAAGGTAAATAAGGACAAATTGCCTGGTTTACTCCAAGACAAAAGAATCAAACCCTTACTGAAAAATAACAACTGAAAAGTAAAACTTAATTGCCATGATCAACACAAAATAGATCTTCTTTAGACAGTTTGGTAAAGAAAGCCCTTACAGCTAATATAATTGAAGGAAGTATATTAATCAATGAAGACATTAAGGGAGAACAGTACAGAAACTAGAAATGTGTAAATGGAGAACGTGAAAAGCATACTGTTGTGGAATTCCCTTCAGCCAGTGTAACCCAGAGAGAAAAGTGTATTTAATGATGTACTGTTATGGAAAGCAGCTCCCAATAACGTTCTATTTTCAGACTCCAGTTTGGTTTTATTCCAAATAAATAATATAAAAGACTCTTGAAAGAGTCTGACCCTTTTCAGGGGAACCCCACGCCTAACTGCAGGCTGCTTCATTGAGCCAGTGAATGCATCAATAGCATTCATCCAGCTTTGACAGGTTTTAAACAAATACACCTGCTAGTGTGGCCAGCTGTCACGCCATTTACCAGCGGTGGTTTTTGTACCTAAAGGATCCCTGCTGTTTGTAGCACAAAAACCTCCATCTAAAAGCATTCATAATTATAAGAAAGCAATACAGTAAATCCAAAGATACTTCTATGACTTCTAATCCTTCACTAATTTGGCAAAACAAGATAAATTATGGTAAAATCAGCCACTGGCAACAACTTCTCTCACTCAACTTAAATTGCATGACAATTTACCAGGGCTGTGAATTTAAAGCCAAAGCTACTGCATAAAAGTGGCATAAAGGGCAGCCTTATAATATGTCAAAATACAACTATAACATTTGTTTAATATGACATTGTTTTCATAAATCTAAACCATAAAAAATAAATATTACTATTACAATTTAAATGTTTCAATTAGGTTTAAGAACTGGTAACCGGTGGTTTTATGCATTTTATCGATGTTTCATCAAGTGTCCATGACACAAATTTTACAATTGGCAATTTGATGTGTGTTTCATGGTGTGAACCCTGTTTTTTACTGTTAAAATCATGTAGATGTGCAATGATTAGCTATTGAACCAAAAGGCTCTAGCTCATAAGGAGACAGTATACAGATAGGAGGTAAACACTGAGACCTATTGATGTTAAAAAAAAAAGATTTTAAAATCATAAAGAACTTTGGATAGTAAATTTTACAACAATACTAGATACATTGGAAGATGGAAAGCTAAAAACAGATTCATTTATTTTAATAGATTCCTGCAGATGGAGGCTAGCCAAAATTTGCATGAAAATAGGAATCTCTTTCAAATAGGCCGTCTAGAAAATTGGTTTTAGTAGAAGATAGAACATCCCCAAATTTCAACAATTTCAAGGTTTTTTTTTGCAACTGCAGAAGCTTCCCTTATATAAAGTTCAGACAGTTGTTTTTTTATTGGGGTGACACTATGGTTTACTGCTGTCAAAAAGTATTAAAAAGTTCCAAAGCCCTGGATGTTCCTGAAATGAAAAGAAGTGGTTTCAAGGCTTTATAAAGAGTCTCAGAGATGTCTGTGGCTAAATGACCTCCAGAAACTTGAATGGAATGCTTTACCACTGCTTTAGCAAGCAGTTGTAAGCAGTTTCAAAGTGTTTGAAAGTGTTCTGAAAGATAGTTCATCCATTATCCTTTCTAATATGTGCAAACAAATTGCAACTGCGCCACATCTGCTTACTGCAACATTCAGCGAATGCTTATGAATGCATTTCAATACTCCTCCTGGAAAATATCCAGTGAATGGCATTTCCCTGGACAAAAATGCATTGTTGATGCCAGAGCTCAGAGGAAAATAGCTGGATTGGTTTAGGCTAGTAAATCAAGTAACCATTCAGTACAACCAAGGTATGAAAAAGAGCTCCTCTGAAAACATGGGCTTACCAAAATTGGACAAAAGAGAAGATTGAATAAAAGTTGCCTGGTCTGATGAATCTCAACTTCTGCTGTAATATTCAAAATTTTGCATCATCTACATGAAAGCATTGATCCAGCCTCCCTGGGAAAAAATGATTCAGGCTGGTACTGTTGTAATGATGTGGGGAATATTTTTTGGCACACTTTGGGTTATGGCCCCTTACTACCAGCTTAGATTTACTTAAATGCCACATCCTACTAACAGTGTTACTGAACAAATCTGTCCCTTATATCAGAGTACAGTCATCTTCTGATGGCTTCTTCCAGCAGGATAACACTCCGTGTCACAAAACTCAAATCATCTCAAACTGGTTTCTGGAACATGACAATGAGTCTATAGTACTCAAATGGCCTTCACAATTGCCAGACCTCAATCAAATAGAGCATTTTTAAGATGTGGCGGAACAGGAAATTTGCATGATTGACATGCAGCCAAGAAATCTGCTACAACTGAGTGATGTTATTAAGTCAGTTAGGGCCCTGAGAAATGTTTTCAGCACCTTGTTCAATATGTACCATGAATTACATATGAACTTGTTCAATATGTATGATGAATTACAGCAAAAGAGAACCCACTAAAAGCAAGGTGTACCTAATAAAATGGTCAATTAGTGCATGTGCATTTTATTTCTCTGGCATTGTATACTGATATGGATATTGCTATGTATAAAATGGCACAGCAGAGACAAGGAGAAGAATTTGTAAATGTTTCCAGACAAAACATGTAACATTTGTTTTACCTTTGAGAGCACAAAAATAATTGCAAGCATTCCTCTTTTAAATGAGCTGGCTGAGCTATACAGAGAGATTGTTGATAGTCCCATGGCTAGAGTACATTTGCTAAGGGTAAATCCAATGATACACTAAAATAAGTTAGAAACAGTAAGGAAATGGTTAGATTTTTAGTTGTTTGATTCATATTCGATTGCTAATATGCACATACAATGTACATTTGTTGAAAAGTTGATTAATAACCACTACCTATTTCTTAAAATGTAAAACATTATGAAGATATAACCCAGTATATAAATAAGTTGATGCAGACAGCATGGGCAAAAGATGTGTACCTCAAGATTCCATCCAAATATTGCTGAACTCCTACGCCTACCCTATAAGTGTACCTGAAATGCCGTCCTTGCTGCAGCTCACACACAGAAAGCATGCCTAAAAATGACTGTATTAAAATGTTTTTACATTTACTTACATGCAGATTCAAAGCAGAATAAAAGCAAATGCTTGTCCAAAAAAAAAAGATAAAAAAAAGTTATACAGTATAGTAGGTGCACTCCTAGTGTCTTTCTACTTTTATTCCCTAGAGCTATATATGCCTATTCTGCAGGGTACTATAACAAAACTGTAAACTTTGATTTTTTATACTTAAAGAGAAACTAAACACAAAATCTCCCCAAACACAAAAAATACAGTCAATACATTGGACAAAATGCAGTCCAATCCATCTGGAGGTCTTTTCCATTGGGCTCCACGTCGTCCGGGCATTCGTCCCGGCATCTGTCTTCGGGTCGGCACTCCAGGTGCCGCCATTTTCGCCTCTTTTTCCGGGCTCTTCTTCATACATCACCTGACCCAGGCGAAAGATCGGGTGACGTAGGTTGGAAAAAAACTTGCCGATCTCACTGCGCATGCATGAGATTGGCAATTTTTTGTCGCTTTTCATGAAAAGGCTCCTCCTGCGCATGCCCAAGATGTTCCCCAAGAGCCTCCCGGGATGCGTGACATAGGTATCCCGGGAGGCTTTGCGCTCCCATTCATTCTTGACCGCCTAGGTGCATTCTCGATCAAGAATTAGGGGACGGTGCTTCTCCCTTTTTTTTAAAAAAAAACAACAAACAACAGAATTTTTATTGTACATTAAAGGGTTGTCTACCCTTTTATGTAAAGTGAAAATTCTGAGTTTAGGTATGCTTTAAGTACTTATGCTGTCACCATCCTTTCAATGAGATCCTAGTGGATACCCTAGTGGAATATCCCAAATTTCTTGAGAATATATGCCAGTGCCACAAGATTTGAGCTACTCAGTCCTGCTAAGGTCAGTGCAGCAATTAAGTTTTAATGGGAGACTGAAACAAAAAAGCAAGTTTTGCAAAACCACTGTTGTAATGCACAACACAAATGTATAAAGCTATTTCATGTTAGCACTTTAAGTTTTGAATTTTAAATATTAGATTGTAATAATGTGAATCCAATGAAAAAAAAGCCTGAGTTGTTCATTGATAATTTACAGAAGAAAATGCAAACTATTTAGAATTTTCCTACTACAACACAATTTTTTTTTTACTTTTTACATTATGTTTTATATAAATTTATGAAAAAGTGAAGACATTCTCTAAATAATACCAGCACAGCACACAACATGCATAGGATGAATAAGGGCCAATGTACACCATGGGTCTGATTTATAAAACATCTACAAGGTTAGACAGGATACACTTTCATCAGTGAAGCTGGGTGATCCAGCAAACCTGGGATGGATCTGGTCAAGGAGTGAAAACATTTGATAATAAATAGCAAATACCCTTTAGGAAATCCATTCCAGGTTTGCTGGATCACCCAGTTTCACCAATGAAAGTGTATGCTCTAAATGTATTAAATCAGTCCTTATGTGCCCGACTTTGCCTAAAACAATTTCATTTTGTAGCTGGAATTGATCCTAAGTGTACTTCTTGACAAGTTTATAACACAATTTATACTAAATTAGTTTTGATAGTGTACATGTGACAACTGGAATTTTAGTTGATTCAGTACCATGGACAGAGATCATTTGTAATGAACAAGAAATGTTTCAATTTTTAAAGCCTAAGCCTTCTTTTTGTGATCCTAATTTTGTCATTCTATATTACATAGCTTTGTTTTCATACTGCATATTAATGTATTTCATATTCCTGTTGTACTACCTTGGTTTGGTACTAACTATTTTATATATAAACACATTTTAACTAAAATATAAAATGAAAAATTAAAATTTGACAATGAAGTCTTTGTTGCATACATTTGTATACACACGACAAACCACACCACTGTGCCAAAACACCTTTGCACAGTGTGGTCCCTAATTGTAAATCATTCCAAAATATGTATAGCAACTAAGATTCATTTAAAAATGTTATTTTTGTTGGTGCTAACTGGTTTGCATCACTTGTTATTTGGCCCACTTATGTAGACATTTTTCTTACTAACAATAATTTTTTTGTGGATCTGCAATTTGGTGACTCAACACAATTTTGACAGGCAATACAGTTAATTATAAACTGTGTAATTAGCTATGTGTCTAAATTGAAACTTCCAAAAAATGCAGAGGTTATTGTGATATATTTATTACCATGGTATAACTCAGTAACTACATGGCTATAAATGTACCTTCTCAGCCCTGGGCCAAGAATGTAGGCTAAAGGCTCATTACAAACAGCCAAAACATGTGAACCATGTGAGGGGATGATTAAAGCTTTAATTACATGTAACCTGTTCATTCAATTCTGCTTATCCTTGAAAATAAAAGTCAATATAGATTATAATATAATATTATATGATGTATTAGGCTACACTATTATTTTAAACATTGGTATAGTGCACGATTCTGTACATGCTGTAATGATACGATCGTTCAAATATAATCCACCAATAATGTACGCACACTAGATACGATCGTTTGAACAGTGCAGGAAGTGACGTGTACCAGAGAAAGTGTACCGCAAACCAATCAATGATCACTGAGCGACCGTACACACAATAGATAGTGAACCATTGTCGCCCAAACGGATCCACCATGACGGTCATTGTTTCCAGCGACATTCCTCGTTCATCAGCGTTGTTGGTCTGTTGTTGTGCACTTTTTTTGTTGATTATTAAACGATCGTTGTTGATAGTTTGTTTCCAATGACAATTATTGCACGTGTGTACGCAGCTATAGTAAGGGAAGTCTGTTTAACTTTTTTTACAGTTCTATTGACACTTACTGACTAAATAAATAATAAATAAAATTGTGTATTTAGTCTTCATCTAACCTCATTGGATCACACTTGATTCCATGGTTATGCACAAAGTGTGAAATCCCATTTCATAATGAATTAATTTATTGAGATATAAACATAAATAGAAAATAAAGGAAGCAGTAAAAAATTTAAAAATACTTAATACTGCCAGTGGGTGTAATTAAATAGTGATAAATTAATTACAACACACCCTGGTCAACAAATTCTATCTATCCAATTACTATCAATTGTTTTGTACCTTATTGGGGTATTTTTTCCAGGTTTAAATAAATAAACCTAACATATTTTTGCTCCTAAATAGCTCACAAACAATCCCTTATCATTGAGAAAATAAGCAGACCTGTTGTACTCTTTTCAGAACAACAGCCATTAGAGGTCAGAAGGTATAACTCAACATAAGAAAATACCCCTATGTCTCCCACAACCTGACATAAAAGTTAACCAAATCTGTCATTCTGCTTTATCTCAGAAGACATAGACACAGCAAAGCATGCTACATATTTTAGTTGTTTTTGCAATGCCCACATTTGAAATCTTCAAAAGATTGGACTGGAGAAAAGAAAATTGTATTTATTTTGTGTTTCCACCAGAAACCACACAGTGAAAGCACACCTGGGAGTTTCAGACATTTTTTAAAGACAGGTGCAGCTTGACAAATATAAGTTGACGTACAGATCCATATTCTTGATACTTTTTATTAAACTTTCCTTGTATTTTTTACTTTGCAATTGTGAGGTAGATGACATATAGAATGTCAGGGGTACAGATCTTAAGTATTTAAAACAATGTTAAGTATGTAGTGCAAACCATATTTACTTGGTTTTGCTACTGATTCTTAGGTCACTGACAGTAGTGATCAGAGAAATGCAAATTTTTTTTAGATTAGGTCCATATTAAGGTCATTCACAAATAAAGTTAAGTAGGTGACTGATTCAATCATATATATGCAACAGTACAACATCCAATTGTAGATATGTAGTATTACCACCACATATGACCGGGCAGGCATTTTATGTGGGGTACAAGTAAAAAATTAGGTGCACATATAGTGCTTTTTTTATGTAAATTTTTATTAAAGATTGTCAACATAAACAAAAGGAAAAAAAAACAGGAACATACAGAAGTCTGAGCAAAAACATCAGGCATTACGTTCAAATTGGTGTCATAACATACAATAAGTATGAACAGCAGGAAGTAAATACAATTCAATAGTAATTGGGCTAAGTGGGTGACTGTTTCGGGTTATCTGAACCCTCTTACCACATCCATCATTATGCAACCTTTACTTTATCAGCATCAACTGTAGTAAGTGTGTGATCCTACGTAAGGTCCACTATAGTTTTGTAACACCTGGTAGAAAAAGAGCTTAGTGTATGCCTGGTCCAAAGATAGGAATAAATGGAAGAGAAAGAAGAGATAGGTACAGTAAATAAAAGGAAGGAAAGGAAAGAAGAAAAAGGATGGAAAATAAGTGTCCTGAATCTCATTAGGGAGTCAAGGAGTATCACCTTCATTACTCTAGGTCCAAGCGAGCAAACATATAGGAATGATAGGGAGAGTGTGAGTTTTCAGTGTCATATAGCATCTGAAGAAAATGCCTGATCACAAGGGACTCATATCGCCTAAAATTTCTCCAACTTGTTGTTAAGTCGACAGACAGGTATTCCATCAGCCGGATGTTTCCTACACGGTTCTTCAAACATATAATGCTGTTAATGGACGGGAGCAATCAAATTTATATTCAGTTTTCTGTGAATTAGTGCAGGTACCCATTTGGTCTATTGTTCGCCTTACCTGATTACCACACTGCAAATAAAAGAGAAACAAGTAAAACCATCTCCCCGTTCAACAGTCCTTAATCTGTAATTTGTCTTGTATCTGATCTGCTTGATTCTGAAAGAGCCCTATATGCCAACTTCCATATATAATTCATTCAGTTCATTCAGTCAATAAAAACAAATTAATAACAAACTGACCACCTTACTACTTCAAAATGAAGGTGGAAACATCATAAACCCCTTTCATCATTTTTTAAAACTGTCCCACCTTGCCCTCTAATTGGGCCAACTCTTTTGATAAATTGTTTTCTGTGCCTAACCCAGCTAGAGTTATGCCAATGTCTATCTCACTTACAAAAAGGGTTTGGAATATGTGACTAGGTGGTCTGGACTGGGTGGATGGATCAAACACTTTGCACACCAAGCAACACATTGTTGGATTTCTGCATAGAGTGGCAAGCCTTATCTTCCTTCATGTATAGGGAAATGACCCTAAAACTTTTCCTCTATGCATTCATATCATCAATTGGGGCTTTCCAGAAGGGACTCCTGACAATATTGTCATTGGTAGCCAAAAATACCATTATGCACCAGTGAATAACATCTAATCCTCCCTCTCTTACACTGTTTTTGGAAAAACTATGGTTTGTTTTCCAGATAGAATGGATCGAATACTCTTTGGCAAAGGAAACTTGTGTCAATGGGTTCTTTGAGGGGTAGAAATCTTATATTGCTGTATTGCCATTAGCCACTAAAAAAAGAATTGTTTCCACCTTTGAACAGACTACATGGTTTGCTTATTGCCAACTGGATAATGATCTCCCAATCTTGTATTAATACCCGTATTTACCATTTATTCCCTGCGCTTGTGTAATCTGCATCAATAAAGATCCCACATACATGTTATTGTACTACTGATATCTGTACCTAAATTGTTTATTTCTCCATTGATTTGTTTTTCTTTTTCTTGAAAATTGTTTTTAAAAAAACAGGGAAAGTATACAAAAAGAGATGAATACAGTGCATTAAAGTCAAGCACAGTGCTTAGCAACTAAATAAAAAAAACAACAAAAAAAAATCCTAGAGATTTGCACCAAAAAACAGACTTGCAAAGCTGGTTTGAATGGTGGGAAATGTTTGATTCATTTTCTAAGACCATTGAGTTTTGGAGGCAATCATGTCTTCCAAATTTGAGGTATCTGTCCAAAAGTTGGGGTGAATTCTGTTTCCAGTTAAAGGGAATACAAGCCTCTTTCAGCATTCAAGAGATGATGGAGTACAGAATTTCTGTATCTCTTCTTAGGTATGCTCTGTATCGGGCACCCAGACTAATCCTGCAAAACTGATACATTTTTAGCCTTACTTTAATTGCCAATGCCAATGTTTGCAGTGAGGGCGGGAGGATTAGTAGTTGGTTGTGTTACATGACTAGTTTGTCTGGCAAGCCGACTTACCTTGCAGCTTAGGAGTTGTCACGCTGCGGTGAAGATGGCTGCGAAACGTATAAATTCCTCCAAAGAGGAACAGTGTTTTGTCATGCTTTATATGGGCAGAAGGTGTGCATAAATTCATCTCTGCATCTTTGTTCAGTATGGGGAAGTTTTATCTTGAAGAGTCATCTATGAATGAATTCAAATGTTCGAGAATGGCCTTACACTGGTGTGACAGATGCAGAGCGCTCCAGACATCCAGCTACAGCCATGACTATAAGGAATGAAGAATGAACCCTCGAACTGATTCACAAAAAAACAAAAAATAACAGTTGGAGGTTGCAGGAAAGCTGAATGTGAGTGTTGGATCTGCCTATGCACTGATTCATGACATCCTTAATTTCAGGAAAGTGTGTGCCAGGTGAGGGCCTAAGCAGCTGACATCTTTTTGGACTGCTTAAAGAAGCTTTAGGGGAAGAAGATTTTCATGTGATGATGAAAGCAGCAGTACATCGGTCACTAAGCGCTCAACCAAAAACATTTTTTGCTGATGGCATTGAAAAGTTGTTTTGATGCTGAAAAAAAGCATTGCAAAGGAATGTGACTATGTAGAAAAGTAATGTCATTTGTTTTTAAAATTCTTGAAAAATAGAGTTTAAAAACATGCAGAAACTGTTTGAAGACCATTTGTAAATTTACATGTGGATGGGAAAAATAAATTAACCTTATTTTAAATCTAAGGATTTACAAATCACAAAATATTCAGGATCCTTGGTAGATCTTAAAATATAAAATATAACTAAGTACAACTCCCTTGGATATTAAGAGGGTAAGTAGCAGCCAGATAACGCTAATCAAGTACACTTGGTTAACTGATCTTTAGGAAATGTGACCACAGAACAAACAGAATGTTTTACAGTTTGTAATTGTAAAGGCAAATGTTCTTTGACAAGCAATTGTTGTTGCCCATCGGTCTGGGAAGGGTTAAAAGGCTATTTCCAAACATCTTGAGCTTGTTTAATAAGTTTTAACTTTAAGGCCCTCTGTGTGAACATAAGGCTTGGGTTGAATTGGGTCAAGTAACAGGATAATGATCCCAAGCACACCAGCACATCTTCAACAGAATGACTGCAAAGAAATAGAATCAAGTTGTCGCAATGACCCAAAGTCCAGACCTCAATTCAATCAAAATGCTGTGGAAGGATCCTATGAAACCCATGCACAAACAAATGCCTTCAAATCAATGAATTGAAACAATGTTGTAAGTAATTCCGTCACAATAATGTCAGACTATGTAATAATAAAAACTACAGAAAATATTTACTTCATGTTATTGCTGGTCAGTTTTTCAAATATTTCCCCATATATATATATATATATATATATATATATATATATATGATAGAGAGACAGTCATTCACCCAGTAGTGTCAACGAAATATGATAACAGATCTTCACTAGAATTTTTATTCCTAATTTTTTAATTCCATTACTTTGAAGTCCTCCCAGACCTGTCATTAAGCCATGAAGTACATTACAAAGGTAGGTTCAGCTATAACAGCTCTATTCGCTGTCAAATCTACGTTCAAGATTTTTTTTAGGGAGAATAGTACTGGAAGTTGCATTCATTTGTGTTTTTTATATCTGTTTGAATTTCAGCTTTAAGCTGAATACTCTGGCAGGAAATGTTAAAAATGTATTCACCGATTTTACCTTTTTATCAAACCACCATGCTTTCTAACAGCTGCTTTTATTACCTAAATCTGCACTTCTAGGAGTGTTCAGGTTCCAAGGCTTTAGGCCACTATGTTCTATCTGCTCCGATAAATAATTGGTGTCTTTTATAGGTGCCTTGAGTTTAGATTGAATTGTATGGAACAATACAACACAATGGATTTCAAACAATTGTATCTGAAAGAAGAACTTCCAGTTGTTCCAGTGCTGCCTAAAATAATCAGACCAATTCCCCCTTTACTTTATGAACTGTAGTATAAAAGAAAAACGGGTGAATGGAATCGGTTTCTGTGTAATAAAAAGGTACTTCTTTCTTCACTATCATTTGATGATGGTTTGTATTTCTTACTTGTGCATAATCATGGCTGTTTTGTATACCTTTCATTTAACCAAGCGGTAAAATTAAAATGCAATTTTTTTTTTATTTTTTTTTTAAAGAGTGGATTGAGGACATGGTAAATCTTTTGCAGATACCAAGCAGAGACATATTTAGAAGTAAATTAAATCAACCTGCTATAACACTGTCCATATTCCTCTCCGTCTTCAAATAAATGGTATCGTATAGCCTCTCTTATAATCTCTGCATAACATTTATGTGAGAGCATAAAACACAGCGCAGCTGTAAGTAAAACAATATGCGTGTTTCCGAAGGAACACAGAAACATCTTGCCAATAAGAGCAGATTCTGAACAAATGAAAGATGACCTGAAATTGACTCAGTGGGACAGTAGAAGCCCCGGGAGCTAGGGGGGAAATATAGGCAAACACTATTGCAACAGAAGCAAAGTATGATGGATTTAAACTTGCATCGTTCATCTTTTTCACATCAAGGATACATGATTGCAATATTGCACTGACGCCAAGACTCACATTATACAAGGGATTTTAAAATTGGGATAGAATCCTGTGGAAGATTTTCTTTGTTTTTCTTGCATACTGAGTTTTCCACATTAAAAGAAAATATGAAAGGATCCTTCAGTATACAGAACACAACAAAAAAAATATTTGTAAAATGAATGCTTAGGGGACATACAATTTCATCTGTGTTATGCAGCTATGTTATAACATAGTGTTGATGAATGGATGCCTGGAGAGCACAATTGCTGGTCTGCTTCATGGGAAGAAGCTTAAACTAAATTCTTTTGTAGCACAGATGACTTGTGTGTTGACTGCAAATCTGCTTTCCGATTTACTATGCATGGATATTTTAGAAGCAAGTTCTCAATAAACCTGAAATTCATATTTAGGGTATATGGACTGAGGCTGTATTTTACAACTTGCAAAACAATTTCAATGTCTGCAAAGTCTCAGTGTCTAATATCCTTTTTGACATATGATGTTTGTAATGGCAAGCAGACAAATATATGCCCAGAATCCTGCTGAACTTCACAGCTGGAAATATTCACAGGAAATACGGAGAACAGCTTTGCATTTTTTATGTAGAAAAGAAAAAAAAAGGCAATTTATTTTCTTTTTGCTCAAGTCTACTTAATCTGAGCCTTGCAGTCTCCTCAATGTAACATGAGGAGAAATTTGTTAATACATAAATGTTATGGGTCAGATTAATAAAGCAATTGCGGAGATAATACCACTAATCAGTTTTCTTCATTCATTGCTTGGAAAAATTAATGAATAAACAGTAATCTGTTTTCTCTTTAAATGTTTTTTTCCCTATATCTTATATAATGGATAAAAAAAACTACTGTGGAAAATTCATTTTTAAGACGTTTGTGAGGAGCAGCACCTATAGTATGTATGAGGTCTCCCAACATCTATCATGTCTTCAGCCTCTTCTGTTTCAGGTCTGCTATTTCTGACAGCTTTCTGTAGCAATAATTTGAAAGTACACAGATAACGAGAAAAGGATGAGAGGATGGGGTTTTTTGGTTGTTAATAAAAGTCCAAGTTAGCATAGATAATTAGATATGAAAGTTTACAGATGTATTGAATTCAATTGTACATGTATCTGTGCATTCTGGCAGAAATCTTTAAATCTCACATCAAGTACATTATTACAGTGATAAAGAAGAATCTATCTAAGCGACCAGGAATTACAAAATGGTTGAATCCCTTTAAATAAAAAATATCACTACTGGCCCAACACGTTTTGCAAATAGCTTCCTCAGGGTGTATCAAGGAGATTTAGAATTTCAAACCACTCATAAAATATATGAGAAGAGATAAGATGTACTTCCAGGTAAGTGTAGGTGTCATTGTTCACGTTTAAAAAAGCTCAAGTTTCAAGGGCATTCCTTTCAGCAGAAGAGTAAAAACTTCTTGGGTTTATCAGTACCATAGAGAGCTGAGTTGTGTCAGGGGATCAAATTTATTGTGAATGTTTATTCCCCAAGTGCTGGATAGTGTGGAGGGAATGGTCCATGTGTCTTTCTTTCCAGACGTGGCTATAGGCCTCATGGTAATTCTGTAGTATTACATTTACTGAACATTACCTGTAGCCTTACAACCAGGGCTGCAGCAAGGCCCTCTGATATCATTATCATAAAGGTTAATCACAACTGATCTTTATTTATAATGTCACTAAAAATCCTTACTGTAAATTGTTTTGTGTTCACCAGTATCAGAATGATATGATATATAAATCACATGAATTCATATTCTGAAATAAAAAATCCAGCCCCCAAAAAATTAATACCTAATAAAAGATAAAGTAAAAAAAAAGCTTTTGCAGCAATATTCACCCTGTATCTGAAACTGTTCATCACGGTACTTCTTTACTGTCATCACTTGATGTCCAAAATAAACATTCAGCCCCCCCCCCCCCCTCGAACTCTGCTTCTTCCTTCAAATCTCTTTCTCTCTCCCTTCAACTTACTTTTCTTCTCTCCCTCTTTTTAAGAGTTCATTAGATGTAAATTGTCATTAGGTGCACATGACAAATTGTTCCTTTTATTTTCACCCACATTTTGGTCCCCTAAACAGTTGAAAGACTGTAAATTGTTCCTTTGTTAAAAAAGTTTAGGGACCCCTAATCTAAAGAACTTTAACTATAACTGTTAGCCCTTTGACATCTAGAATGTGATTTTGTGATGTCACTATTTTTGCATGAGATAAAGCTGTACCCGCAGCGCAAAGATATTCCTTGTTTTTCCTCATCCACTCTGTGCAGCTGTACTTTCTCTATCTCCTCTACAGCTATAGTTAGTGCCTTAAAATTCCAGGCAGTAGAACACATTGGTTGGGCAGCTCTGACATAAGGAAGCATCTGCCTGTATAACTGGGTTAAACACAAGACATAGGATGTTGACAATGGCTTAGAGTTAAATCCTATGGCTTTAGAATGCACACATATATACACCACCTTAACTTCCAGTATAGTTTTTGCAATTATGAAATGGCATACCCACCGCGGATTTGTATTTCTGCAGGAAATATAGGCAGCAATAAGGGAGGTTTTTATACAAAAAAAAATGTCTTCTTCGTAATAAAAAAATATTTTATAAATTGTGTAAATTTAAAAAGATTTAACCAATATATCATAATTCATTCCACCACCCATGTTTCCTAAACATGCTAAACCACTAAACAAACACTTAAATATGAACATTATAATATATATAAAGCAGACACCACTAAGATGAATGGTGCACTGTAAATAGGATCTCACCCAAAGATCCAAACTTACAAAACAATATCCAAAATTTCCAGCACCTAGGTTTGTTATATACAAATATTTCCAGAGATCTAAATACTAGGTGTTCCAATGCAACTATATATATTTCTGGGTATGCACTCAAGTGCTACTTGATCCACTATGGATAAATCCAACCTCCCCTTATAACTTTATAAAGAGTATTTTTCATCCTAGCTTTCAAATATAGAATGTGTTGTGTTACCTTATCTTGACTTCTTTTTTTTCTCCAGTTCCTCACCTGACAAGAATATTGATTTTTTTGCCTGCATAAAATATATGATGAATGAGGTGAGAAAAAAAGGGAAAAGCAGAACTGAAGATGGATATGATATTCTGCTAGCTGACCAATTAAACCACCAGGTGCAAGTGAAGAAATCAATGCTTCGGTGGAGCGTTAGTTAAAAGCTTGAGAAGCTGGAAAAATCAGTCAAAAGTTAAAGGGCAGTTGAGTGTTTTAAGAGTGAAAACATAGACATGTGCTATAGATTATGCTGAGATGTCTGCCAGTTTCTGCAGTGCACTATGAGAAAGGCAAGCTGTGGGTGCCGCTTACTATTATATCATAGCTGAACCTACAGATCTACAGCTGTTCAGAACTGTAAAGTCTTGCACTGCCTGGCACTGAGTGTCTGAAATATATTGGCCCTAAAGTCTTGCTGTATCTGGTGAACCCTTATATTGGTTTTACGGTCTGTAGTAAAACACAGCATGGTGCAACATAGGCAGATATTTAATACTCCGCACCTACTTGATCTCACCATAATTATTAAATACAGATTAACTGCCCCAAGGTAACAGAACAGGCTATTAAATACCCTTTGTAAGACTGTCTACTACCTCCTTAATGTACAAGATATTATAACTGATATGACAAAGGTTCTCTGGTAAAATATTTGAAACTGTATATTAACCCAAAATATGGCTGTGGGCTGTTCAATAACTCATACACAGTATTGCTTTTAAACAGGAATTTTTTTCTTTTCTAAACAAGATACATTTGAGCCCATGAATTGAAATGTGTTTTTTTTTCTCATTGTTCATGTGGGTAAAATGACAGGCTATGTAGGACTGCTCCATGTGCACCAAAATCCATTGAATTAATTCAGCCTACTGATGCCACTACTACTCAAACGAAGAAGGCAGTAAGCATTTTAATTGGCTGTGTGTTGTCAGAAGGTGGGCGTAGGAAAATCTTATTGGCTTTTGGGGAGATAGGGCTTACAGATTGCTAAAGAAAACATACAATAGAGAGGCAGTAGGTATGGCCTGTAATGAAGATTCCGGATGTGCTGCATGTAATGAAAAATGTAATGATCTGCATATTAAGAAGAGGCATTGGCACTACATTTATTATAGTGTAATAAAGAAATTCATACATTGGAAGTACAAATGGAGCCTAATACAGAGGAATGAGACAATATGTGTTAAGTACTGTTTCTTGTAAACTGTTTGTAATAGATACCTATCATGCATCACAGTGGCATATGGTAGAGCCCATAATATTCAGACATGGAGTACGTAAAAATGAAGCATAAAGCAATACATGTGCCTAAAGACATGAGGCATTAACTGTACCAGAAATGCATGGGGTATGGTGTATAATATAGTAGTCCACTTGTCAAACAGGTAGAAGACACCATATGTGATAGAGAGGGGTTAAGACCTGCATAAAACACAACCCCTTTGATCTAGATTTTACTTTGTTACTTAAGTCACAACTTTACCCAACTTTGGAGCTAGCTATTACCAATAAACTGAAAGAAGAATCAGATGGACAGTGAATAGATAGTATTTTTGGACTTTGGTGCAATCACAATATTATACTGTTATTCTCTAAATTGTCACATCCTCACCAAAAGTGTTGTTTACAGCAAAGTGAAAAAAAAAAAAACTATAAACCTCAATCACATTATCAAAGACACTTAAGAGGCCTAATCAAAATACATTAGGTAAGATCTTCAAGAGGTTGGCCCTTTTATCTGTTTTAAAATGTTTTAAAAAAAAGTATATAGTCTTGGTAGCAATAGCAGATTAGTGAAAAAGAATTTGATGGATTGAATCATCAGTAAACTAAAACTATTTCTGACAGGCTATGTTTAACATGAACTTGTGGTCAGGCTATGGAAATATAGCAAGGTCAAGACTGATAATGCCGGCCTGTTTAGTATCATTACTCCTCTAGCAACCCTAAAAAGAAAGTGCTTTATAGCCAGCATACAGCCAGCAATGGCTATGACTTGATTATTCTTGGAGTTTGACTAAGACAAACAAATGTTAAAAAGGACATGCCAGTCTGTGAATTAATATATGGTTTGCTTTTATTAGATAATTTGCAGATGGAGAATTTACAATAAAAGCATATTTTCCTACAAGCAGTCTATTTAGCACATTGAGTATTCAACTAAAATGATATATATTTATTGAGACCAGTCCAAATTTATTCCTAGGAAGGGGGCAGACAAATTTTAACATCAGACGCCTCTAAAAACCTATCTATAGAACATCACCGCATGGGTTCAAGTGTGATGGTGCCACTAGACACAGTAAAAAAGCCTTTCATTCTGTCAAATGGCACTTCTTCTGGGAACTCCTCCAGAGGTTTGGTACTGGACATAACTTCTTCACTAGCCCCTTTATGCTTCTCTTACTGCAGAAATACATATTAATGATAATGTTTCATCTCTGCTATCCTTAGGATTATTTACTCTGGCTACTGCAATTTTTACAAGGAATTTAAGGAGAAAATGTTTATTTAAACAAAAAAAAGTGCTACGATATCCTAAAGATGTTAGTCTCATTGCGATCCACTGTGGCTGTTTAAAATCACAGATTGCTTTATATCTCTTAGTGGCATTATTCTAGACTCCAACATTTTTATTCTAATTTTTATCTTCTTCATTGAATTAAATGCAAAACCAAGACTATTTGTTTTATTGAGTCTAATGAAAATTGTGTGTATTGACAATCTGAGTTTAAAATTTAGCATGTCTAATTCAGACATGCCAGCCATGCTAAGTTTTCCAAGGAACAATTCTCTATAGGAAACATTTGTGTTCTAGCTTTTAATACTTTAGGAATGAAATTTCATTTCATGCTAGATAGAAATAAAAAAAAAATAATGTAGTGAAATAAAAAGAAAAAAATGGTTATAATTAAACTTCAGGCACATCTTTTTATCTTCCATTTGTGATTCTATCCAGACACTCGTGCATTTTTTACAGTATATTACTGCCAAACAGCTAGCCATAAGGGTGACACTGGTACAGTTATAAAGTAGTGTTATCTGCTATCTGCTAATGACATATCAAACTGCAGTTATACTTCCAATGGCCGTCTGTAGTAAATCATTCAATCTATTAATTGTAGTGTTATAGGTAAAAAAAATTAACATAGCCCTTTGTTTCTCTTCACCTGCTTTCTTGTCAGTGATTTCAGCAGTCTACATACATACATACATAAATATATGTTTACTTATATACACACTTCACACATTTATTAGCAATAAAAAGCACCTTGGAACTTATATCTCTTAGTGAGAAACTGTTGAAATTCAATTGCTGTAATAAGGTTTATGCCCATAATTACGAAAATAAATGATAGAAAAAATATATAATAATAATATATAATATAATATATAATGTAAGTGTAGTGAACTGATTGTAATGATTGTCATTAGGGATGAGCATATTTTTGCAGAAATCTTTGTAAAATATACATGGAAGGTAAAGGGCCAAAAGGCAAACAATTTAAAAAAAATGTTGGGCACTGTCCCAAGGGATATATACCAATGCAAACAGCTGCTCAGTTGCTTTTGAGCTGTATGTAAGCGTCTGTTTCTCCAGAGGTTGCTAGGGGTACCTTGAGAAAATAGAAGTCTGTTACTGACACCAATGAACCAATCTGTAAGGTTGGCATTTCTCCCACTGGCAAAAAGGAGGCATTTTTCTCCCTGACCGCCACACTAATGTACTGTGAGTTGTGGATATAGTGTTTATGGTAGGGATTCAAGTGCGGACCTGAAAGTTACTTAAAGGGGTTCCTCCATGTAAAAAAAAAATTGAGAAACACTGAACTAGACAATTACTCATATTTGCATCCTGGGCAGCCAGGAAAAAAATCACGTCTTCCATTTACATTTGGGGATCCCATTGTGGGACAGTATCTTTGGGTGGGACAGAGGCTAGACCCTCTTTTGGGGAGCCCATGGAATTCTGAAGCCTCTTTTAGTAAGGGGAACATCAAATATCTGACTCTCCCAGGGAGATAAACATAAACAACAACAGTACTTACACACCATAAAATATCTTTATTAAAATAAAAATACAAACACATACTTACTGATATGGCAAAAACACACAGAAGAACCTAACTGGCTAATGGAAACTGGCTGATGAAAACTGAAAGTAGAAGTTTGCTGGGTACATTTTAACAGAAGAACACCACATATGTACATCCACACATAAGACAAGCTGTGAGCTTTTTAGTGAAAAGTCTTTGCATCATGTGTTAGTAGCTTCAGTCCCTGTTGCTCACCAATGGAAAATGACAAAAATGATCAATATCATGTATACCAGTATCAGTTTTCACTACTGCCCATAGGCTTTTTTCTGGCATGGACTAAATCACTCTAGCAATTGGCATGCATTTGACCTTGGTAAATCAGGCCACACACAGTTCAGAAGTACGTTTTAGGTAGCTGGTCTATGGCCTCAGGAAAAATAATTTGGCCCACTCATTAATCACAGAAACACAATTACATTTAACAAATGAGACTATGCAGAGTTAATAAATAACACATACTAACGCTGCAAGTAGGTAAAGCTTTTGAACTATATTCATTAGGTAATTACGTTTTATATGTAACATTTTTCCATTAAATGGAAGTTTTCTAAAACTTGTATACCAAGTATACGGTGGCTCAGAGCTTAGTACGCTGGCCTTTGACACTATCTGCATGGAGTTTGCAGGTTCTCCCTCTTTGTGGGTTTCCTCCCGCATTCCAAAAACATGCAGTTAGGTTAATTGGCTTTCCCCCAAAAAATTAGATTGTAATAATGACTAGTGTTGGTCGAACAGCTGAGTCTTCGATTGGGCATCGAATAGCTCAATATTTTTTGGGTGATCGAGTGACCGCTCCCCTGATTGCTTTTGCAGCCCTAGAGTAACTGTAGTATGTGTTCTTGGATAGAGATTCTCTATCCAAGAACACAGTGTTCTTGGATAGAGAATCTTCCTGACCGCAAAGTTCCCACGGTCACCAGGCTGTACTTATCAGTCTGGTGACCATAGGAACTGAACTGCAGATGAACTCTTAATGGAGAATCCTCCTGTTTGCGATCCTGGGGCACTAGAGGTTAATTAATCTCTAGTGCCTTGGGATTGCAGTTGATTCTCAGGGCTGTAATCATTCTTCCATCCCTGGGAATCCTCCTGTTTGCGATCCCTTGGCACTAGAGGTTAATTAACCTCTAGTGCCCAGGGATCGCAGTGGAACTCCAGATGAACTCTCAATGGAGTTTCTCTATTGAGAGTTCATCTGCAGTCACAGCTGATTGAAAGCATTCTGTGTCTCCTATCAGCTGTGAACACAAGTTCCCACTCTCCGCTACTATGTGACTATAGGAACTGAACTCAGATAAACTCTCAGTGGAGAAACTCCATTGAAAGTTCATCTGGAGTTTGCCTTTTTTTTTAAAAAAAAAAAACATATTTTTAAACACGAATTCATCAAATTCCGTGTTTTTCGGGTCGGGTCTGCCCGAGTTCGAACCGCCATTTTCGGATCGAATTTAGGGACAACCCGAATTCGAACACCAACACTATCAAAGACAAATGATTGAAGTAGGGACATTAGATTGTGAGCCCCTTTTAGAGACAAATGCTGACATCTTCAACTGCTTTTTTTTTAAGATTATAGACTAAGCTGCTTATGCACAGTCCAATGTACATTTTACAGTTGATTGCAAATAGGCACATACGTTTATTTTATTGCAGAAAAGAAAAAGCATGTTCCTTCTGCAACAAAGAGCCTGTCTGCTTACAATTTTATTCTTTTTTATTTTTGAGTATAGCTCTACTTTATTCAGGCAAGTATAGTGTGACCATGACATGACCAGGATAGCAAGTGCAAATGTGCTCACTGTGTTTCAGTGCACCTGTAAAAGGTTCCTTCTGGTTATGGTATCTCAATCTTAATTGTTACTTTAGTTATGACCCCAGCTGGTTTTGGTTGTTCATTTGTCCAAGGCTAGGTACACACATGCAATAGTTCTCGTCCGATAATCTGTCGTGTGTAAAGTGCTCGTAGTTCATCGATCGTAATGCAAATAAAGGTAAGAGAGCGCAGCGGGGTGCCTCTCCGTAGTTCTCCCCCTCCCCTCTCCATAGAGCAGAATGGTGCTGTATGTACAGCGCTCATTCATGCATTATGCAGTTGTTAGTTATTGAAAGGGATCGTGAAAAATCCCTTCCAACGACAATAATTGCACGTGTGTACATAGCCTAATACCTTCATTAACCATCTGTCTGATAAAACTTTACTTGAATGTAACCTGTCCTGACCTTGTTTCTGCTTGACTGTACCCTGCTGAGACCTCTGTCAGTCTATAGTTTATATTCTTGCCCTACAATACATTTAATACATTTCTGTGGTTGTTGATCATACAGTCGTCTGTCATCAATTGAGAAAACCCAAGAGTTAATAGCTAGGAGTGTCACACAGTGACATCTATATTTCATGAAGAGTTCCTGGCAACACTGGGAAGTCCATTTTATCTCTGCCTTGAGGAAATGTATACTTAGCATTGCTAACCTGGAGGGACCATTTAATCCAATGTCATATGTATCCCACAAGGATACCCTTACTTTACATTCATTTGTATTTAAAAATCCAAGGATATTCCTGTGTCAAAGTGTTCCACATAAACATAAACACATCTCCTACTACCTATCATTCTCTTTGTGAGATCTACCTCTGTTTTACCAATTATTAAAACACAAATTAAATTTTAGATTATTATGGTTAGGTTGTTTTTTCACTCAATTTGTTCTTTTTCTTCATAACTTTTACTGTAATCCAATTAGCAATTTTTGTGCAAAAATCACTACTACTTAAAAACTTTAACCTAATTGATCATCTTGACTATTTTCTCTGTGTTGTCTACCCCTGAGTCCCCTGTTTGAATGAACTAAGTGCTCTTCACATTATGCCTACTAGCCTGATCGCTTCCACATCATCTCACCAGCATTGTGCTACTTAAAATAAAGTCTATTTAAAGGGCCTTTCACTAGGTCTCTCTCTATGCTTCTTAGCTAATCTCACCATGGTTCTCTATCACTACTTCTAGTTTCCCTAAAACCCCAGTGTCCTACCACAATCTGCACTGGCAGAATACCTAGCTTCAATCCAATAGCTCTAAGCAATACTACATATGTAATGCAATAGAACTTGTGACACAATAACCATACCTCTGTTTAAAAAAAAAATAATTTAATACATATAAAAAGAAATTACATTCATTGGAGAGTATTACGATCAAGGCATAATTATAGCTGAGCTAAAGGAACAAAACTGAGTAGACTTTGTTAAAAGCCAGACATTTTTATGAGAAGGTGAAGTTACCTCTGGAAAGCTGTGCCAAAAACTTGTAAGGTCACAGCAGAATCTCATTAATGACATCAGTCAGAAAGTTTTCTTGAAGTATGTTAAACATAAGGAACTTGTAAAAACTTGGCAAAGCTTAAACACGTACATAAGACACATCAGTGGAACAAAGCATGATGAAAGAGGACAAAGTACTGTGGAGGGAACATGTTCCCTATTTAAAAGAATCTCCTGTACTTGAGGTTCAGATGAGTGGACAACAAAGATAAAGGCAGGGAAAAGTAAGACCAATAAATTCTGTTTATTTCTGCAAGCATTATATATGTCATTCATACATCAGAAATATATGACAAGGTATTAGATAGCATCTCTTTAAGGATGAAAATGAACTGCTGTAGAAGAATTATACAGCGACAGCCAGTATATTTATTTCCTTGGTTGGTCTAGATATAGAGAAACAGGAAAGTAAAATCCTTGAGAGAGAACTAAAGAAAGAAAAAGAAAAGTTAAAGGGAATAGCAGGAGGATAGATGAAAGAGACTTGATACAAACACATTGAAACTGCCATTTTAGCAACATCTAAGCTATTTTACTGTATGTTGAACTAATATAAGGTCTAACGGGGCCTTCTACCAGTTCATGCTATGAATGAAACTAATATATTATCAACATTAAAAAGGGATTATGCAGGTTTTATTTCACCAGCTACCTGCCAAGTTCATAACAACATACCAACAGTAAATGGTTTTATGTTAAACTAATACAGAGGAACAAAGGACTTCTTTACCGCTTTATTTTTGGAGGGACGGCAATTACATAATTATAGCCTGCAGTATTTTTATTTTTTTTAATGCCAGCCCACAGTTAATCAATAGCATCTTTTCCCAAATATTTCACCAGATCTTTGATGGCTTAAGCTTAGCTCCTAAAAAATTACCCTGAACACCTGACTGAGGATTTAAGCTTTGCTGTCAGATTTTTATTTTTTCTCTTTTTGTTGTTTGCCTCTACCCCATTGGAAGTTTTCAACAGACTTACTAAATTCAGTGAGTACTGTAAAATTGATTTCTCTCTATTTCTTTTTCTCTCTTCTACTCTCTCTTTATATATATATATATATATATGTTTTTTAGAATTCGTCAGGCCATTCATGTGACTTTCAGGGCTCTCTCCCTTTGGATCTTCTCACATACTGGGCGGTCTTCAATACAGAGAGTATCACTGGGCAAATTAAATCAACACATCATTATTTTGTAAGTTCAGAGTACTGCAATGACCTTGTGGTGGGTCAGTGATGCCTTGTACCCTAGAACATAGGATGAAAGTGTCTAGGTAAGAGAGTTAGATGAGGGAACATTGCAGTAAGCATGTTTTTTTTTTAAATGCTGGCCAATTAATAAAAAAAGTATACAAACTAGATTTAGGCTATAACCTTTGGCCTCATATTTGGGCGATTGTATCCATAATTTTATATAGACAGTATAACTGCCAAGTTGTCCAGAGGCTTTATGCTAAAAAAATCTAGAGGCCATGAGAGATGCACAACCTCATACATATGTTCAAGTCAAAGAGGACTCTCAATGGATTATTAAATTCTTTGTCTAGAAGTGCCTGGTCTTTAAAAAATTTTCAATTGAAGATAGCGTTAGCAGGCAGAAATTTTTTAAGGCCTACATGTTTTCCTGGCTCCTAATAGATGACAGTTTTCGTGGCAAACCATGAGACTTCTGGTCAGTCCATACAGAAGGCACAGATGAGTTAGAATGTCAAGGTTGAATCCATGGTAAATTGTTGATCGGACACCACTTGTCCTTCTTTTTTAATGCAGCAAAGTAAACAGTAAATGTAAGGAGTGCTAATGGGCATTAGGAATTCCTAAATAAACTAAAAAAGACGCTTAGTGTAGATGTTATTAAGCCAATTTTTTGAGACATTCATTTTTTTTTTCTTTCTGAATGTGTGTCTAAAGTTAGTCCTAGAGTTTCTGAAGGGTTATGGAAGACATCTAGATGAAAGCAGATTGGTGTAATTGCATATTTGTCCTTACTATTATTCATTTGCACCACTATTACTCACACTATTGTCACACTAGGGTGGATTCTCCATTTTACTGGGGATAGGAATGGGCTTCTCCAAAGCACAAGTTTAAATGAATGCTACGTCTTTACCAGTGCTAAAAAACTAAGAAAAAGTCCAGAATATAACGTAGTTCCTGTGATTTTTTCTTGCATTTGCCTTGTTGCAATTCTCTTGGTACTGCACTGAGCATTGGTGCAGCTGACATTACATTATCCCTTAGTCTAAACTTCTCAGAACTGCCATACACAGGGAAGAGCTTAAAAGTACAGGAGACAGGGCTGATACAAGGCAGATATTAAATGTACGGAGATCAGAGTCCTAGGTCTGCTGTCTGGCATAAGTGCTTGATTATAAAACTAGCTAAAGAAAATTACAAATATTTTGGCAGGTTAGATTTAGATATAATTCTGCATTCTCTATCTGCCTATTTTACAGAATATATTGTTCTCTAGGAAAATGTACTTTAATAGAGTTTATTACTTCTTGACTCCATATAAATGTACAAATGTACACCAACATCAACATATCAAACAGCATACTACAGAAGTGTGTTAAAAAGACTGAGAGTCTTCACTTGGAGTATTTGACTTTTCAAACAATACACATAAGCCATTTTAAAACTGAGTTTGTCAAAATGAGGCATAACTCAAATTGCGTTGGGAATATACATTGAAATATTGGCAAGCATTATATGAATTTGACAGTTTAAAATATCATAAAAACAATAGAATCACAGGATTACCTTAGAACCCCATTATTATAAATCATATATTTCCAACACTTATTCTATCAAATGATATGTAAATACTATTGTATATTGGTAGCTTTCGTTAAATAAGTGAGGACCTACAATTAATGTAGTCTATAATCAACAAATCAAAGATTCTAGTAACAAGACATGTTTACTTGAAAAAATTTTCTCTTACATTGCAAATCATGGTCACATCAAAATGTTAAGTATTTATTCAAGAAAATAAGAAATGTTAAAATAAAATTAATGATAAAGTATATAAAAATGTAAGCCTAGAACAATAAGCTGTTTATAACATCGAAAGATAGTCAAAGGTCATCCAAATGTGTGACTGCTTACTAGAGACTTTTCATAATAGATAATTGTTCATACATGGGATAGAATCGATTTATATGTGTTTGTGGTCATGAGACTGGTAAACCAAGTGACAGCACATGACTTCCTAGAGCAATTTTTTATTTGCTTAAAAATTTTCATATTATTGATGCAGTTTCAATATCACATAAAGTTTCTTTATCAGCAGTGAAAATAATGATCGAGAAATACAGAGCTGCATTGTTGTATAATTTGTTCTGGAGTTGAAAACTGGTTAACCCAAATTATGCTTTCCCATACACATCTTGCATAAATGTAAATGAACTGTTTCTAAGGTCAGAGGCAGTGCTGCATGTCCCACTTGTATACCAGTACTTTCAGGGGCATGGTAAGGTTTCAGCACAAAGCCCTGTCATTTACAAACTGCATTTTTAACTTCCTCTTCTGAGAATTTGATGGATAATTTCAACAAATGGAATGTAGGAGGAAGGGAATGCAAAAAGTTTCTGAGAGGTTAAAAGGCTTTTATTGTTCATTAAAAATGCATCTCTACTTTGTTTTCCTTGGTATGGTTTGTAAAGATTTATTATAGTATATAAATATATAAATATATAGTACATAAAGAGGACCATGTGGTGTATCCAATAGGGTATTAGTTTACTTAACTATAATTTCATGACACAGGTGGAACTTGTAGAAAAGGGTATTATCGTTCGATAGTATTTAAAGACGAAATACTGCCCTGGGTAAAGGGCCAATAAGTTAACCAATAACAACAATAAAATGCAAGATCCACATTTGTGGCTGCATGTATCCCCTATTGATAAAATATTGCATTATGAAAAAAAAACACACTAAAGCAATTTCATGCCTGCTTTCGGTCACTGATGTCATTAAGACACATAGAAACATCTTGCAGAAGCTCAGGATAAAAAAATTCCCATTGGAGTTTGCTACAGTTTAGTACATGACTGTATTTTTTTGGAGGATTTGGGATCCTTACCTTTGCCAGAGTTCTGCAAGAAGACCCATCGACATTACCTTATTTAGATGAGCCTGCAAAAAGCCTAGTAGTAAGATTTTGCCTTCTTCTTTAAAATTGGGTTTTCATCTCCATTACCATTTTGCAAACAAAAATTTAGGATTATATTTTAAAGATTACAGACAAAACACCTTTCTGCTCTCGTTAAATTGGTTTTTATAGCAAAGTGTAGCATCATGTAAACACCTACATAAATCTAAAGCACTGGTGGTCTGCGAGAATGTTTTGGGGGTCCGCGGCTCTGGCCGGTACACCCCTGAGCGGGTCAGGAGAAGGACGAAGCTGGGGGGGCGCACAGGCCAGATCCACGGAACACGTCCCTCTACAAGTCCCAGACTCAGGGAAGTGGGCAGGCTGTGTCTCTGGACATAACCCACCCATTCTGCCATCGCAGGCTTAGATCTGCGATTGGGAGAGTGGGCGGAGCTAGGTCACAGTGACGTCACTATGGGGGTGGTTTCTCCCCCTATGATTGACACCTGGCTCCCCACGCATGCGTGGTCAGGAGCCGTTGATTTTAGTGGTCCGCGGAACCAAAAAGGTTGGCGACCACTGATCTTTAGCATGCCTTTAAGGACACAAAAGAAATGTAATTTTTACTTTACAAAGTTTAGAATTGTTACACTTAACACAGTCCACAGATTCCGTTCTCTTTCAATTCATGCCTAGTCCCTTAATCCATGAAAATACATTTTTCTCCCAAAAGACATAGGGAAGCGTTTTTATCTCTTGGAAACAGTAGAATGAAGCTGTATGCCAAGCTCAAGAGTACATCCCTCAGTTACCAATAAAAGGACTAAGAGTGCCTTTTGCAAGTAGCTTGATGCATTATCTTAAAAAAGATAAATAGATTTAACAGCTTCTCAGTCTACAGTGCCCATTAGTTCCTATTTTGTTGCTATTCCCAAGGTAACTCAAATATAGAAACATTTGGTCCCTCAGGAATATAAACTGCAGTAGATAGAGTACACAAGAAAGCACCAACATCCCGCAGAGTATTAAAGCCTTAATGGAGATATTAAACTGCATTAGTGTCTTTCTTTACAGATAACAGATGTTTAAAGTCTATTTTGTCTTCAATTGTTACTTTAAATGAAAAAGTAATGACTGCTGCTCCAAGGTCTTAATATGACATTAGGTTGTCTTCCTTGAGCCTGATGATCTTGGTATATCTTTTAACACCTTTAAACGCATTATACATATACGTTTTTTAATCTTTTAAAGAAATGGGTTAATGACCAAAATTTCTGGTATCACTCTCCAACAATGTGGAGCTAATATACATCTGCAACATCTGGACAATAGGTTGGTAACATCAAAAACTTCCACGGTCATCTTTAGGCTTCCTACCTCAACCAGCTGCTGAGCCTGCTTGACTTAAGTCTTCTATATAAAAGTTTCAGTGTCAAGTCAGCATACTTTGTTTCCTGCAAGAAATCCAATCCATATGATTTTTTTAACACTTTAAGGGTGTCAGGAAAGATTGACTGTCATAAGATTTTTATTTGATATAACTAAAACAAAGCCAGATTAGCTAAATATTGTTTATGTCTGTAGACCAGTGGTCGCCAACCTTTTGGACCTCACGGACCACTACATTCTAAATTTTAAGTCCTGCGAATGCATGCTGAGCCGTGTGCCACTCAAAGTGACCTCAGCATGCCAGAACCCTCCCACTCTCCCATCGTAGGCTCAGACCTGTTTGCTAAACATCCTGGGTGAACAGTAGCGCAGGGCTGTGACTACAGGGAACATGGTCAGTGGGGTCAGGAGAAGGACCCCGCTTGAGGGAACACTGGCCAGGTAATTTTTCTACGGACCACCAAATTTTTTTGTGGACCACCTGTTGGCGACTGATGATGCTTGCAATTTTACTTCCATGTTCACATACCCTCTCATACCTTCTAACTGTATCTTGTTTAGCCTTGCTAAGTACTGTTTTCTTTAAGTGGGGCTAGGGAACTGCAGTCACACAGGTCGCTAATGATATAAAAGTTTAGCATTTGGTCATTATGATGTGAGATGGTGAATTTTCATAATAATTTTAATGATGTTTTATGTGTATGCTCCTTGGAAATATTGTATTGTATTGTATCATGTGTTATGCTACTTTTAATTTTGCCTTTTCCCAATACCAATTATATTTAAAAAAAATGTTTAATTCCTATTACATTCTATTTAAAATCACTTTGCAGACACCCTAACCAGGGGTGTAGTCGTAAAAAAAGAAGTGGGAGCAAGGTACTATCCATAGTGAGCATGTATGCACATCATTGTTATGTAAACGCCTCATTCCAGAAAAAAGTGAGGGCACAGGGTGCCCACACGTGCCCACCCCACTACACCCCTGAGCCTAACTTTAAACTTTATAGTTTTTAGACAAATATGAACACTAGTAATTTAGGAAATCCTAACTGACATATGCTATTAATACATACAATATCTAATGGTAAGCAATTTTTAAACCTGTATAACAGGAAATTGAACATCTGTAAATTGACAGGATTTCATTCCTACAACCAATTTAGTAGATCACCTAATAAGAAAAGGCACAGGTGGCAGGGTGCAGCACAAAGTAAGTTTTGAAGAATGTGTAACCTGCCACAGGAATTCCAGTTGTAAAATGATGTTTTTCTTACAATATAATGCATGTTGCAGCATGGTTATGTTCATTACTATTGTTCAGTCAAATGATTCATCAATTTCAGTTAAGAAAAGAAGATTGAACAATGATATATGTTATGAAATGCTCTTGTCAGTTGTTTTCTGTGGTTTCACACATGTAATTCTGGTATCATCAGCCAGTGAAGATTACATTCCTTCTAGTCATCAGTTGCTGTGCCCTGTTCTTCATTGATTGCTTCAGTTTTAAAGCTCAGTATTGCACTACGTATCATTTGTCTATTTAGGGCTTGACTAGGTGTATTTTTATTTAAAAATGTTACCTAATACTTTTTACCCCCCAAAATGTACTTCTGGGTCAAACACCTTTCCTTGATCTACTCTGCAGAAATAGGGAACATCAACTACTCACTTCATGCTCCTATTCTCCTATATCTTACTCTTGGTCAGCCTTTCCATTGATCTTGGCACTGGCAGCATAATGAGGGCTTAATCTAGGATTTTGCTTTTGAGTCAAAACTCGGACAGACTGTACTAGTGCTGGCTGTGTGTCTGATAGGCCCATAAGGCCTATATCAAAGACTTCCTCTTTTACCAGGCACCCATATAAAGAAATTGCATATAGCACAATTAAAAAGTCCCTTATGAGAAATTCATAATTGAGAAACTTAACATAAACAATCAATGGTATTACAATCAGAACATGACCTCCTACAGGTCATCAATGACATGGTAAGAATCATTTATTAGAATCATTACATTAACAATACGGTAAATGTAAACAACCAAATTGTTCAGTCAATTCTCTGCAGCTCTATTTGTAGAATTCAATTATAAACCGTTAAAGTAATGTAGTTATGTTACTGGGTATATGTAATTTCATAGTACAAATATCAAATACTTCAAACAACTATTGTGAAAAAATGAAGTCACATTCCTAAATACCAGGAGTAGCAGGTCTACCTATTATTTTTTAAGCTATACTGTATGTGTTACGTTATGAAAAAAAGGTAGACCGGGAGTCATAAAGAACAGAAAGCATAATAGCCTAAGAGGCTACATGACAGGTGGCAAAGGGGATCCAGACGAGTAAGAAAAATAGAAAAGAAAGTGTTGGTGCTTCGGGAGGTCTTTGAGTGAATGAACAGTGAGGATTTAAAGACAATGAAAAAGTGCTGAAAATGAAGAGAAATTACTGTAAGGTTAACTAGAGGAGAAGGGGCTTTACATTTGCACCCAGTCCCCCCCCCCCCCCTATTTTTTGGAGTGAAGGACTGGTCTTTTGTTGTCTGCAGGGCAAATGTTGGTGGTTCAGATCCTAGAAGACAGTGGTCTTGATGGTGCCATAGATCGGAGGGGTGGACCCATCCAAAAATATCAATCTGTTGCACACTCAGATTGCTTGGTGTGTTTGCTCATAATGCCTTGCAAGATCTACAGCCAAAGGGTACAATTTTTGGTCCATATTGTTTCTGTAAATTATTGTTTATGTGTAAATTTGGGTATATGTAAATTTTGTTTTACACAATGTTCCAAAACTTTAGGTCTAGTTGTATTATTGGGTCAAGGAGGGTAAAGTTCTTGAGGGACACATGTAATGAAAATCTGGGTGAACTCTGAAATAAATCTTCTGTCAGCTGGGTTCTTACATGTAGTGCATCCCTACTTTGCAAACAAAACAAGTGCATAGGCAAGGGATAAACCTATACTAGTAGGGTACAATTTTGGCCACCTGACTATCATACCCACACCCTATTGCCAAATGTATGGGGACATGGGGACATCTTTTCAACTTTTTGAGCAGAAATTTTTTAGTAAAAGGTATGGTATTGCTTTAACATACAGATACATTTCAGACTTTTGCATCCTTTCAACCTTGCCCTTTCACATATTATTGTGTCCATGTGGATAAAGTTAGATTCATAATAACATGATTTGAAAAGATTAATGTGTAGGTGCTCAAGTGACCTGCACAGGGCTCTGACCTCAACCCTTTTGAACACCTTTGGAAGGTATTGGAATTCTCGCTGTAAGCCATGTTTTCTTGACCAACATCAGTACATATACGACAAGTGCTCTTTTGAATGAATGGGCACAAATTCCCATAGCCACACGCTAAAACCTTTCTAAAAGGCCTTCCTAGAAAAGTGCAGTCTGATATAATCACAAAATGGGTGGGGGATAATAAATATTAATATTCGTGCTTTTGGAGTGAAAGGTCCATCAGGATTATACAGATGTGATTGATGTACATCCTTGTAATTTCAGATTCTTTGCATGATTAAAACACTATTCGAATACAGATATTGCATTATAATTTATGATGCAGTATTACAGATATAAAAAATTGCTTTTCCAAGGTAAAACTCATTTTTGTTTGAAGAATGACTTTCACCTTGCTTGGAAGCAGCTGAAAGCTGCAAGTCGGTTTTCACTGTTTTAGTACTGGACAGTGCTGAGAATTTTCTTAAATGAACCTTAATGATGCTTTGGAGTTCATTTTACTTTTCTTTTTGTTTCCCATCTCCTTTGTTTGTGATTGGCTCCCTGTATTATTTAGAAAATCTTAGGATCTGATGGACCATGAAAGACAGGAAGGTCCTCTGATTTATAAATACGTTGAGAAATGCAGAACAAACACTATCTTTTCCAGAAATGTTAGATGTACAAGTCAGCAAGAAAGTTTTATAGAATCATTGAGTATTGTTTACATGGAAAGAAATGTTTTTTTTTCCAAATATATATTAACCTGACTTCTAGGTTGATATAACCAGTATTTTGTGCAGAAAGATTACTACTTAAAATAACCTTTTCATTCCCATGCATTGAGGTGATAATTAATACTACTTATAGTATGAAATCTGGTTTAAAAAAAACAATCCTCCCTATTGAGTAATTATGTAACAAAGAGATATAGTGTGTTTAATTGACCTGCTGTCATTACACGGTCTAGTGGCCAGATTGAGGCTATTCTTTGACCTTGAAGTTAAAAAGCTCTTTGAAGCTATAATGTAATCTGTTAAAGATAAACTACAGTAACGATTTTAAATTGTGTACAATTTTACAAATGTCATTAAAAAATCTTAAATCAGCCCATGCTAGTTTTACAGAAAAGTAAACTCTCACCAAACAACATAACACAGTAAATTAAAATATCATTAAACAATATTATTCATCCAACCTGATAATAATTGCTTTGTGCAAAGGCAGATACTATACTAGAACAGAGTCTTCCCCAAATTTTTAAAACAAGGTTGGAGGGGGGCAGTTGCCTGAAATATTGTTTTATCCTGTAAAAGTTATAGTACTCTTCCTGTATTGCTACATAGTGTCTACCCCTGACTATAATGTAAAAGCCAAAGTCAGAGAAGAAACATATTGTTTTGTTTTAATTATGCTGTTTACTTTTCTTTTTAAATGCTTTTGTCCATGTTAAAGGTATGATCTAAAATGTACTATCTTCTCCATCAGTACTATCTTCCCCATCAGATTTGTGATTCTGATCTTGAATACTGGCAACAGGCAACTATCCTATAATGTGTTAAAAGTGTCTACAAATATCTTGCTAATTGAATCCAAATACAAGGTGGTATCTGGTGACAAATAGACTTTTCCGTGCCAACCTGTTTTTTTTATAGAGGGAACTTTAGATGGTTATTTTGCCCTTTGTCCCCCTTCCTATGTTCCCCTGGAATTCCTTATAACAGTGGTCTCCAACCATTTGGATGTCATGGACCACTAGATTTATGGACTGCAGACCACGGGGAGCCACGTGTCATTCAAAGGGGAAGAAACTTCCCCAGAGTGACATCATGATGCCAGAACCCACCTTCTCTCCCATCGCAGGGTCAGACACAGCCAGCCCACCGCCCTGAGTCTGCGATGCATACGGTCCGCAGCTTTGGCCAGTGCGTCCCCCCACATGGAGTCCTTCTTCTAACCCTGCTGGGGGTTGCACCAGCCAGAGCCATGGACCACCAAAATTATCTCCTGGACCACTAGTGATCTGCAAACCACAGGTTGGGGACAGCTGCCTTATATTGTCATGTCCTCTCAATTTAAATTGCAGCTAAATGTTACCTCATTGTCCAATTTATAGACATTTGTTTGTTTTGATTGTTTTTCTCCAAGCTATGTACATTCTCCTGTTATTTTCACCTTAATTTTTTTTATATAATAAGATCAATAAAAGTATTGAAATATAAATGCCTTTGTCATCTGTAGAGATGTCAAGTCACATCTTCACAGATTGTAGTGCAGGGAGCACAACCTGCACAGAGGTATACTCCCAGAATTCAGCATGATCCCAAATGTTTTTTTTGTTTTATACAATGCAGATTACATTTAGAAGCTAAAAACCTAGCTTTAACTGTGTAGACCCTGTTTTCCCATTCTCTTAAATAGAATGTGTTCCTCCATACTAACATAATGCAGTATTTATATTTGATAACTGAGGAAAGGCATCTACATTTAAAGCTTTTCACACATGTATTGCTAGTATTAACGTTTTAAAATAATTCACATACATGCTTTTGTCTGAAAAGGCATAAAACACAGGCACACTACAAAATCTTGTGAAAAGCCTTCCTATAAGTATGGAGGCTGTTACAA
Organism: Pyxicephalus adspersus; assembly: GCF_032062135.1. Lineage (NCBI taxonomy): Eukaryota > Metazoa > Chordata > Amphibia > Anura > Pyxicephalidae > Pyxicephalus > Pyxicephalus adspersus. The sequence continues at coordinate 60,578,174 of NC_092862.1, read as the reverse complement.
ATGCAAAGGAATATGTTATAGGCAACTCTATATGAAAGCCCATCATTTTGAAATTAGGTTTTTGAAAAATTTACATAGGTGTGATGTTCAGGTATCTGCAAACTTTTGACCATATCATGCATTTTGTGTCTAAGTAAAAATAGGAGTACTAAATAGGGTAGCCCAAGACATGGCGGGTGTGAAAAGGAAACAGTACAATAAAATGAACTTTTTATTTAGACCCAAAATGCATGATATGGTCAAAAATATGCAGACACCTATGACTTCATAACCAGGCAAAGGAAATCATTCACTAACAATATATGCCTTTCTATACTTATACAAAGTATACAAAATTTTTATTATACAAAAAAAAAGTTGACCTTTTTTTATGTATGTTTGAAACTAAGCAACTAGCACAGTAATAGCATACTTCTCCTTTGTTCAAAAAAAAAAAATGTTGTAGCATCAGGCTAATAACCAACATCCCATTTCTACCTAAAACCCCCTCCAGTTGTAAATCTGCTACACAACAGAATATTAATGTCAAACCAAAGTGATAAAAGTAGTGCACAAACCACAAGCAATAACGACACAATTATGACTTGTAAGTAAATGCACCTCAAGGGCATTTGGGTGCTTTCCACTCCATGGTCCAGTTGTATTCAGACCTTTTCATTTGTAAGCTTAGCTCATCTTTCACTTGCTTTGCCAAAAGTGATGATTTCTGATCAGTTTTAATGGCTGGAACAGCATTTACCCAAGTCAGCTCCAGGGCTGAAGTATTGCTGATTTAACCTTTCACCCCTAGATGTGCAGCTGCATTTTCCCCACTGTACAGTAGCTCTTCTCAGTTTTCTTTACAAGGAAAAGAACCTGGCACCTCTGTATAAGTACTTTCTGTTTCTGGCATGCTGCCAAACATCAAAGGCTTTTGCTCATTGCCAATAGGCACAAATAACATAAGTAAAGATGTTAAAGACATTTTCATAGCAAACTTTCAATAGATTTTACCTTGAGGTTTTATGGTAAAATCAATATTGCAAGAGTTTTCTTCGCAGTTTATTTTGTAACAAAAAGAATTACAACTACAACCCAACCACTAACTGGCAAGACAGATAGTGGTTGAGTTTTTCATAAAGTTTACATATTTATACATATAAAGTGTGTACTAAGCTTTTATTTGTTGTGTAAGGTTTACTAGAAAAAAAATTGAATTTATTAATATTTAGGCTAATAGCTATTTTTATTATTTTGGTCTTTGTTCAGTACAAAATTGCCCTCAAGTACCAGAAGCTATCGGTATAATATATGTATATATCAAAAAAGCATAATATTAAGCTGTACAGGGTTTTTCATTTTATTGGAATGGTAGTTTCTCCAAAATTAATTTCTATTTTTTTCTTTTGAAGTGCTGTCCAGGCGTTGCAACCAGGCAGGCTTTTATTTCAGAAAGGGAAAGGCATAGTGTCTTCTGCAATAGGCATTCTTACTTGCCTGATCGCTCGCGTCACTATCTAGCACAGTGGTCACCAACCGGTGATCAGCGATAACATTTTGGTGGTCTGTGGCTCTGGCCTGTGCGCCCGCCCAGCAGGGTCAGGAAAAGGACCTTCCAGAGGGGGACGCACCAGCCAGAGCCGCAGACCATGTCTCCTGTATGAATCGCAGGCTCAGAGCTGTGGGCGGGTTCTGCCATCATGACGTCACATGGCACCCTGAGAATGCGCGGTCCAAAGTCGGTGAAATTAGTGGTCTGTGATGTCCAAAAGGTTGGTGGCCAGTGACCTAGCACAATCGAGCTTCACTTGTGATTGCTGGAAATGAATGAACTAACACTCTCTTGCAAGGGAATTACGTTATCCTGGCCTGGCCAATAAAGATAGCGAATAATCACTTTAAGCAGTTTTGTTCCTTTTTAAGTCTTCGGGACAACATTTTCATATTTTCTGTCACTGTATTGATCTATATTATTCCTGGTAATCTTTATTCATCAACTCATTCTTAACTACCTCTAATAATTATCATACACTAGTTTCTTTTTCAATCATTTTTTTGTTTTTCTGAAACTATATTGAAACTAGGTTGGTTTAAAAATAAGGGTTTCAGTATACACTGTTTTTGAAGATATGTAACCTACATGGATGTAAATAAATAACTTGACTCATATATGGTTTACCATCATTGTGTTTTTTAAAGCAGAACAAAAGTTTGTTTTTAGCTAAAGATGAACCTTAATAAAAAACTTTTTAGTTGCTTTGTAGGCATAGTGCAGAATCTGGAATGCTCTAAGACTAAAGATTTAATTTCTCTGGCTCATTGCAAAAAACGTACACACTTTATGCTTCTACGTAGACATAAGGTGCAAAAACCAACAGTACCCAGAACATTATGGGCTTTCCTAGTCATGCCTTGCACTCTCCCTTTTCATTTGACAGACAGATGCAGGAGGAAGAAAAAGACATTAGTGCAATTTTAACTTGCATGTGTGTTGCATTAACAAATATTCATTTCAGTTTTGCTTTAGGCATTTTAAGTGTGTGTGTGTGTGTTACTGGGTGAATTAACATACCTATCACTTATCTAAGATGAGAAAGAGGATCATGGTTAAGCACCCCCCCCCCCCCACACACACACACACACACTTCCACAGTTAGGTAACCAAGTTATTAAGCGATAAAAAATGGTTAAATTTGGTTGTATTGAAGAATTGATGTATATGAAATATGATAGAGCTGTACTCATTGTGTTTTTTTTTTTGTACATGTTGTAGTGCTTATACACCTACTAGCTGTACGAATTACATCCCTGAGGAAGCAGACACAGTCTGCGAAACGCATTGGATGATCATCATATGTAATGTGTACAATGTATCTAGCCCATGTATGCTAACAATGTTGATTAACTCTTTCTGAAATTTGGTATAAGGGAAGAGGCATGTATATTTTTAACTGTTGTTTCTTAATGAAAAAAATAAAAGGATAATGACCATTTTTTTTATAAATCCACTGCTGTTAAAGTCCTGTATTTTTCTTGTATTCTTCAAAAAATGGTCAAAACTTTTTTTTTATCCACTACTTTTCTATTATTCTACTAACATGTGCAATAATTAAGTGGTTTAATCAAATGTTTAGTGTAGTATAACAAATCTGGTAGTTAAATAGTACATTTTTTTACATTTATACATACCAAAGAAAGACATTTGAGAGGAAATAAAGAACCAACCCTCCAAATTAGGAATAGTTGGGAGCTATAGGTTTGCACTGAACTACTGCATTTGTATAAAGCACAAACCTGATGTTTTCTGAAGCAGAAGAACATCTGACATCAATGCTACCCCTTCTAGGTAAAAAAGTCAAAGTGTGCTGGCTACACATAGAGAACTCTTGTGGATGTAGACAATATTCATTTAGGCAATTTCTGCTATTTTTCTTTGCTATATTTATATTGAGAATAAACCAAGCAAGGGTAATACAATTTAAGCTATATTTATTGTTAGTGTAATTAAATAAAGTCTATGGTAATTAAGTTTTTAGCTGCACCAAGCAAGTGTGAAATGCTTTAATTTTTCTCTTGGTCTGTTCTGTCTTCTCAATGTTCCTAACATTGAATTTAACTTTGACTAGGTATCTTTAAACGTTTTTTGTCTTTCCCTACGATATTGGCTCCGTTTACCAACATTGTTTATGTCAGCAAATTTTCTTGCCCTTGTTAATAGCTACCAACATCCCTTACCATACCCAACAATATTTTGCTGGTTTTAATACGAAACCAATGCTGTTTATGCTTAATATTTCCAAAGATCAAGTGGATCTTCCACCAGTCATCACATGTCATCTCATGAGCCCTATTAGAATAACTGTAGTAACTTACTTAATCAAATATTTATTAATTCATATTTTTCCATAAAAGCAAAAGAATGTACTGTATTCATTTTCTATGATAATAAGTATTAATTGGTGAATAAATAACAATATTATACATTTATTATCCAAGAAAATGTAATGTTTTAGAATGTCCAGTCTCTTTTGTCTTTCAGCTTTTATTAGAGCATTTAGAAATACTCATTAGTCAAATGCTAATGTTACCCAAGAGTGTTGTCTGCTCATACAGTGTAAAACACAGCTTATTAGCAGACCATAAAATACAAGTCACAAAATGACTTTAGTATGTAAATATACATCATCATATAATAAAACATTCTTATAGTGTAACAGGGGGCTACTGGGAAGTGTAAATATTTTAATAAATCTAATAAAATCCCTTCCTGAGCTACAAAACACAAAGTAATAATTACATTGCATTCTGCACAATGATAAAAAAGGGTCTTCACATAATGATGGAACATAGGTTATTGGCTTATTGTTATACAATATTAAAGTAATTACTCCCATTATGTTGGCAATTTTCCATTAGTGAGCCTTAATATTATTTGCTTAAAAAAAATCTGTTAAACTTAACTGTTCAGGGTAAAAATAAACAAGTTATGCTTTTAAAATAGGGGATTTAGTCCTTACTTAATGAAATCTGACATCTGCATGACAGAGATTACCTACGGCATTGCTCTTCACACATAACCCCAATAAGCATTAAAAAGTAAGAATTTTGATGTAGCAGTAAAGGAATATATTTGTTCATTATGCTTCTTGGCCAAAAAAATTATGGCCAATTATATCAATCTTTCTTATCCTATTCCAACACTGGATCAAATGATGCAGCACATGCCCAGCCATCAATGGACTATCAATAAAAGCAACAGTCAATTGCACACTGTCATGGTGTATTGGTAACCTAATTCAATAAATAAAAAAGCATATTGCACTCGCAGTGGAAGATATGAAATCAGGCACATGGAAAAGAGGTCAAATCAGTAAATATAATGCATGGCCACTGATGTACATCCCAAACAGTCAAGTAAGGATATCTAGGATTGCTTCATTTCCTGGCTTGCTCTCCACGTCTCAGCTCTGAGGAGGTAGAATATGTAAAAATATACATCAGTAATCCTAAAAGGCAAAGAACTAAACTAACACATTTAAAACATGTAATAAAGTACACATTTTAATATAGAAATAAAATATATATGAAACATATGTATTTAAATATATATATATGAAATATGGCAAAAATTCCTTTAACATAAACTTAGTAATACTGTAGTAACTAAAAATATTTTCCCCGGAGATGCACTATACCAGCCTATTCTGTTTTATAGTTTGCTTTATATAAAATACACAGTAACAAGAAAAACAGCATAGGCTAAGATCGTAGGGCTTGTACAACTCAGGCCTTTGATTAGGCCTGCTTGGTAATACTATGCATTGACCAGGGTTAAAATACCACAATAATACTCTGGACAAAAGACAGAATGTATGGTGATTTTTAGGATAGATCTTGATGAGCATTTGCATCTATCAGTTATGTATTTAGTTATACTTTTCTATATAGTGGGTACTATGTGAATACAAAAATGAAATGCCTTTGCAACAACTATATAGATATATAATTATTTTCTTTTTTTAACAGGGAAAACTGAAAACAAATATGGATTTCTAGAATGTTGCACATATCTTGTGGATTGATTTGGTGTGTAACGGGTTAATAGAGATCGCTGTAGAGGCCTCATTTGGTGGTATTGTTGAAATGGCAGATGGGGATGGAGGATTAACCTGGATAGCCAGTGAGCCGTGCACCAAGAACTGGATTTTTTCTCACATATTAGGTCAGCAGAATAAGGTGACAGGGAAATAAATGAAACCATGAGAAAAAACAGCACGTCTTTTTGTCATGTATTAACTGTGTACCTGTAACAGGTGCCAAGATGACCAGGGTGCCAGAGCTAATTATACTATTATAATGTAAAATCTAATCATTTTGCTTCAGTGAATAGGGGTATTATGTTACTGAAGCTGAAGAACATGCTGCTGTATTATAAATAAGTGATAATACTTCCATAATTGCTAGAGGTCATTCACCACAGAGAAGCACAGTATGGGTTTTGCACAGATGTGTTAATGGGCCCTCAAAGCCGTGCTAAAGAACCATCATTTAAGGTTCTAACACCTTAGAGCAAATACATATTTTATAAAGTGCTTAGAAAGAAAGTGAAAAACAAATGGTAGTTATTATTATTATCACCTAACAAAATAAATAAAAAATATATTTCATTTGTTTTTCATAAGGAGCTTGCTTCTAATCTGAAACTGCAGATTGCAATAAATCTTCTTACCTCCTCCCCCAATTGAACAACTGTAAGTAATGACTTTCTTGTTGAATATGGAAATATGTGAAAATAAATAGGTAACAAGCAAACCTCTATGGACTTTACACAGGCATATGATTGGTTTAGTCTAAAGATAAAAAAAGAAGCTTCATGCTCACACTTTTAATCATAAGTGTTTTTGCTGATACTTTTTTTTACCCTAGTAAAGGTAATGGTGAATAAATCTTCCCCAAGGTTTTCTAGATTGGAAAGCTGCAGTAAATAATCTCTAGACACATTTTACCAAATCAAAACATCTTAGACCCAACTAGTTCATTAAATGTGGTAGCATTCAGAAATGCCAATTTTCTATAAAAATGTGTCTGAACAAGAAAAAAGTTTTATATGACAGTAATGTGATCATTAGCATTATTAACAGTGCAAAGTATTTAAAAGGCATCTGTCTTCTAAATGGAGCATTTTGGCATTTTAAGCACAATCTTCCCTACACATCAAACCAAACTCTGCGTGTGGGTGGGCCTACTAGTCGGTTATTTTTGGGGTTTTCTATGAAATTGAACTTTGTGAATTTCTCACACATCTAGTCACGGTTCTTTTTATATATTCCTCAAAGTAAATTTGCTCCAACCCTTTCAAGTTAGACGAGTTGCAATGGTGTAAAGTAATATTTACCTTATCCCATAGATTCTCAAAGAGATTGGGGTCTGGGCTTTCACTAGGCCATTCCGAGACAAAAATGTTTACTTTAAATCATACCAGTGTAGCTTTAGTAGTATGTTTACTGTCATTGCCCTGCTAGAAGTCGAAACTTCATCCTGGTCTCATATCCCTAGTAGGCTGAAACAGGTTTTCCTTAACAATTTCCCTGTAGATGAAAATCCATCTTTTCATCAGTTATAACAGGTTTGCCCCTGCCAACACCATTCTTCACCGTGGGAATGGTATTCTCAGGGTAGAGGGTCGTGTTGGAGAACTTGTATCTATAGAACATTCTTCCATGTATTTGAAGAATCTAGTACTTGATGTTGGGTAAACTCCAAAGTGTTTTCCTATTGTGTTCCTTAGGCAATTACTTTTTTCAGGTCACTCTTCCAAATAGCCCAGCTCTGTTGTATGTGTGGCTGAAAGTAGTCCTATGGACAGATACTGCCTTCTTCACCATAAATCTTTGTTTCTCCATCAGCGTTATCCTTGCTGCCTTTGTTGCACCTCTGAATAATGCCCATTTTACCCTGTTGGTTGTTTGGACATAAGTGGGTACAGCATGGTCCAAATAGGATCCAGGCACTGATCTAAAAAAATTCCATAGGTATGTGCTGGTGGCACAAGACCAGGCTTTGTGCAATTTTATGGTTTTACTGGCCTGGTAATACGTTTATGATATGTTATCAGAAGTGACAAAACCCAGAGTGAACTCTTTCATCACTGGATTACCATATAGACGTTTACTCCCTTATGCTCCTGCATCACCATGTTTATATTATGTAAGTGACACATAAAGTATATTAAGATTTGTCATATATTTTTAAGCAGGAAATTACATTATTGTAATTTGACTGATTGTTTTTATTATTAGTTGCTGAAAATGATGCAGCACTCGTCTGATGTAATTGTTGCATAAAAGATATAGCACTGCAATCAAGGCATCCCCAGGTGGCTGATGCTGGCTTCTGGGATTTCCTATAATGACAAATAAAGAAAATGACTAAGTCTGGCAACAATTATGCAATCATCTGTAAAATGTAGAAGGATTTTGTTGCCATTGTTGCAATATTTACCATCATTACATTAACTCCAATAATTTTAGTATATATTCTAGTATGGTAATTATTTTTTATATCTGAAGTATTCTGTAAAAAAGTGCATTGTATTTTTTTCATTCACACAGTTTTATGGAGAATGTGATTTTGCATAGGATAGACCAGACCAAAGTGCCAGAATGGATGTTTAAATGACGGGGTCTTGCCAGTTAAGTGTAAAAAATACTAATACCAAAGTTTTCCCATACAATGCTGCATAGGTAACACTAGTACCTTATTCTATCTTAATGTACGGGGAGGTGACTTTGATAAGGAGCTTCCATAAAGAGGGACAAAATAGATGTTTGAATTGAATGTGATAGCCTATCCAAGGTTTAATGAAGTTATGAGTTTCAAACCTTTTTTTTTATTGAGGTAAAATAAAAATCTTTTTTGGGGATGTTTTTATAACTTCGTAAGTCTTAGATATATTTATAGTATGTGGTAGATATATGGTCACAGGATGATGTTAAAAAGGATGGCGGTGACTTGGGTGGCAGTTTTTCCAAATGAGCACTGAGACATTTATCAGCATTATTATCTTGTACGGTTTGTTTGAGGTAGGTTCATGGACTTTCTAAATATTTGATTCTAAGTGGGTGTTTACAGTACTAGGGAATATAAATATGATGTAAGATATATATATATATATATATATATAAGGTGATGATTGTATTAACAAAAACAGTCACAGTGATTTTAATGAGTATATAATTACCTATTATGATAAGAATATAATTTTTCACACACTCATTTCTCCACTTTGAGTAGACAAGTAGGGAATATAAGGGTGTTAATTATTTTTTGGCATTGAATAAGAATTCTTAGTACTATATCTGTGGATAATACATTTTGTGAAGGGCTGTTTTAAGACAAACATGGAGGATTATATATCATATAATTAGCAATTATTTATGGACATTTTCATTAGCTTAGTTTATGTTCATTTTTGGTAAATAGATGGCACAGTGACAATGAGGGACTCATTTTGTTACAACAAATTTGTCTTTCTGCTTTTTTATATATTCTAGAATATGAATTAGGAGTCAGGAAGACCTTTTTACAAGCTTTCTTTTTTTTAACCTCTCTTGCTGATGTTTCCCATGCTGCTGGTTGACTTTTTGTGAATGCCTTTTTTGGAGCTGCAATCCTTTGCCTTTCATGTACCCGCTTGGTATTAAGGAACGTAGGAGCCTTAGTAGATTGCTGAATATCCCCCTTCATTTTTTATTCTTTCTATGTTAGTGATGGTTTTGTTTTTCGAAATATATTATTTTGATAAGGTAATTGTCATGTAAGTTATGTTCTAATAATTATTTGATTTACATAGATCTCTATAACTTCTGATGAAGTGTGCTGATAGACTAGAGAAACGTGTCGAGATTGATTAAAATTGAGACCAATTGAAGAATTTATGATGTTTCAATATGTTTTGTAATCATTACTTTTTAGGAAATTGTAATAATAATGTATGCTGGCATTTTATCTGTGGAATCATGGAGAAGTTTATAGTCCCTCACACATATCCTCCCTTTTTTACTGGGGGAAACAAAGTAATATGTTCTAGAAATTGAAATGGGATGTTACCTCCTGTTGAAGCATATTAATCTGCTACCCTGAGACATGGCTTATTAAATTAACACAGATGCCTTGCCAGATCCTAATATGAAAATTCCAAGGCACTAAATTGGGTTTAGGTGCTTACTGTACCTACAAATGTAGGTTTTATTTTCAAAAATGCATTAAACAGCAGGATTACAACTGCCAAAAACATTGAAATAATTTACTAGTTCACAAGAAATATTGGAAGTACTTTTGACTGCCAACCTTGTCTTAGTCATACATTAGTCAAGGTTGTTTTTATGTTTCCTAAGTATTAATTAAAAAAATTACCAATAGAAGAATGATTAATAGACTGTGTAAATATTTAAGAATATTTAAGAATCACATTTGGTAACAATACCTTGTTTGGTGGATTGATTACCTGTGAATGACCTCTTGCTCTCTATTCTGGATTTGTCTCAGTTCGAATCTTAGTACTGCTTATCTGTGGGCTCCTGATCCTCTGCCAGCCCTGGGGGCAACCGAGTGCTGAGAGACACAACCGGTCTCTGGAGGGAGAGCAGGGGCTTGCTATAGGTGAAGAGTGTGGCATTAGATTGGGGGACTGGTGCCTGGTGAGTACTGTTGCTGGACCAGGGCCCTACAGGAAGAATGGCAAACATTACAAAAAAGGTGTTCGTCCACTAGCTGTCCTCTTGCTATGCGAATACTAACCATTATGACTGGTGTGTTGGACAGGTATTGTTTAGGTAAAGGATGTCATACATTTTTTTTAACATTTTCACAAACTCAAGAAGAAAAAGAACAAAGCATAACAAAAAACAAGGCAGGTTTAGTATATTGGCCAACAAATTTAGCCTGATCCATGTGAAATGTGAACTTTTTGGTTTGATTTGGTTGTCTCTAAAACTGAACATTCTGTTGTCTTTTATGGACAATTGCAAACACCTATATTATAAGGGGTCATTTTATAAAGTAGTAAAACTGATATTGAAGCGACACTGAAGGAGAATCACTCACTGCTATTTTAAACACATGGACCTGGAAAATTCTCCACCTGAGAGTGTTGCTAATTGTCAAAGTCACTGTTTTAAATGGCCCTCAGATGTGCTGTTGCTAAATTTTAACACAAATCAAACGACCCCTCACATGGGTTAACAGGACAGAACTTTTCCAAAACAGAGGTTTCTTCTAGGCTAAATTAACATCTTTGTATTTGAATACCACAGATAAAAAAAACTTCAGATATCAACTCCAGTTCTGGGGTGATAACTATTTTATAGTGAGATAAAAAAAATGAATATAGATCAGCCTTTGTCAGCCTAAGTATTGAATCAAAGGCTTTTATTATAAGACACTATTTGATTTTTTTTTTCAGACTTATTTAGTTGAAGTAATTGTATTTTCAATTCAATTTCAAAACAAAGTTATGCTAGGTTAAACAAAAAAGAAAACTTGTTGCTCAGGAAAGTCTCCAAAAATCCTTTAATGTCTGTCCAAACCTAAGTTGAAAATATAAAAATATATTGCTTTGTCCTTAGATGCAGTGGCTGCAATAGTTTTTTTGCCCTTTCTAATTATGAGATCCCAGACATGCTTCCTGCACAAGTCACCACTCACTGCAATATTTGGCTAAGAATCATTTTTATCTTTTATCCCCATACCATGGGGGGGGGCTGATCTGTAGTTTCAGGGGTAACCAGGACGAGGCGGATCTGTAGTTTGCAGAGGTAACCTGGACAGGGCTGATAACATTGGATAGTACTTGCTATTATAACGAATCACAAACCCGTTGCCAGTGGAAATACCAAAGAGCATTTTCCAACCTCGTTTCAAAGGTTTGCTTGGAATACAGAGAAACTGATTCTTAGAACCCATTCATATAACTGCATTGCAATGTTTTGGTGCATTTCAGTAATATTTGCTGTGCACCCCAACACATCTCCAAAACACGTATTTGTAACACTTGTATTTTTTGCTGCAAAAGATGCATCTCATCCTTTTTCTTTGTGTTACTGTGCACTTTAGCTCATTGATTTTTTCTGGTGCAAAATAGTGCACAGACAGTGCACAGAATTATGGTGATAATAATGGGCCTTCAAACTATTTTCTTACAATGCCTGTCTCAACACAATTGACATATATATATATTGGTGCTATCATGAAAAATATTTTTAAGCAGTTTTAATATGTTTGTCTGTTTTTCTCTTTGTGAGTTTTTTTAAAGATTACTTTGTATTTAGTTACAGAATGCACGATTGTTTGTTACCTATTAAGAATATCTCATTTTGAGGTATCTTCTGTAAATAAGAAAAAAGAAAAGACACTTAATTTGGTTCAGAGGAAGAAACACTCCTTCTAAATGCAATGAAATAAACTGCATGGAACGTTCCTAAACTGAGTTATGCTTGAGGGAGAAAATGTCACCCCTTCAACCCTGTTACAAGATGTTCAGTTGTTAACAACTGAAAAAAGGTGTGCCTGCATGAAATGGGCAAGAGTATGAAGAAATGTGGTTGCCCTGAAAATGCTATTTCATAGATATGATCAATTATGTCCTTGTTTACTTATTTACTTACTTTATACTTAGAGCTGACATACTATGTAGTGCTAGGTCTGGGAGCTAATGCTTGGGGTTGTAGTTCATAAGCAGCAGAAAAACCACGGATTGCCTATTGTTTGCTATAGATAGTTTAACATCAAAGTAGAGCTTTTGTTTGAACTGCTATATGAACAAAACAGGAAAACCTCTGTATCATTTTCTGGACACTAAAAATTCTGGCTGCATTTGAAAGGAAGTAGAATAGTACATTAATGTGGTGTTTTGGATGTTCATTAAGGAGTTAGAAATGTAGAATATGCCATCCAACTATACGAACCAACAGGAAATGGCTGGCTAACATCAAAGAGTAAATACTGTATGCAAATAAAAGACAGATGTAAAGAATAAAAATGGCAACTTTAATGACTGGTATATTGCATGCAGTACAAACACATGGATCTTAAAACTATGATTGTTCTGCAATCATTTCAAAAACATAGTGACAAAACACCTAGCATATTAAAAAGGGCTGACGGATTACTTTCCAACGAAAGAAGTTTTTGTCAAATAGATCAGAAGAGTTATTAAAGCTGGTCTTACCTTATAAAAGGCAATTTAATGAAAAGCACTATTAGATGGCAATGCTTCGAGAGAAAGAGGACTTGTTAGGCTGTCAGTTTGATCCTGGCTTCACAACCTAGTGAGTATTTCACTTAGAACAAGCATGCAGGGCAGGAATTTATATTATGAGTGTTCCAGATTATTACTTATGAGAGGTAAAGCAAGGTTTTGAATAACAGATTTCAAATTTACATCTTTAAAAAAAATCCACCTCAAATAAATACATGCTTACAAGTTTTATCATTGGGCCTATTTATGTTACTAAAATTGGAGGTGTTACCAAAATTGGAGGCAAATCCTCAGAACAAAACTGTTTAATTCAAGAAAATTAAATGAACACTAACCAGGCAGTACCTTTATATTTTTTATTTGTACTTTTTACGTGTAAAACTGAATGATTATATTTCCTCCATAAGCCATTCCAAAAGGAGATAAGTATTCTACATATTTCCCCTTCCCTCCAACATTATAGTCAATGCTAAAATATTTAGCTCAGGTGTCTTCTATGTTCATGAAGGGGCATAATTGTGAGACCAACTACTACCTTACCCCCCTGCAAAAGCAACAAATATTCTGTGGTATTTTAGAAAAGGTGTGAAAAATCACAGGCCCTCCTGTTCATTGTTATAAATAATTTCAGTGACTTTTCTCAAGACATAAATTCCTAGATGTTAAAAAAACAAAATCACCCAAGCATGCATCTAGCCTTGTACTGTACTTATTCCACCTCACATTAGTATTATGTTTATGTCTGTATGGTTTTAAATTTAGATTATATATAAATGACTAATGCATATCAAAGGATTCCCAGAGCGCTCTGAATTTCCAAGAGATAGAACTGAATGTCTGTGATCAAATCCAAAAAAGTACACAAATCACTACGGGGGTGTGATTTTCAGTTAACATTTGAATTATCCTCTTAGTACTTAGATGGAAGTAGTAGATGGAAGATCACCTTGGAATGCTACTGTACACTATGTGATTTGAACCCTATAGGAAAAAGCTTTTCCAAATGTTATGAATATATATATATATATATATATATATATATATATATATATATATACCGGTATATATAAACACGCTTGGGGAGACAGAGCCTCTAGGGGGCGGTACGGCTGGCCCAGAATGGTGTGAGAAGGGCCAAGGCGCAGAGTCTAATCAGTAACCAGGTCTTACCCAGAGCCTCTGATGATGAGGATGTTGTGCTGCAGGTTACTGCCAGGTTGTGGTCCTTGTGCGCACCAGGGTGGTCAGAATGATACGCGATACCAAATCACTAGGTGGAAGAATCGTCAAGGAAGGCCGGGATCGAGGCAGGCAGCAAGCAAGAGAAGTCAGGTCACAAGCCAGGAAATAGACATGGGGAACACAGGAGACACTGGAAGCAACAGGAGGCACAGGTGACACGGGAATAACCACAGACAGAGAGGAACACTGGAACAGCACAAGGAAACTGGCTGGGAAACAACAGACTGGGCCACAAGGGGTACTCTGATTCATTTTTTGTATAGGAATGTGAGATTGTATAACAGTAAGCCCGTAAGCAGAAGAAGGAGGTTAAATAGGAATCTCATCTAAAGAGCTATTTTAGAATTGCAGCCCTCCTCATGTCTCTCTGCATCCCCTATAGCCTATTCACTACATTCCTAACAACATACTATCTGTCAGAAAGAAAAGAATGAACTTCACCAGACATTGTATATTGTTAAGTCTATGCAGGGGAAATGTGCCTGTCCTATTCAGTTGGGGTACTAAGTACATTGCATCTATAGTCCTTTGGACAATACTTTTGCATTGCATATTGTATTCTGAGGCAGTTATTGTTTTTACCTAGTTACCCTATGTGTCCAGCACTACTTCTAGGGCTGGATTTTTACCACTGGAGCTTGCAGAAGCCTGTAGGCATGCAACCTAATCCACTTAAAATTATTTCTTTAACAGAACCTTTTTCTTGCGCTACAGGTCCTAAACTGACTAGTTGAAGAATGTGAAAATAAGCTTTAGAAGATCACTGTAGTTCTACTGATGCTAGAGAAATTGTGTAGATGCGTTATACAGGTCACCTTTACCCCCACAGCCTATAGCCATGGGGCAGAATTGTCTAAATAAGACTTTGGATTTGTAGATCATTGCATTATTAGTATTTTGGAGTTCCAAACATTCCTTTTTCAAAATTCAAAACATATTTTAATGTCTTTAATGTAACTCTTATTGTCAAAATTGCACATAAACTTTAACATGTTAATGTAATTTCAAAAGCTGTCTTCAATCTTTTAAAATATGCTGTATTTATTATAAGAATTCTGCCAGGGCATTTCAAGGTATGGATGACAGCTGTCCTTGTACATTACTTACTCCTGATTGCTACATTCTGTATGCTGTGTTTTATGTTATTGCACTACATTCTTTTAGCTATACTGAATGTTACATTCACTTGACCTCTACAACTTATATGTTATATTGTACTTTGCATACACCTGACTGCTGAACTCTATATGCTATACATTTTTGATCTTTTTACAGGCTGCCTTGTTTGTAGAAATGAAATCAGATTTACTTTGAAGTTCTTACTGTACACACATATTTTGTGGTATGTGTGCTGTGTGTACAGCGAGGCAAAAGCTTGCAAAAATATATTATGTAAAGCATGCATATTAAAATTCATGCACAACCTCAGTCATGACTGGTTCTCTTCAAAGTTGAAAACATTTCAATACATCCCTACCTTACAAATGTAAATATTCCAATTCAATTGTTTTAATCCCAAATAGGTTTAGGCTCGGGAAGCTGATGTGTGAGGTAAACATTCTAGGTACTTTGCAGAAGCAGTTGGTCA
Organism: Pyxicephalus adspersus; assembly: GCF_032062135.1. Taxonomy (NCBI): domain Eukaryota; kingdom Metazoa; phylum Chordata; class Amphibia; order Anura; family Pyxicephalidae; genus Pyxicephalus; species Pyxicephalus adspersus. The sequence goes on along the minus strand of NC_092862.1, from coordinate 60,562,608 downwards.
CAAAGAATATCTGTGCAGTTTGATAGTGTTCTCTTGTAATCCAATGGGAAGACTTCAGAATGGGTAGATGAAACATAGGGCTCTTTTAAAAAATAGAGATTCAGACATTTCCCCCAAATATTCAATTACTGCCATGTCTTTCAATGGCAGTAATTGATTCCACCAGGGAATTTTTGAGTGAATGTTAAGTTCTACAGAATAACTATAGGGAATCCCCAACAGGCTAAATTTCAAAAATTGAGCTTGCCACCTCAGTAAAAGTTATAGTAACCAACAAAAGAATAAAGCCAAGAGGCCTATTGGTGAACCCAGAAAGTAGGGAATTACGTGGTCCAAAAATTTATATTTAAAACATCAAAAAGTTTATTAAGGATAAGTTAAAACCCCATTAGAATCACAGGAGGGGAGTAAGCAGGCTTTTGCGGGCAACCTTATGTAAAAGATACATAGTTTATTCACAGTGTTTAGTCCTATTTCCAACATAGGTCAACTAATTCTTACTGTATAGTATACAAATGACACAGATTGTGCATAACAATACTTAGACATATATCTGGATGTCATAAATAAATTAGCAAGCAGGATCTCAGACACTCGACACGTTTTGCTCCTTGGCTTTCTCAGGAGACAATGAGATTAAAGGAATATCTAAAAAGAATAAGCTCTTGTCACTTCTTTTTCATTTTAGATATTACTTTGATCTCATTGTCCCCTGAGGAAGCCAAGGAGTGAAACGCGTCGGGTGTCTGAGATCCTACTCGCTAATTTATTTATGACATCCTGATATATATGTCTGAGTATTATTATGCACGATCTGTGTTATTTGTGTACCATAAAGTAAGAATTAGTTGACCTATGTTGGAAATAGGACTAAACACTGTGTGAATAAACTATGTATCTTTTATACGAGATTGCCTGCAAAAGCCTGCTTACTCCCCTCCCGTGCTTCTAATACAAATTTACTCAGACTAGGCAATTATTAACCTTAGTAAACATAGGAGTCCTTTTTTTGTAAATTTCCTTCTTTGCAATTTAAGTTAAACCCCCCCAAAAAGCATCAGACACAATTTTCATTGTTGAAGCATAAGAAGGTATATAATTCCAAGGGTAAGTCTGGTTTACAACAATAAAAAAGAAGTGATATTCATCAAATTCCAACGTGCTTTCCAGTAAGAATCTGCTTTCTTCAGGGGGAATAACACAGGCACAAGACTCTTATAACCTTTGAACCTTTGTTACAGGAAATGAAAGCCAATATCTTGGGACTGGACTTGCAAACCAGGCAGGTGTATACCCAAAATTCGTTTTTGATCCAATGTGCACATCTAGGTTGTTTAGAGGGAAACCCCAAGAAGGTAAAGATCAGTGAAGTAGTGTTGTAGTAAGGCTGCCTATAGCAGTCAGTTTTTGTAGTGAAACCATTTTAGGAATGATCCCATCCTGTTTCTTACAAGTCCCAAGAATGTATGCGCCTCCCTAATAGAGCCAGGCATTACTAGATTCCCTGATTTATAAATAGAGCCCATGAAGTTGCAGGTGCTAAATTGTGGTGTTACATTCTACCTATACACATTAAGACGATAAATGTTTTAATGTGTATAGGAGACATGTATTTTAGTTGCTGAACAGAGTGAACATTTATTAAAAGCAAGCTCAAGCAAAATGTCCCAGTACATCAGAACAATTAAGAGTTTTCCAGACGAGCATCTTTGTTACACAACTGTTTGGTCCCTTAGGAACACAAAACTGCTTTAGTTCCAGCTTGATTCTGTCAATATCTAAAGTACAGCACGCACCTAACTTTCCCACTGTGAGACATCAATCTCATCTGGATCCAGTGCATACAGATAGACCTGGACTCCCAATCCCAACCTATACTTCTAAAATTCTGCCTCACCAGAAATGGCTTACTGGAGGCCTGACTGCTTGCAGCCACTTTAATTTGTGGTTCACCCCCCACAAACACACACTCCCATTTAATAGATACTTTATTTGTGCTAACAGTTGTGATCCTTTGGGCATCTTTTTTCCAACCTTTGCCTTCTAAGTGTTACTAATGATTGTTGTTTTACATTTAGCTACGCAACAGTATGAAACCACACAGCCACTTTCTGTCTCATTTCATTGTCATCAATTTATCCTGTGTAGTTTCAGAGGCTACAAAAATGACAAAATTACATTGGACATTGTGCTGCCGAACAGCTCTAAATGTTTTTTTATTTAACATATTAGGCCACCCAGTCAGCCCTACATGTAAAGCTGTAATAGCAACTTCAATCAGTTACTAGTGTTATGAGTGAAAAGCAATAAATCTAGGCTGAGCATTTTCAGCACTACAATGATGCAACCCCTGATAGGCAAGTGGTAACAATGTGTATGGCGAACAAACAGCATAATAATGGCATGTCAATCCCACAAACCACCCCAAAATAAATCTGTTACTAAAGTATCATTCCACAAACCACAATTCATATGGGATATATCAGGATTTTTAGGTGCTTGTTACAAAGAATCAAAAAAATATTAAAGTTAAAAAGCTTAAAACCATATCACATAAATTGCCTTGATACTGTTACTAAAGTATTTAATGGGGATTAGGTATTGTCATGGGAGTACAGGCTGCTTGAAAATTACAATACCTAGAAGACTACCTACATCATTATCATTTAAATACTGATGTAGGAAAAATATGGCTACAGAGCAAAGTAATCAAAAATTTAAAATTTTGAGCTTGTGGCACATGCAAAACACACAGTAACAGTATTTTAGGAATTTACTCTTATATTGTAGTTGTATTTTAGGTCACATATGAAGTTTCCAAGGAAATTAATGTCATAGTCATTATTAAAATAAACCAGTGGGTGCAAAATACCTTGTAATGTTTGTCCTGGGCCTATGACTACTTATAAAGGATTATAGGTACATTCCAAACAATTTCGAACCAAACATGTGCCAAACATTCAAGACCGTTATTAATCTTCCCAGGAGTGAACATCCCAGCAAATCTACCCCAAGGTCAGACCGTGCAATGTTCAGAAAAATTGCAACAAGGAGAACATCCTAGAATCTGCAGGACTGAACAAGTATGGCTTGTTGGAGTGGGTTGCAGGAGAAAGCCTCTACCTTCTATGGAATGGCTTAGGTATGCATACTGCATTTGAATGAAACACAATTTCTAGAACAATGTCCTTTGGACAGATGAGACCAATGTAGAGATGCTTGTTCAAAATGCGCAGAACCATGTTTGACAAAAAAACAAACAGAGCGCAACAGCCCAAACAACTTATATCACTTGTCAAGCATGGTGTTGGAGGAGTGATGATTTGGGCTTTTTTCATAGACAACGGACCTGGGCACCTTGCAGTGTTTGAGACAACCATGAACTCCTTATCATACAAAAGCATTCCAGAGTTAAATGTGAGGTAATCTGTTTGACAATTAAAACTTGAAATTGGATTATGCAACAGGGCAAGGATCCCAATACCCCAGCAACTCTACAACAGAATTGCTCAAAATGAATAGAGTCAACGTGGTGCAATGTTACAATCCAGACCTCAACCTGATCAGAATGCTGTGGTGCGACTTCAAGATAGCTGTGAAAAAACAAATGCCCACAAACCTCAATGAACTGAAGCAATTTTGTACAAAAGGAGTCAGACAAAATTCTCCCACAACAATATGATAGACTGATGATGGTATACCAAAAAAATTATACCAAAAATCAATATTTCAGTATAGTTAGTTTATTCAGTATACTTAGTTTTTCATACATTGCTTCTCCATTTCATCTTTATTTTTGTTAAATGAAGAACCTATAAAGGACCAGATGATTTTTTTATTACGTAGTAAAATGTAAGAACTTAGAACTGGGAGAGAGTGTGCTTTGTTTTTTGCATGAATATATACTGTATTTATATATATATATATATATATATATATATATATATATATATATATATATAATGTATATATTTTATAGTACACAGAAACATACAATACTAGGGGATATTTGGCCTATAATCTAAGTAAGTCCACCAGATATATACATATATCCAGGGAATATTTTGCATCATGTTCCTCAATTTAGCCTGGAAAAGGAATTAAAAAGCCTGGATAGGACCATAAATATTTGTGTTGATGCAGATTTGTGGCATTTTATTTGGGATTCAGACCTGGGATGTCAGAAACTGGTAATGGCTCTGGAGAACCTGGCCAATGATATTAAAAATGCACTGGGAGAATCTAAAGCATCTCCCAAAGATGAGCTCTGGGACCAACAGAGAGAGAGTAAGGAGGATAAAATTTGTGTATTTCCAGTCATGCTGTGATGACACTGATCTCCTGCAAATAAATCCCTGGATTTTACTTTTGTTTGTTGATATTTTTGTGAATAAAAGTGGGGAGAGCCTACTGAAATACCTCTCTGCAGTGAGTGCGTTGGTGCTAATCCCTCACAATATATATACATGTGTGTGTGTGTGTATATATATATATATATATATATATATATATATATATATATATATATATATATATATATTGTATAACCTATACAGCTCTGATACAGTAAAAACTTGAAGATATCCATATCCCTAGCTGTAGAATTTCCTTATGAAAACAGCAAGCAGAATCTCCTTCACTAATCTTTAATGTCCCCATCTGCTAAAATTCTGCATATTACATTTAAATGTGTAGAGAATCAATTAGAAATGCTCTGTAATATAGCCATGCATCACTTCACAGACATGGAGACTCATGAAAGACAAAGACGGTGTCTGTTGAAATCAAGTTTACCAGTTTATTCCATAGAGTACATGATATAAAAACTCCAAATGTAATAAATCATAAACTCCTGAACTATAAGAAAATTGAGGTGATCATCTTACATCCCGTCTCAGAGGCAGACAGGGAAATTAGTATGCTGGCATGAAACATTCCATAAATTCGCTTTCATGGTTTCCAGCATTCTCTAAACTTTATCCTAAAGTTTCCCCTATAGCAGACTCAAAGCTGAATGTATTTTTTTCTTTGTGTGAATATCTTACAATTTTTAGGCAAAACTATAGACTATTAATGAAAGTGATAAAAAAAAGTGCTCAGTACAGTAGACAAATGATTTCAGGCCCTTTACAGGCTGTGCAAGGTTAATTACTAAAGTGGACTGTACTGTAAGACATAGCACATGAAATATAGTTTGGTATCAAATCCATTACACCCAAAAGTCACCCACCATAATAAAGATTAAAGCTTAATCCACAAAACTATATTATATAGTTATATTATGAATTCCATATAAGAAATTCAAGTGCCAAAAGTAGTTTGATATTCTATTGTTAGAGCCTTATAGAGCCTGTGATGCATTTTGTGGATGGTCCTTGGTCATAGAATATTTTTAAGAAACATACAGGTAGCATAGCAAATACTAACATGCAGACTGTGTCAAAAGCTCTGTAATACAATTTTCCCAACTTAGATTTATAAAGTATGGCATATTATATAGCACAGAAAGTAGCTTGGCCATAGGCAACATAAATCAGTCACTTAGGATGAGACTCGGTAGAGGGCAATATTTTGTGTTTGGCAAAGGTGTCTGAATTGTGTTGGTAAAGGTGTGCTTGGGGTACTATTAAAAATGAATGGAATCCCTGTGTACCAATGCATGTCTTGTGCCTTACGTTAATGAATGTGTTACTGCATAGACATATATAAATCAAACATTGATAAAAATGCCCTATTTTATGATAGATTTGCTAATTTTCTATTCCTAAAATATGTTTTAAAAAAACACATATAATAAAGGGATGATGATGTTCTGTTTTGTTAATTTTATCTTGACATACAAAATTCTATCTCTTTTGCAAACATCATTTTACCAATTAGTGGTTTCCAATTTACGTAGAATGCTTTGAAATTACTGGTGACTGATTATGTCTTCCTATTTCACTATTTTTGTGATACAGATTCAACTTTTTATGAATGTTCACATAAAACAGGCTGGGAGAATGGGTTTTCATTTTTACTGATACTGAATCATTTGTATATATTTTTTTTTTTTTGCCACGATGATGTATAAAGGAATAATTAGAGGAGAGTGGCAAATCAAAGGCTTCAATGTTGGGATCACAAGATATTAGAACACTACAACGAGACAGAGTGAAGCTGACTAATTCTTTGTGGACTTAAATCTAAACTTGCCTGCGTGCATAGATCAAACATTATCACCAGAGGCTATGGATGAAATGATTTCCACTTTCAAAGAAAACCACTTTAAAAGAAAATTGCCAGACCCATACAACAACACTACATTTTGTCTTGGTTTTCAATTGTGTTCCCCATGTGAGTAATGGTTTTGTCATCACAAGTGAACACCACACCACAAAGCAGTTCCTGTAATGATCTCTACCCTACAGAGAATGATAACTGTGCTTTACACATGAAAATAATATTGTATGCTGCCTAAAAATACAATTTTTATGTCGGGAGCTGAACTTAGAAAATACATAACCTACCATTTTACAGGTATACATTTATATAAAGATTTCAGTACTTTCCAAGTGCACAGATCTTTTTTTCTTTAAAGGCAACATGGTTTTTCCAGATCAGTCACACAAAATATAATAAAGGCAGAAACAATCATGCAATTACCATTTGTAGTAGTTTATTTTAATGTTAATTAGTGTTACTTTAGTGCAGTGTTTCACAAAAGTCATGCAGGCCTAGCTCAATTTATAGTGAGTCTGAAAGACCTCAGATGACCCGTATTATCAAATCAGCTTCCAGCTACCATTTTAATCACGAAAATTAAACAAAGAAATTTGACGACTTTAGATTTATTTATTATTTTATTTTAATACTTGAGTCCAAATTCACTGTACTGCAATGTAAAATAGGCTACACTTATTTGTTTGTGCATAAGCATACATAGAAATTGTAGGCCATAATTGCTTCCAACCTTTTGATAAAAGTTGGGCAAGAATATTTGTTCCAGAAAACTGGCATGTACAAAGTCAGGTCTATGAAGATATGATTAAACAGGCCTGATTATTAAAGCTCTACAAGACTATGGAAGATAGACTAAACTAATATCAAATTGTTTTTAAGAAATACATTCTAAGTTTACTGGATCATCCAGGTTCTCCCATGAGAGTCTATTTTGTCCAGTTTTGGAGAGCTTTGATAAATCAGCCCCAATGTGTTTACAAGTGGCCTGTAAAAGCCCTAAACTCAATCCCACTAAATGGGAGTCTTGCTAAAATTGTGGTAGGTGTGGCTCTCTTTCCTAGCAGTGGGTTGGGTTTAAAGGTGAATAATTACATAGATTCTGACTCTACCAGCTAAGTACATGGCATACATCGTGGCTATTGTCAAAAAGACAGAAAGTAATGTAAAATCTAATTTTTTACAGTTGTTGTAACAACCAACAGCAGTTGACAAAAAACAATATACAATACTACAATATAGCAAATAGAGTGTATGGGTTAAAATATTTTTTTTACACTATAGGCTAATGAGAAATAGCAAAAGGAGACGTCATTGGAGGACAACATATTTTTCCTTTGCTTTTTCTCATTTGAGATTAAAACCTGTAAAATGTACTTTTTTGTGTGTGTTTTGTACTATGTCATTCATGTTTGGTACTCCAAGCCAGGTTTTCCTTGACACACATTTGGTTCTGATCCAGGATGGGTTTTGGTTCTAATAGCTACTGCTACAGCAGAGAATTTAGGGGAGGGTCTGTAATCTCTCTCTCTCTCATTACGTGCAAAGTTTGCTGGAAACTTTTTTTTGTGGTTGGCTGAATCTAGCCCACCAACAGATAGTGAAGTATCTGAAACTGCTTGGTTAGTGTTTGACTGGCTAGAATTTATTTTTTGCTTGTTTTGTTTATTTTACTGACTGTAACCTTTTAAAATAGAGCTGGCTGCATGTTGGTTTGACAAATATTTATGTTCTGCAGTCTGCTTATACTTCCTCTTGTCTGAGCGTACCTTTAACTGAGGAAAGAAGATCCCATGAGAGTGATATATCATAATTTATACAATACACAGGTCAGTTGTATGTAATGTACAGTCCAGCATAAATAGTGCAGAAGTCAGGAGTATTTAATGCATGGCTCAAATATGACACTCCTTAATTCTCCCACTCCAGCCATAAAAACCTTTTCATAGCAAAAATCTGCCTATCAAAGCAAAGAAAAAGGAACCGCCTTTAAAAATGATTCTACATACCAGGCAAAAAGTCCTGTTAAAGTCAAATCCCCTTCCTCAAGTAACCCTGTCAAAAGAAAAATCACTTCCTACAAGCAAAAATTCCCTCCAAAAGCAACCCCCTAGCTCACCCCTGTATGTTCATAAGTAAACCCCTTGGAAAACTTTTCAGAAAAACTTTCCTTCTTAAACTTGTTTGCAATGATTGCAAGAAAAAAAAACTATTTTCTCTAAATAGAATGTGGTAGTACTGCTTAGGTTTAAAAAGTTGTATCGGAACAAACCACAACATTTCTGAAACATTGGGCCTGTTTTTTTAAAAAATTTTTAAAGGCTGGAGAGGATACACTTTCATCAGTGAAGCTGGGTGGTCCAGCAAACCTTTCAATCCTGGACCAGATCCATTCCAGGTTTGCTAAATCACAAAGGTTCACTGACGAAAGTGTATCCTCTCCAGCTTTAAAGAGTAACTAAACTCAGAATTTCCCCTTTACATATAAGGGTAGACAATCCTTTTATGTTAAGTAAAAATTCTGTTTGTTTGTGTGCGACACTGTCCCCTTAAATAGGCGATCGAGAATGAATGGGAGCGCAGAGCCTCCCAGGATACCTAATTCACACATACTAGAAGCCTCTTGGGAGCCCTTTTGTGAGAAGTGAAAGAAATTGCAGATCTCACGCATGCGCAGTAAGATCGGTAAGTTTTTTCCCATCTACGTCAATTGCTTTTTCCAGCACATATGCATTAATAATACATATTGTTGCATAAATAACACCATTATTTTGAATTATGTTGATTCAGATAAATGTGATAAATCAAGCAGCCTATTTAAATCAATGGAAGTGCATGAAAAGGTTAATAAAATCTGTGCTAGTATGTACATATTTCACAAAAAATTTACACTAGAAACATAGTGAAACATGCACATAGGTGTGAATAGGCCCTGTATGTTCGTTACTACAAATCTGACCTTTTCACATAATGGGGAAGTAATAAAATACTCCTATGATCACCTTATAAAACAGTAACTGGTATTTTTACAACACCTGCAAAATTTTGTTGAAAAGCTGCAAACCATGCATTGATTATAGGAAATGAAACAAAATCTCTGAAGAAAGAAAGAAACCAAAAAAAGAAAAAGATACCAGGAGAGAGATCACAGTATGTTAGTTTATATACCCAGGTGATATTAAGATGATTTTGGACATAAATACTCACATTGTGGGGTTGCTACACTCTATTCCCTGGTCCTGATGACCTTTTCCTCAGTAGATGTAACTATCTTGGACATATAGAAGATTGGTAAGTTTCCAAAAAGTTGACAATGGTGTGGATAGAAGAGCTGCCCAAGATGAAAAAAAGATGGTCCAGATGAGTGTTTTCATAAACAGCATTTACTTTTCTACTGTCAACATCAATGCGTTCCATAGCACTTTAGTGGGAATTTTAGGATTGGTGTTTCATACAAGTTTCAGCAATAAAATGTATATGTATGTACTGAAACAAATTTCTAAGAGCTCAAAAATAAGCCTTTCTTTCATATAGGATTTTCAATCATTTTATTTTGATTTTAGGACTTGTTCACTAAACCAGTTTCAAAAGTGACCACTAAAGAGCTATTAAATGTTTCCATTGTCTCTGACTATTAAATAGCAGTTTATGAAAAAATACAAATCTGGACCATCTTCTTTTCTATTTGGGCACCTCTGCTATCCACACCATTTCCAATATTTTGGAAAGTTTTGGAAGTCTGATATTAGAATACCCACTCTGATCTCAATTAGCATCACTTTGCTACATGTAGCATTTATGCAGGACATACACCAACAATTTTTGTGGATTTTTTGGAATTATTTGAAGCCATAGTAATCTGCAATCCACTAACTTGAATCTGAACTTTGAAACTGAACCTTCTACCAGTTTAAGGCAGAAAGATAACTGAAACTGCATTGGTAATCAATTAAATGCACAAGACATTTTTAGTACATTTCCACTTTACAGTAATTATAATTTTATCCACATTTGGTGGAAAGTTTCCAGAATTTCAAATACATCTGCCAACTGTATGACTATCGTTAGAGTAAACATTAGCTTATTGTATATTTCACCTTATATTACTGAAAGCATGCTTCCTCATCTCATTTCCCCTATGATACATAATGCTTTAGTTCTCTCTGTCTCTCACTTCCTTTCGGTTCCTTTCTCTCACCCATCCCTATTTGTCTTATAAATGTCATAATTTTTCATTTTTTATGTTCCTCTTTACCCATCACCAAGGAACACTATACTTTTTTTTGTATAGAATAATTTAGAAAACTCTGTAACTTTGTACATTAGGTGTGACAGAGTCTCTTGCTGGTCAAACTCGTCTCTGCGCTACTCAGCAACTACATTACCCCAGAAGTCACACCTTCTGTATGAACTTTTTTTCAGGGTTGTCGAAGCTTATAAAGAGTTAATAAGGTCCCCCTCCACATGGTGATTTGCTGCTCAGGCCCAAGTGCTTCCCCATACCTGGGAGCACAGGGTGTTTGCAACAGCTCCAACGGAGGTCAAAGGCAAGGATGAGTGTGTCTCTTTAAGAATGAATAATGTTATGTATATGTGCAAAGGAAATCAGGATCAAAGGTTTAGTCACATGTAATAGAATAAAATATACATATTATGTTGTACACACTGTTCCAAATGCTTACAGTATGTATGCTATTGATGTCTTCATGATAAATAGCTTTGTCAATACTGATTCTGTAAAGTCCACTCTCTTTTACTATTTAAAAAAAAGAATACTAAAATCAAAAAGTTCTTTGAAACCTAGTTAGAGTATTATGAATATCAGCCAAAAGAAAAGCATTATACAAAGATTATCAATTTATACATAAAACATCCAAACAAGTAATTTAAAAGAACAGTTCGTTAGAGGCTAGATATATTGCAATATTCACATATACATTATACATGTTAAAACGTATTTCATGTTGGCGGCTTTCAATCAGCAAGGGCTGACACCAGGTTAAAGAATTTCTTAATTACCAAACATCCACAAACTCCCCTATTCTATGCACTCCCACAGAATTTACAAGAATCTATTGACACCATCACTGGCAGGCACAGAAAGAGCAATGCACTTTTCGGCTAGTTTTCCTGTTCTCATACTACAACCCAAGGTAGTTATTGTGATGTATTTTATCCAAGATGTGACAGTTTGTTTAAAATAATTTTTTGATTTATAGATGCAGACCAAGAGTAGAATATTATTATTATTTTTTTTAGGTGACTATTTAAAATTGTCCATTGTCAGAACGATGAAAAGAGGAGAAATAGTGACAGACAGCAATTAAAACTAGAATTCTTCCCTACGTTTTATATAACTAGAAAAATCTATTATGCACTGCTAACGTACATGTCTTTTAACTGTGTATTTAGGGTTTAACTTTTGGATCATTATCTTTGGCTTGTAAACTTTTGCCTGGAACTTACTTTGCAATGCAGTATACTTTGCTTCTACACTGTAGTATTTCTCATAAATACATTTATGGAAAGTAGAGGCAAAAAGCACTGAAGGCAGAATAATTCAGAAAAAAAAACATTTGGAAATATGGATTGTAAGGATGGCGAATATGGAGTTGAATATGTAGACATTTGGCTCACTTCACCCGCACATTGGCAGTGGGAGGTGTACATATGGTTATAGTCAGTCATTTTACAGTAATGTTTCTTCACCGAACAGCCTTTGGCTCATTAACTCTGGTGGTTGTTTAGTATTCTTTACCTCCCTACAGGTTTGCTTAACATACTTCTATTATCTTTACCTAGGGGGAAATGTTCAAATTATAAATTTAAAGTGCATTACTAATAAGTGCGGTACAAATAAACTTTTATTGTGTACCAAAAAATTATTTATAGTAATCCAGCTAGCATTCTAGCCTATATCCAACACACGTCTAGCAGTATACAGTAGCTGAACAGCTTACTTTCCAACTATCTATGAAAATAAATAATATATTACATACTTTCAGAAAACCACTACTTTCAACATACATTTATACCATGTAAGTTATGCTTTACTGAATGCCAATGTGCTGTTACTTTTCGGAAATTTCCCTTAAATTGAGGTGCAGTTTCTTTAACCAATACACATTTACACATATGTAATACAAAATATGAATATCTTTTTAATATAGGTATCTTGATATTCAAATTTAGTTTGCTATTTAGGTTCAGATCACAAAAATATTGCAGCGTTTGGTGATGTCTTAATGTCTTAAAGATTATAATACGTCTTTGATATTCCCTTCATAAGAAATCCAGTATTCCTGACACACCATTAAAAAAAATCTAATATACTAAGCTAAATTCATGACATTTTATACCTGGATAATGATCTTTATTTTTAGGTATTTTATGGTAATTCTCTGATTTATTTGGGGCTAAAAATAAATGCAAGTTCTTGAAGCAATTTTGAAAAATTTGTAAATTTTGGATAAAAGTCAGATGAATCTGATTTAAAAATAGGCTCCTTACCAGAGTTATTAGTTTGTAGACCTAAATACCCCCTTATCGATCCAACATTATGAGTATTACAGAAATATTTTAGAATCAAAGGGATACAGGCTTACCCTTCTCCATTGACATTGAAGGGTATTAGAAGGGATTGTTTCGCCTGCTCTACCATTTATTGCAAAATGGGAAAGAGATTTGCATATGACTTTTTCTCAGGAACAACTAGAATGTCTACTATATTTTAGGCATTAAGCATCAATTAGTAACTCTTACCAGGAATTAAATTATAAATTACTGACTTGGTGTTACAGAGCCCCAACTTTATTAGCCAAAATCTATCCTCAGGTAGACAATAGATGCTGGAGATGCAAAAATGATTTAGGCAGTCTGACTCATATTTTTGGGGAATGCCCTCTTTTATCTCCTTTTTGGTCACAGGTAGCGGATATAATAAGGGATTAACAGATATATCCATTTAAGATAAGACAGAACTTGCTTTATTGCTTTATTGTTTCTTCCTTCTCAAAAGAAAAGTACCATAATTCTTTGCTAAAGCATCTTTTGAATGCTGCCAAAGCTTGTATACCAACACTGTGGAAACAAACTTCCCCACCGACTATCTCTCAGTGGTTTACTCTTGTCAACGAGATTATGACAATGGAAGACCTTATGGCTACTAGGGATGGTCGTGCGGCAAAGTTTAATAAAACATGGTTTTACTGGTTTCAATATACCTCCGCTACAAAATATTTGTTGATAAGAAGCGCTAATATTGATTCTGTTGATGATGTTTGAACCAAATACAAATATGCTATGTGGTTCAATATGAATATATTTCTGTGATTAGTACTTTCACTCTCAATGTGTCTTTAAATGATGTTTGATTCAATGCCTTTACCCTAATCCCTCCCCCCCTTCTCCCCTATCTCTCCTGTTCTATACCCTATTTTTCCCCACTCTATTTTTTTTTTTACTGATTATTTTTTATGTTCCTTATATAATGTTATAGAAAATGTTACAGTGAGCGGTGTTTTGCATTGATAGGAGAAGCTTGCCTTACCAGTAGATGATTGTTGCTATAAGTTTATTTTTCTGTTATATAATCTTGACTATTAATGTTTATTTTTGCTGTACCAAACGTCTCCTTTTGTATGCTTACCTGGTTACTGAATAAAAATTTAAATAAAAAAAAGATTTTAAAAATAGGCTCTTTATTGTTTTAAATGAGGGTCAGTCTGAGCATGTTATTTTGTTATAACAGATTTACATAAAAAAATATTTCTTAGGTATGCAATAGTCGCATTACCATCCCTATTAGACACATTTTCATGTTTTGTACATTTTTTTATTTTCCACAGAGAACTGTTTTTAGCAGTAATCCTTATTTCTGAATCATAAAGCCATAAATCATGGTATTTATCTTTCCCATAATGATACTTCTTTTTTTTCTCTCTTACAAGCATGTTCCTTTTTCATTTTATACAGTATACCAACAAGCAATACAAATCATGTTTAATGTTGTCAAAACAATTTGGTATTGTCTAAAGCACAATTCCTCACCAGCATTCACCTAGTCTGTTTTTTTACCTAAAGTCTTTCAAATAAGTGAGCTGTTATACAGAATGTGTTGTGTATTCTCCTTTTTGTAATGGAGACAGTAGCTTCTCTCCTTGTTCCTCAACTGGCTGGGCATGTTTCTGCCTAACATAGTGATGTGTTACTGGAATTCTTCATTTAGGATTTCAGTGAGGACCAGTTAATTGACTTCAACAACTAATGGGAAGCATCCAGGTCACCAGCAAGCAATCTGGGTACTGCTGGCCTAAACTAATAGATTAGATCAATAATAGATTCAATCCTTCATTAAAACAGGAAAAGTTATTCTATATATACAGTAATGCTAAGAAATCTGCATGGAGACTGTTTTCATCACATTAAAACAAGCAAACCTTAGATCTTCATAAAAACATTTTAATAGGATGTCTGTTTCAAAATGAGTCATTTCTTTGTGGATACTGTTACAAAATGCCAAGTTTTTGCCCATATGTTAATTAGTAAACTTTGCTCTTACTCTTATGTTTCTTTTAGGAGATCAAAAGCTTTTTACTGGCAATACTTCCATGCAGGTCCAACTGGGGCAATGTCTTTCTGACTGTAGATGCATGTACTTAGATACCAACTGTTGCCTGCAGATTCCATTGTAAGGGGCACTGGGTGGCCTTCTTGGTTCTTGATAGGGCAGAATGAAAAGTTGTTTACTTTTGAGCATAAAAAGAGGCTTCTACAACTGAGAGATGCCCCAGATAGTACAGACCCCTGTATTGCATTGTCCATGTATTTGTTTATTTGACTTGAGGAAGGTGGACATAAAGATAATACAACAAGGGGCAATTCACTGTGTTTAGCATTGTGCTGTGTTAAAAAGCCGTAAGCCTGTTTTCCCTGTTGCTATACATTGGCAGAACATTTTGCTGAAATGACCTCCTTAATGAAACAGATGTTAACATGAAATAGCAAACCACAATGGAATGGCATAGTTCTTAAAATTTTGTTATACTGCTTGCCTTGTGATTTGTGCGCTACCTCCAAAGTAGTGCAGGTACTACAGTATGTGCTTTCTATATGTTTTAAGAAACATACAAAAAATCTAAATCACTATAATATATGTGGGATATTGACAATTTTTTTTTTTAAATAGTTCAGAAGTTATTGAATTTCACACTTTTTGTTGTAAGAATCCTAATATAAGAATTACATTTAACTTAAAAGATAATAAAACCTTAAAACAGCATTTTCTGGGCATTACCCCACCTTTTCCCTGATGATTGAATCTTCCCTTCCTGTTCCTTAATATTTTTACACAATTCTGGCACCAAGACCACCAGGCTGTGCATGCACTATGTTTTGTTGCCTGTGTACATGCAACAGATCTCCAATATGGGTATTATATGGGGACAGAAGATTAATGTGTCCATCAACTGTGGATCTCTAATCTCTAGCATTCTCCATCTGTACCAGCAATGGGCTCCCAGCACTTTAGTAGATCATATGACATATAGCATGTAGCAGTTGCAAATAGGTATTAACGACATCCATACCCAGTGGGAATACATCTGGAGTGGTTCAGCTGAAAGCTCATTTATTCACCCCATAGTGCCAACATATTACGCAGCGCTGTAAAAAGTCCATAGTCACTAACTGCCCCTCAAAGGGGCTCACAATCCAATGTCCCTACCTCAGCCATATATAATTTTTTTGATTGAATAAGTAAACTTTATTCATCACAAAACAAAAGCAATACAATCAGGGTACATTCATACATGGGATTGCGACGCAGCGCACAAAACACTACATTTCAATCCCCCTAACATATTCGCAAATAAATACATACAATCCGGCACACTGCGGTGTGATGCCTTTCGTAAGATGTGAGGCAAAGGCCCGTCTCCCACATCCTGCATGACCCACCATACCCCAATAGATTGCCAGCATACCCTTTATATACAATGACTTATAACATCCTAAAGAGCTCTCATGGCCGAAGCTTTATTTGAGCTTTTACATATATGTAAAACATTATTTCAGCATGCATTCAGCAGCATTTCAGCATGCATCTAATAAAGATGGCTGTGAAAATGGGGAAGGGAGTGGGGCTAAGGGGTGTGGGGCCAGAACTCACAGGCCCAAAGCTTTATTAGAACTCTTTTAACTTTTACAAGGAGTGCTTGGGGAAGGAGGGGAGAGGGGAAGGGGGGTTCTTTTCAGACATCCTCTTCCTCTCCTGGGAAATCCATGAGGTGATAATCTCTGAGCAGACTGATGGCCAGTCTGCAGCAGTCCTCGATGGACATCCTGTCCCTCCAGTGGATAAGGTACTTTCTGGTGCACCAAATAGCGCCCTTAACACAGTTCATAATCCTCCAAGCTCCTTCGACTTCCTCTTTTGTGTATTCGCCGTGGAACATACCATACAACATAGTGCAGTATGTGATGGACGTCCCAGAGACGAATTGGCTCAGTTCCTGTACCAAGCTTCAACACGGCTTGGGCATAAGGGTACTGCCAGAAGACGTGCAGAGCCGTCTCCTTTTCGATGACGCAGAATGGGCAGTTCCTGGCATGCAAGAAATTCCTAAGGGGTCGTCCTCCTTTAACAGCCATCCAGGCCAAGTCCCTGTGCCTGTTAGTAAGTCTCTTGGACCCGATGTTTGTCCAGATTTCTTCGCAGGTGACTGTGTTTCTACCCGGAACAGGTTCCATAGAGTTCTTTGCACGGATTTGCTTGTATATTGGCTTCCACAGGTCCGGCTTGACGCCTTGCAGCTCATTCTCCCTGATGAACTTGAAAATGTCCAAGTCGAACCAAGGGGTGTCTCAGTTTTACGGGTTGAGGTTGCATTTCTCGCCCTTCCGCTTGTACACGATCCCTCAGCAATGGAGGCATTCTGCCCTCCACCACCATCTCCCTGTACAGCTCGAGGAGGTCTGGGCCAGCGAGGTCCCACAGCGCTACATAGAGCTCCGCTGGGAGACCATTACAGCGTCGTAATCAGTTTCTTTGGGAGAGTAGAGGGTCCGGTTAAAGTCTTTGACCACTTCCAGCACCTCTGACTTCCCTCTTCGGCGCGTTCCAATTGAGTTCTGCAGTTTGGCAAGGGGGTTGTGGCCGGAGTGGAGCTTCCTGAAAAAGAAAGAATTGCCTTTCTCACCTTTCTTGAGATGTTCAACCTTGGAACGGAAGATGATGCGTCTGGAATCCTCCTCCAAGTACTGCTTCAAGCGCTTCTTAGTCTCCTCCAGATCTCGCCTAACGTCCCAGCCACAGTGGTAGAGATCCTGCAAAGAGTGCAGCTAATGTTGCAGTCACTTGAGTTCTCTCTTCCTAACACACACCTTTTGGCGTCCCCTTGCTTAAAAGAAGCTGTGGAGCTTAACTTTCATAAACTCCCACCAATCACTCACCTGAGAGAAGAGCCTCTTGTCCTCCTTCCAGATTACATACTCGGCCCTCAGTTCCACCATCAGCTCTTCTCCTTCCAGCAGGGCACAATTCAGCTCCCAGGAGCCTGGACCAGGGCTGAAGCCCTCCCCAAGGTCACCCTGAAAGAGATTGGCCCTGTGGTCTGAGAAGAAACAAGGGATCATGGCATGGCTGTTGCACCTTACCTCTCTCAATGTGTGTGGACGGATCCATTGGGGCGGCACCAGGAGTAATTCACTGGGCCGCTTACAATAGAGCCCACAACGTCCTTTAAGGATGATTTGGCCACCGTCTGTTTGAGAAAGCGGAAGGTAATGTCAAACTTTGCCATGATGCCGGAGCTTCGCCCATCCTCCTCTTTTGGGCAGTTGAAATCACCGCCGATTATTACTGCTCTGGTAGTGGCGAGTTGGGTCCTCAGGGTCTGGAAAAGCTCCAGTTGCTCATTCTTCTCAGGGGAGGCGTACACGTTGATGAGCCTGATGAGCTCTCCTGCCCATAAACTGTCAATGACCAGTAGTCAGCCACAGACGACCTCATGTACAGCGTCAAGCGTGAAACATCCACCCCTGATCTTAATGGCTACACCTGCTAACTCGCCACCCCCAGACCAGTAAGAGGGATGCTGGGTCCACTGGGGGGACAGATGGTTGTACCTCCTAGAGGGGGGGAGGGCACATTCCTGCAACATGACAATGTCACCCGGTTGGGTGTCTATGAAGTTAAGCACAGTCTGCCTTCTGAATGCGTCTCTTATGCACCTCACATTGATGGAAAAGATTGAGATCTTAGCCATGATTGTTTGGAGAAAAGCGACGTTTCAGCTGGAGCTGCACAACCTACACCAAGAGGGGGCTGTTCCCTCCACTTCCTCATCCAGCTCCCAAAATGACACTGTCTGTGGTTGGCTGGAACAGGGGTCATGAGGCATGTTGGTGAGGTACTTGACCACGTCCGACATGTCCTCGGTGAAGTGAGGTGGAGGAGGAGGAGGAGGGCCTCCTCTTTCTCCACCTTTGCCTGACGTTTTTTGGACAAGTCTATATCCATGGCAGGGCTCTGGGGGTGTTTCCTCTTACCCATCTTGTGGATGCTGGTGGTGTCCACTGTCGAGGGGATGGGCAGGCAAGCCTCCTCTGAGGTCTGGCTGTGGGCTGGGTGGGGGATTCTGGGGCACGTGGGAGAGAAGCTTGGGCCTAAGGGACAGTGGGGGGGGGGGGGCTGTGTGTCCAAGGGTTGGGGTGGAGCCTGAGGTTCCAGGTCTGAGGGTTGGGGAGGGATCTGGGGTTGGTCCTGGGGTGCTGAGTCTGGAGACTGAGCTGGGGTGGGTGTGGGTTGTGACTCTGGGCCAGTGGCCTGGGCAGGTGGGGTTGTGTCTTGGGGTTGGGAGGGGGTCTGGGCTGTGGGTTGGGCAGGTGTGGGACAGGACTTGGGGGTAGGTTTGGGCAGGTCCATTGGACCTGGGAGGGGCTGGAAAGTGGAGGAGCAGGGGGAGCAGGTTGCTGCTGATTGCCTAGGGGCCTATGCTCACCTCTCGCCCCTCTGGGAGGGGATACTATTTTTTGATGAGGGATCTCGTCCTGTGGTGCCTCCATTTCCTGCACGTTGGAGTACCCCCTGTAGAGGTGATCCTTGCTGCCGCAGAGGTTGCAGATCTTGGTCCTCGGACAGTCCTTGGACTCGTGTCCTGTGACATGGCAGAGCTTGTAAGAGATGGCAGTGCAGTTCTTACCTATGTGGCCTGCCCCTCCACATCTAAGGGCAGGTCCTCGTTGTGGAAGATTCCAGGCGAGGGTCCAATGTTGAAGCAGCGTGGTAAGTGCTGGAGTTCACCTGTGGAAGAGTCCAGATGCAACTTGCAGGTCAGGCCCCATTTCCCGGTCCAGAAGCTGTTGGTGTCCAGGATGCGGGTTGGTTCCCCTAGTACAGTGGAGAACCGTTTCAGGTACGTGGGGACGTCTTGTCCAGGTATGTGAGGGCTGCGCATTGACACCATAACCTGCCTTTCTTCCCTTTGAATGGGTGAATTGGAAAATCAAATTGCAAAAGGGGATCTGGGTTCTGCCGCCTTCACTTTCTTGCAGTATCTCCTACACACCTTTAAAGATACAAAAGTGATATAGAAAATACCTTGCATAAAGGCTTGGATGTCATGTCCAGGATGCGTCTGTCCACCTCCTTCAGTTTCAGCACCACCGTCTGTTTCATCCAGGGTTCCAGGGTAGGAACCCCGTCGCCAGAGTGGTGACTCCTGCTGGTCTCCGCTCGTACTGCTGGGGCAGGTCCCGCTGGAGCTGAGGTGGAGGCAGCTGTGTCACTTTTTGCACCACTGGCTTGGGCCGGGGGAGTGTGCTTGGTCTTCTGTGTCGCTTTCTTGGACGCCATCTCTGTTGTCTCGGCTTCGGACACTTCTTCGGGTTTCTGTTTCAGCTGTGTCTTTGGCTTCTGCTGCTGCTTCTGGCTTTGGCTGCGGCTTCCTCGGTGTCTTCTTCCTCGCTGAATCTTGGTGCTCTTTTGCCTTTATAAAGTCAATTCTGTGCTCACCACCGGGGTGGTGACACAAGGTAGGTGAAGGGGGTAATCGCGTTCTTGTTCCTAGTGAGGGCTAAGCCTCTAGCCCAATAGCAGCAAGTAGGTGAAGCCGAAATAAATCGACAATCCTGCCAGGCCGAGAAGAGGGTCCCTCACCAGTTCCTATAGGCTTTGAGGGAAGCCATTAATCTAACTGCATGTTTTTGGAATGTGGGAGCAAACCGGAGTACCCGGAGGAAACGCACGCAGTCACGGGGAGAACCTGCAAACTCCACGCAGATAGTGTCCTGGGTGAGATTCAGACCTGGGACCCAGTGCTGCAAAGGCCAGAGTGCTAACGTCTGAGCCACTGTGCTTCTCAATTCATCACTTCACCGTCACTGTATCATTGCCAAGTTTAGTGCCCCAGTGATCTAGTTTGTTTTCTTTGTATTCAGCCAAGTCGGGCAAACTTTTGCAAGTAATAATATTTAAAAAAGATATGCACATGATCACTATGATAACTTGCACATGATTGCGTTCACTCTAATACCTAACATTAACTTTGTAAAGTGAGCAGAAAAAAGCTAAACAAAACTGCTTCGCTTTAGCAACTCAGGAAAACAATATAACACAGTGGTTTACTTCAGCCTAGGTGTGAATGTCAAAAGTCTATTCGAACATCCCCACAGCAAGGATACGTCCAATTCCAGTCTCTCATAAGGGTCCAAACCCCAGCATGGGGTTTTCACAGTGCATAAAAACAAAAGAGCAGCCTCCTTCCAGCTTGATTTCCCACAAGCTGATTTTCAGGCCCCTTCCTGCTCCTCCCTGGAACACTTTGGCTCTCTCTCAGCCTGGAGCACACTGGCTCCCTCTCAGCCTGGATATCACTGACTGATTACTACTGCTACTACTCACCTTGCACCTGAGGGGCAGGTGAATATATCCACAGAATCAGGGTTGGCCCCTAAGGAACATCACTTTCATTTCCCTGGAGCCAATTTACCTGACATTTTAGGGACACACTACCACAATATATATATATATATATATATATATATATATATATATATATATATATATTAAATACCTGCTTCTACCTACGAGGCTAACAACCTTCTCCATAATGTTTATTATTGAAATTACCATGAATAATTTAATAATTTGTTTAGGTCCTATTAGCTAAACATACATAATTTCACCAAGAATGGAACACTTACAATTAAGCTGAGTACACTTGTGCAACAATTGTCGTTTAAAAAAAAGGACTGCACGATGCATGAACGAGTGCTGTACATACCCCCCCCCCCCCCTTCGCTTCCATTACGATCGTTCGTCGGATGACGGGCGGTGTACACATGCTAGATTCTTGTCCGATATCGGCCTTGAGCCGATTATTGGACGAGAAGCATTGCAAGTATGTACATAGCCTTAGCATACGCAGCACTATCTCAGACTTGATTTTCACATGCTACCCCTTACTCGCTGATACCAGGTACTCCAAGGCCTTAAGCAAATAAGTAAAAATAAAATTAAAATGATTCACTGCACTGTGGCAACAATTGTTCTTAAATAGCAAAAATCACCTCTAACATGTTTCACACTGATATGAGATCTTTTAAAAGAGTTTGAAAGAGAGTGTGAAACATGTCAGAGGTGGCCCCCCTACTGCTATTTAATAAACACAAAAAGTTTCTGCACCCTGGATTGCAGTGATTCCTTCTTCTTTTCTGACTAACTTGCCAAAGTGTGTGTGTATTAGTGCAACAAAGACTATCTGAAGCTTTGTTTCCCGTTTGGGTGCATCTAAAGACATTTATACCTTTCTTTTAAACTAAACATCTGACCTATGTAAAGTCACCTTCTGTCTTAAATTCATGCAGAACACTAGAATAATGTTTATAATTTTTAACTTAATTTCAGTAAATCCCAATCTTTATTATCACCCTGAATTTACATTTACTAATTTGAAATACATTTTACTGCTGAATTTGAAATACTTATCAGTAGACCATATAATCAGCAGTACTTTTGAAAGTTGATATAATTGCCTCTCTTCATTTTCTGTAACTTGTTCATATTCCCACTACAAAATATGATATACATTTTGAAATGTATGTTAAATAGGCAATAATTATAAATTTCTTATTTCAGTCAATATCAGGTTTTAAAAAAAACGTGCAATGCAAGTAACCTTAGAAGTCCTAGATGACCTTCCATGTGTGAATTATCACAAAGTCTAAACAAATGAAGGAAACTAACCTAGAACAAAGACATATTTGTAAACCCTAAAGAGACCCCTAGTTTGCTTATTATAATGAGCAAGAATGGCTGGCATGTTGGTAGGAAAGAAAGGATCTGTCTTCAAAGCTCATTTTACACTTATTAGGTCAGATTGAACCTACAACATTCTTGCACTGATTGAAATTTCCAGTGTAGGAGATGATAGTCAATTCAGATGCACATTAACTACTTACATTACTGCTAACAAAACCATGTATTGTTTAGACAAAGCTTTTCTACTGTTTCCATCTGTTGACTGGTTGCGATGCAGACAGTTCCTGAAGTGGGAAGTGGAATGCTGGAGGACAGATAAGGCAACAAATTGGAGGTACTGTAAGTGATAGTAAGCCGGAAAACGAAACATCTTTTGTTTTGTCATCATTATAGTCTATGACAGTGTTTCTTGACCATTGTAACATGGGGAATCCTTTGAAATAAGTTTCAGGTCTTCAGGAAACCCTGATTTAACTACTATATTCACATCTTACAGTACGTTAGTGTGGTGGTCAAGGGAAGAATCATTCATATTGATGGCCAATGGGAAGAATGTCACCTTTCCAGATAGTCAAAAATATAATTTAAAATGACCCGAGACACACAAATTGCTCAAAGAACTACTAGCAATCTGTGGAGGAAGCCTAGGGTTCCACAAAAGCTGAGAAACACTGCTCTATGAGATCAATAACAGGTAATAATATTTGTATTGTGCCTTTATTCATCCATGCACTACACTATGTTCATGCTACACTTCTAAAAATAAACAGTACACGCCAGTCAAATATTTGTTTGTAGATTATCGGTACATTTAGGAATTTTTAAGTATAATGGAAAAGCACTATTCCTTAGTAATCAATTATAAAGAGAAAATATATTGCACAGCAAAACACGAACAATTAGATTTGCAGATTTACTATAAGATTGCAGCTTTAATATTATACTCCAACCTAATGTAGCATGATGACAATATAAAGCTGTACTTGGCCACATCCTAATTGTGTGGGTTTTCCTGAACATCTGTCTCATCTGCAATGTCAAATGTGCTGCAGACCTTCTCATGTCCCCAGAGAATAATCAGGACACGATAGGGGCTAAATCAAAGGATCAGGAGGTGAGAGTATGTGGACAATGTTTGAAAAAGTACCTTATGCACCCAAACCTGATTGACTAACAAACCATACGGCCATACATCACAAGATATTTTAATTAAATTATATGTTAGATTCTTTGTTCATCTAATATGCAGCATGAAGCACTCCCTACAAACTGCTAGCCAATAGGTGCACTTCCTGCATTTTATTTGAATAACACAGCTATGCCAGATATCAATATAAATGTTGTGGAGTGCGCTCATTGGCTGGTGTTTATTAGCGAGTGTTCTCAGCTGCAGGTTGGCTCTGGTGGTTAATAGATGCATGGCGGTAACCATGTAATCCAGTGTTTCTGCATATTTTGAACATGGGGGGGGACACTTAAAATAACTTTTTTAACAATAGTAAACAGTATTTATATAGCACCATCATATTACACAGCCCTCTAGAAAGTCCATAGTCATGTCACGATCTAATATCCCTACCATAGTCATATGCCTTTCATACAGCCTAAGGTCAATTTTGGGGGAAGCCAATTAATCTAACTGCATGTTTTTGGGATGTGGGAGGAAACCGGAGTACCCGGAGGAAACCCACGCAAACACAGGGAGAACCTGCAAACTCCATGCAGATAGTGCCCTGGCTGAGATTCGAACCTGGGACCCACCTGGGACCCCATGTTAGTGCTGTGGCTGCAAAGGCCAGAGCACTAACTGCTAAGCCACCATGCTGCCTGTGCTACTATATCCACAGCTCGCAGCGCATAAGCATGGTGGTCAAGGAAAGAATCACTTATATCGATTGGCCAGTGAGAAAAATGTCACCATTACAGCCAAAAAGATCAATGGTGTCAATGGTAACTCACTGGAGAGGCACAAAATATTCATTGCTCAGGGAACCCCTAGAAACTCTGGAGGTTAAGAAACACTGATGAAGGCAATCAAGGTCAAGGAGACATCATTTACACAGGTGGCACCCCCATAGAATAGTGTATGGCCGGCTTAATGTGCCATTTTTTCACTTCTCTAACCTGTACTAACAATGCAGGCCATTGACAGGTCCTGTCCTGCTCTAATCTAGTTAATGGCAGTGCTGCCATCAGAAATTTCTGGGCCCCATACTATTCACACATCCTGCCCCCCTCCCCATGTCTATAAGTTCCAGCATTGCAAAACACTTTCAATTGGGGCCCTGTAAAGGAGCACCCCTAGTTCACCCGATGGCAGCCCTGGTTACTGGCCCTATACGTTTGAAATCAAGATTGTAGTCCTATATGTGGATGACAGAGACAATGTAGAGCCATGTTTCACTAAATTTAAGTGTAATATTGGCATTACCAATTCATGGCGGCACAGAACACAGAAGTCAGAGCATCCACTTCCCATCCATTTCTGTTCCATTAAAATGATTAGATCTCAAGTCATGGATGAGTTGTACAGGATACATCAGTGAATGTTATACAAGAGTGAATGATCATGCTGCCTTTGTTAAGGTTTATGATGTCATAGAGATTACATGACGTGCACAGAACATCC
The DNA here is from genome assembly GCF_032062135.1 of Pyxicephalus adspersus. NCBI lineage: Eukaryota > Metazoa > Chordata > Amphibia > Anura > Pyxicephalidae > Pyxicephalus > Pyxicephalus adspersus. The sequence continues at coordinate 60,537,499 of NC_092862.1, read as the reverse complement.
CCATACACAGCAATAGACCTAGGCAGAATGGTGCAGTGCACAGCTCTATATAAAAACAATGTGTTCATAGACTGATATATGTGCTCCTCCTTCATATTGGGAGTGCAGACAGGGATGTCCCGGCTCTTGGTCATGTGATCCCGGGTCAGATGTTGCCGATAAACAGGCTGTGAGTGAGCTATGTGTTCGCTCGGGTTACACGCAGCCTGCATGACCTCACGCTACCTCCGCCAGCCTGTCCTGAGATGGCACTAACCGCGCACCAGACACGTACATGCCAGACACGTGACCACACCCCCCCCACCTAGCCTCTAGTGACAGCCCGCCAGTCTCTGGCAGCGGAGAGAACCGCTCCACCGCCACTTCCCGCCCTCCCCGTGCCCGCTATAAACTCCCAGGTAGTGGGCGGGCCCAGAAGATTCTCGTCAGCGCATAGACCCGCCCACTGAGGTAGGGCTAATCAGCTGTCTCTATTACATCCACCAATTAAAATGCGTTGCTATTATCCAGCTCCTGGCAAGCTTTGCGTAGAGTGAAAGGCACGACACGGCATTTTTTGTCGCTGAGCGTGCGCGTGTGGTGACAGAGAGTCACAAATAATGGCCGGGCGTAGTCAGCTGATTATTGTACGTTTATGAGGTGATGTACAATACTTCTGTGAGGAATGTGGAGTCAGTATGACACCTTCATGTATCTTCTAATTGTCCCTCCTCACAGATAAAAACAGGTGTAAAATGGTTCAGTGTTTTACCAAAGGTAATTACTGCAACCAAATTTCACCCCACAAGCTATGTTCCTGGTGGTTGCCACCTTGCCAGCCACTTGGCCCTCTCAGCCCCTGAGCTGGTTCCTAATGAATCAACATTTCAAATCTGTGAGTAATGAGCTGTGCGCTATCTCCATATAATGCCTATGGGATAATCTCATTTCATGGAGCAGCTCATAGGAGGGAGGAAATGGTAACAGTACCAGAACCTCTGGCCTGCCTCCTCCCCATCACAGAAAGTTGGGGGGATGGTGTCCTTCCTCCCCTTCTCTGAAAGTTGGGGGGATGACATCCCTCCTTCCCATCTCAGAATGTTGGGGGGGAGGGGAATAACATCCCTCCTCATCTCAGAATGTTGGGGGGGTGGAATGACATTCCCGCCCCCTCCCAATCTCAGAAAGGTATTACACTGTGCATAGTCATGTCACTAGCTGTCCCTCAAAGGAGCTTACAATCTATTGTCCCTACCATAGTCATAGTCACCCGCTGCCCTTTCTGGTATGGTGTACAGAGGCCTAGGTTTATCCTTGCAATAGGTTTCTCTACCACACCGCATAGGTCAAATGCTTGTTGGGCTGGGGAGGAAAGAAATAAGAAATATTTTCCCTATTCCTTACTGCCACGGACTCCTCTGTCTGACCAGTTCCTTGTAGCCACTTCACCTTGCTGCTGGACTGGTTGCATGCAGCTCTCTGATGTCATTACGTACAATGTAGGACCAGCAGTCCGGCACTCCATGTTAAGATTACGAGACTTTATTCTATTCTGGAGCCGATGGGACTGCTAGCTATGAGAGATTGAGGAATAAAGTGAGTATTTTTACTTTCTCCCATCTAGCTAAACAAGCATTCAACACATATAGTGCAGGTAGAAGCCCATTGCATGGCTAAATTTAACAGCAGCCAGAGGTGAGACTTTATCTGCCAACAATAATATAAAGAACCGGTAGCAATAAAAAAGATCCGGTTCCAGACTTGCGTCTACTTCCGAATAAGTTACAGTGCAACTGAGCCCTAGAAGTCCAGCCAAAGTGTGGATATTATTAGCTCCATCCTTGTTCTGGTGTCATAGCAGAAAATGATGGGAGGTTTTCCCAGTGGAAACAAAGACATTGTTCTGGAGTAGGGAATGGTTAGAACATCAGCATCTGCATACACTTCGTCCAGCAGTGGTAAAACAGCTTTTTCACTCAGGACCATATCTGAGGGCATGCTGTTTTCGGGTATTAGATCCAGGGGTGGTAATGTGTTTACCCGGCACATTTCATTTTGATTGACTCTCAAATTTGACACCTGCACTGCAGCAAACTACATTACCTACTTTTTCCCCTTTCCTCACAAAGCAAATGTATCCCACCTTTTTCTCTCAAATATCTGGCAGGGGAAATGTATTGAGTTTGGGGGGTTGGGGGTGGGTTGCTGCATTAGACAGGTTACCTAAAACAAAGGGACTACAGGCCATTTCCGCCCTGGTTCTACAAATGCTGCTTGCCTGGTTGGTGTTCTGATCCTCTGCTTTTCAGACCTTCTGGATCACTGACCCAGAATGAGTTTATAGTTCAGGTGCTCAGTTAATTGTAATATAACTTGTCACACAATTATCTTCATTTTCATTTCAGGGATGTGACAGAATAAGTTCAGAAATGGGAGCTTCTATGTAAATGAACACGTGTTGTAAGATCTTCAGGCCCATTCACACCTAGAATAGTGTATGATTCTATGTGTGATTCTAAAATGAAAGTGATTTGTTGTCTTTAGCAATCAGATTTCCCATTTTAATTTAAAGAGCTTAAAGAAAAAGTAAACCCAAAAACGACCCAAAACAAAAAAATACACTTACCCACAGAAAAGTCGATCCGTCCGGGTCCCGCATCGCCCCAGTATCCGTCTTCAGGCCAGAGCGCTATGTGCCAACATTTTCTCTGTTTTTCTGGGTTTTTCTTGGTATGTCACCCAACGCAGGCACGAGATCAGGTGACCCAGGTGGGGAAAAGAACTTGCCCTTCTCACTGCGCATGCGTGAGATCGGCAATTTCTTTCCCTTTTGGTGAAAGGACTCGGGCATGCAGAGGGAGCACCCAAGAGCCTTCTGAGATGGGTGACGTAGGTATCCCGGAAGGCTCTGTGCTCCCATTCATTCGAGAATTAAGGGGGCCGTGCTGCTGGCCCCTATTAAAAAAGTAAAAGAAAGGTTGTTGCACACAAAAAAACACAGAAACAAACAGTATTTTTACCTTACATAAAAGGGTTGTCTGAGTAGGTATGCTTTAATGCTGGGATCTGATTATGACCATGGCATGCAAGTGCCTTGATGTTTGTGTTAAAAAAAAAAAAAATATATATATATACCGGTATATATCAAATCAAATGCTTTCTTATATTCCTAAAACAAGTGACACAAGGCTGCATTCACTAAGTTGTAATGCTTTTCATTGCAATACCAATCAGTGCTGAAAAGTGCAATTATTCTAAATAACTCATATAATATAAATGCATTATCGCTTAGTGAGCCGAGTTTACAGAATGTAGTTGCTGTAAGCAGCAGATTTGATTCTATATTCCCCATGTGATAGTGAGGAAGCAGTATGCTGATTGCTGGGATGGTTTATTTGGCATGTAAAACTAAGCCTGTTCTCATTATTTTCCCCTAATCAGCTTCTGTGCATCAAGCCTTCCACAGGAGAACCGCCCATCCCTGGGCCATGTGATAAGCTGACATCACGGTGACGTCACTGAATCTTTCTCTGCATGGGAACTAGACACCACCCTGCTCTCGCTGCCATTGGCTGGAGGAAGCCGAGAAAAAAAACCTTGCTGGAGAGAGAGACAGTGCAGAGCTCACTGCTGCTAGAGTTCTGCAGCTCAAACGTGACTTCCAACATTTGCTTTTTTATTTTATTATTATTATTATTATTTATGCATACCCTTTCACCCCTCTTTAGATGCAGCCACACCTAGTTCCTCTGATGACATTACTGTGCAAGATGTAGCTGCTGCTCACAAGCCAAAACCATGTTACATTTGTATTGAAGACTGTGAATACTAACAACAAAAAAAGAAGCACAGGGCGTCGTTTTCTTTTATATCTTTTCTTCTTAAGGCGATTACTAAAGGAAAAAAAAGCTCTCCACTATGATAATTTTATTAAAGTGATATTTTTCGTATGCATCGACCGGCTTGGCGTTTCTTCCCACAAAGGATTGCTTTCAAGGTGAATCCGTGGACGGGAGAACATACCGAACGTCGGATTACCTACCAGCTACTAGCACTCCACCAGCAGGATCGGGATTACCTGGCGTTTTGTGATCTTTTCCTATTTGTATCGGGGCTTTAATTCATGAGTCAATCGTTGTCTATTGCTAACCCTATCAGGAGATCAGAATGAGCAAGGAAAGGCCCAAGAGGAATATCATTCAGAAGAAATATGTAAGTAGAGCCGCTTCCATTGCCGTGTTATTGTTGTGCGTGGCAGCTTTCCAGGCGGACCTTTAAATGCCAAGGCTGAGTGTACCGACCCGGGGCTTTAACCCTTCCCTGGCAGATGGCAGCCTGGGATCACATGTAGCGCTCACCTCACATGACACAATCTGCAAGCCCGGATAGCCGGGCGAGACCCCCGTGATATGGCTGCGGAGGGGCAGATAAAAGCAGCCTGCGTTATGGCCATCGCTTCACACATCGTGTTACTGTCGGTGCATTGGTTTGCCAGGCTTGGGATTAAGTTTGAGATCCCTGGGCAGGCCCGGGGGACTTGCTAGGGTTTTCCTTTGTTTTGATGTCATCCGGTGTCTGGCTATGTTTAGAAAGCGCCGTTTCCGCACGATGCTGCTGCAGGTATAATGGCTGGGCCTTTGATGTGTGTGAGATGTGTATTATGTGTATTGTGTGTGTATGGGGCTGCAGGAAAATAAAGGCATCACACGCGATCATAAACTTCTTTCTTTGTCAAGCCGGATGCTGTACTTTCATGTGCCCGCATACTTCCATACAGCCCTGACAATACATCTGGGGTCGGCCCGGTTCCTTCTCTCTCACACACATATATATATATATCGGATCGTTTGCAAAGCCATCCGCATTGCAGAGGATCGCTTGGAATTGTGCATGACTTGTAAGTTTTAGCGCAGTTGCCGTGGCTGTCTTTGTTCGTTTTTATGGTTGCAGCGTCCCTTTGATGTGGCCCGCAGCCCGCATTGTGTTTTGGTGTTTGCAATCAAGGCAATGGGATAAATAAATACAAACTCGCATGTCTTGATGGCCGTGTAGCCCCCCTCCCCCCTCTTCTGTATTCGGTAAACTCGTGCCACCCTACAAGGAATCGTGTCGCAGAGATTCTGCCTGGCAACATCTCAACTCCCCCTAATGGGGGGGGGGTGGGGGTGGTGTTTGTTTGGAGGGGGGTGATGAGAAAGGAAGGGGGCGCAAGTAGGTGTACATGATGTGGATATCTGCGCTGAGCAGACCGTGGCCCATAAATCAGCCCCCTCCCTCCCACTTAGCAGCCACAAGCATGGCTGCTGTCTGCTGGCTGGCCTGGCCCCTTCTTCCCTCCTCCTCCTCCATCACATCCTGCCTCTCTACCCCGAGGAGATCAACAGGTTCCACTGGACGAGCAGCTTCAGCGGCAGCCATTGGCAGTGGGCGGACTGTGCAGGGAAGACCGAGCGCTCTCTGTGACATCACAATGCTCTTTCCATCTTCTGTGCCTCACAGTTCCATTCTGACGTCACACAGCAGAGAAGAGAGAGGGAGGAGGCAGTGGACCCGAGTGTGCACGTCACAGGGGAGGAGGGCTTTGCCCTGCAGGCACGGTGATAGGGGATGTGTATTGAAGTGATGGGGGGGAGGGCATTACGTCACAGCCTCTCCAGTCATGTGGGAGGCATGGTGCCAGTGCCAGGCATGTGCCATGCTACCAGCATGGAGGGGTCCTGTGCACTACATGCTGCATGACACTCATTACTAAACATGAGCTCACAGTGATAAGAGACAACCCAAGGTTAGCCAATGACACCAATACATTGCTACAAGAGGGCTATGGTAAATTGTAACAAGGATGAGAAACAAGGGGAATACATTTTCTAGAGCCACAGCTTGTTTTTAGTTTCAGACCCTGGTTCAGCCTGACCTTCCAGATGTTTGCATATAATGTATATGCAGAGCTGCACTTAGCAACAATATCTGTGCCTAACACATAAGGCTCAGGTGAGCAATGCATACTCAGAAAATGGATGGTTGGAACTAAAATTATATCTGAAGATATCAAGTTTCAGATAGATAAAGGAAGCATGAAAACTGCACCAGTTAGGTATTCACCCTCCTTGTTTGTCCTGCTGTGATCACTGCAACACACAAAATGTTGGAAAAGCCAACTTGTGGGACAAACAGAAGGTGAAAGGATATCCTCAACTGACCTATAAATTGGAAGGGATTTCCTCTCACCTGGAAAAGATGCCTTCGCTTACAGATGTGTCTCTAGGAAAGGGAAATCTCCCTATCGGGACAGAAAAATATCTTTCAGTGTAGATGCCTTTCTGGTGACCAATATATTGAAAGGGAAATCCTCGCACTTCCTGATGTGTAGGTAAAAACACTCTACAACTAATAATAAAGTCCAAAAATAAAAAAATGACTTTAGGACAGCAAGATAGTTATTTAGTTGTCATTGATGGGGTACGTCTTACTTGTAGACTCAATGAAAAAAAAAAAAAAAGTAAATGTAATACCCATAGCAAGAAAATGGATGTTTGTAACATATATATATATATTAGACTTTAGAAAGAAAACAAGTGGATAAAAGACAAAACAAATCTAAAAAACCAAATTTCCCATTCAGAACAAGTAATATATTCCAGTCTGTTAGTAGTATAGGTTCTCCGAAATTACTTTAAGTGAGCATGGTTATCATTTTTCTTTAGACATTTGGAATATTATTGGTATTGAGTGGACTGAATTCTGTCCAGGCCTGTGGTCTGGTTACCATTTTGTGTTTTAAATATGCTTAGTAAGTGTGGTTGCATTAACCACAAGTTAACTTTGTAAAATGTGCATTGTACACATATCCCAGGGCCAGTGAAATGAAATCCTGCCTTTTCTACATAATCCTGCTGAAAGAATTACATGAAACACATCACAAGCAGCCATCAGAAAGTTGGCTGTTATTTTATGTCATGTCTTCTCATATTTTACAAGTATAATTTAAAGTCAACCTGTTCCTTGCGCACAAAGGGCAAACCAATCTTCAACACAATTTGTTTTAGTCCTAGCGTTTATTGTCTTCTTACACTGCATGCATGGTGCATATTGGGGGGAGAGGGCAGCTAAGTAGGTTTAATTGCAGAAGGAACATTGCCTGTCCATTCTGCTTTATAAATCCTGCCTGCTCGCAGCTAATGAATGGAGAGGTAAAGTTACATGTTAAATACTGTTTTATGGAACAGTTTCCAGTCTGTCTATTACTAAGAAGTTTGCTGCCCTGATAAATTTGACCTTGCACATAGCTTTAAATAATATAAACAAAACACAAAATTGATTGACTGTTTTCCAATTTTGTTGGGGTCATGGCCTGTGATCGTGCATGTAGATGATTGTCTCCAGGTTTGGGGGTGGCTAAATTAGATTTTGTGTAATGTCTATATTTCCTCATTCTCCCAAAGTGTTAATAAACAATTTGTGGTAAATGTTAAGATGTCATTGTGCATATTTGTATTTCAACAATGGCCCACACCTTATAAATAATACAATAAAACACAAAAGAAATGTTGTTATGCTTGGTTTATCATTATTGACAAAATACAAACAAGCAGCCAAATAAATGTGTATTGTGTATCATGTTTCCATAGATTACTATGTTCATAAGGTTGTGGGAAGCTGCTGAAATATTTTTTTTAATGGTACAGTGACCCTGCATGTAAAAGCAGTTTCATTTCAAGTCTATGGAGATGGTTTGGGTGGCACAATAGCTTCTGGACGCTTTATGTAGTGTTAAAAAACACATGGCAACGCCATCCAAAGCAAATGCCTGAGAAAAAAACAAACCCATTCATTCACCTTTTTTAGTAAGTGGATAAAAATGGTTCACCACACAGTAACATTTAAAATGTGCTAGAGTGAATTCATCCTAAGTATTTTTATTTGGAAATGGTTCACCAAAAAGTGATACTCGTAAAGTTTAAGGGATGACCCTTCCATTGCCTACTTTTATATTTGGGGGAATTGGTTACCTTTTTAAAGAACGGAAATATTGGGGACTGTTTACCTCTACTTCTGAAAAAGTTAGTTTATGGTTAATGACCCGGAACAAGCCTGCTGATGGGGAAAGTCAGGGAAGTTAAAAGTTGTCATCTCTCCCCTAGATCCAGGTCAGTGACACTAATAGGACGCCTGCCAACATGGTGGCATCCCTAAAAAGTAGCACAGAGCAATGCCAGGTTTACCTCTCCAGCATCCACCTGAAATTTGAAATATGGTCTGATTGAACTGAAATTCTAATGCAGGGGTTAATGCAGCTACAACCAAGTATTGTTGTTATGACTTCCATCCATCTTCCAATGGTTTGCTTAAAATGAACATTGATTGCTTGACTCTGTATTGCTTTCTGCTGTTATGCAGCTCAATCCAACAATGGGTCCAATCTCCTCCCCTTTGCTTCGCTGGATCTTTTACTGTGTTGTTTCTCTCTGTTCACTATTCTTGGCTTATCACTTTGTTGCTTAGTTTGTCTAGTGCAGGAATGCCTTTTTATGATTTTTATTGTCTCCATACTGGTATTTATATTGTTTTGCTTCTGCTAATGTTTAGTCATGTTCCCCAACTTTCATTTTGTGCTCAAAGAAATAAGCATAGCAGCCGCTGTCTGCTAGTTCTTCCAGCTGTTCCATTATTCATTTTGCTTCTCCCTTCCCCCAGTTGCTAATTCTGCTAGGCCTCTCATGCTGGCACCTGTTTCTTACTATTTCAGATAAGACACTTTGGTGGATTTCATAGTGGTGCATCTGCATTTCTGATACTTGCATAACGTGTAATCTAATTTACTTCCTGGAAAGTAATGGTATAGAAGCAACAAGCTAAAATATTATTAGGCTCATACTAGGGCCAATGTACACTCATGGTTGTGGAGATAACAAGCAAGACACAAGCACACGGCGCCTGGATGCCTCAGTGGCTAGCGCTCTCATTTTGCAGAACTAGGGTTTCAGGTTCAAATCTTGGCCAGGGCACTGTCTTGCATGGAGTTTGTATGTTCTCCCCATGTTTGGGTGGCTTTCCTACCACATACCAAAAAACATGTTTAACTGGCTTCCCCAAAAATGAACCCCAGACTTTGTTAGGGATATTATATTGTTAGATCCTCTGTTAGTGGAGAGTTGAGACTACTTATTCTAAAGGTAACATTTTGAGTTTACCTTCTCCACAACATGACTACAAGCTGCACGTAATCTTTGATCTTTACTTCAAGTTCAGCTGGCGTTACACTTCATCATAATATTCTCCGTAAGGTACTTATATGAGGGGTCTGTGACCCCTGGAAACATATTGTGGGTAATCTTCTAGAGGCAATTTGCTTCTGGTTATGGATATCCCTTCCTGTGATTATTGCACATTAAAAGATGCTGTATAATTCATGCTACCTATTCCAGTGAGGAACATGACCTTGGTGGGATGAAAGGGCAATCATGTTTACACTTACCACATTTATGTAATAAAAGCACTTACCTAATCTAACTAACCAATATCCAGATCCATGTATCAAGTCAGGTATGTTTGTGCACATCAGAGTTTTTAGTAGATGTAAAAGGGATCATTGTAATGTGAGACTTGAACAAGATATTGTTTTTCCCATGATTGAAGAGTTAAGTGAATCTTTAGCCAATTTCTTCAGTAAATTAGCCTGTCATGTAGTAAAGGAGTGGGTTCATCTTATAAATGCCATCCATTTTACAGGATATATTATTCAGTGCTGAAAATGTATTTATCAGATATCATGGTCCAGTACTTTGACTTTAAAATGTTGTTTGCTAGACTTTCCATAGTTCAGATTCCATGTTAACAGATTCTAGAAGAGGATATTGCTGAGTGAAAGCACACATTTTTTCTGTCACTTTAAATTAAGTCTTTAACAGGAGTACATAGATGTGAATCTTCTTAGAAGGGCTTATTGAGAATAGAAGGTATAATATCTAGAAGTAATTGAAATATTTGTAGTGTGCATTATTAACCTGTGAGCACATACATGAAAGCCTGCACTACTATAATAGACTAATATATATTTGTAACTTAGTTAAAACATTTCTGCCTGTGAATTTTTTTGATGAGGTGGTATTACTGACTTGAAAGGATCAATGTGAAGGAAAGAAATTTTAGGTAAACTCCACTGACAGACTACTTAAAGCTTTTGCTCATAGTGAGACTTGTACCAGTCAGCATCTCAGGTTGTAGGAAACAAAACATCAATCACACGTCACAATTGTGGTTATTCAGGGCCATGATACATTTCAGCCCATAGGCTTTTGTTTTTGTAAAGCAGAAGAAAAATAGAAAATAGCATGAAGTGGAAATATACTTTGTTCTATACATGGAAACTGTATACAAAAATATCACCTGTCTTTGCCTATTCATTTTCTGTACTTACCGAACATTGTGAAAAATGTGGTTAGAAGACCAGTCACTACCTATTTATTTATAGGCTTGGTCATACAGAAGGATTTTAACAGGTTAGAAGTCCTTGAAGGGCATGGGAATAAAGTTATTTCTTTCAACATGACATTGTTTTTATGAGCAAGATAAAAAGGGGGCCTAGATCACAGCTAGCTGCACATCATATGGTTTATAAAGAGTATTATTCTGAAGAAAAACAGAGTATTGAAATATTGGTATAGGGTATGTGGCAACATTCACCTACAGTACATATATGTAATATTATTTTTACAGAATTCTTGAACAAACTCAACATTACAATAAAATGTTTATAAAATTCGCTTCCATGCCATCCCACATTTTATATTCTTTTAAAGTTTATCTACCTCCTCACTTTCTCTTGTTCTGTGCCAACACCCCTCCACCGATCGATGTACAACACTATCCCACCAATCATACTATTGAAAAACCAGGTTTGCACCTACAAAAATGCATAAAGCTCTTTCATGGGTAATCCTAAAAATGGCGAGAAAGTGAGAGTGGTTCATCGAGAAAGTTAAGTCTTCTTCTGCAGCATTAACACAGCTGTATAATGATGAGTTACAAGGCTAACATAAAATTATACAGATGTTCTGGGACAGAACTATATAAAAGAAAAACTTCCCCTCTCCTCCTCTCTAAAACGTAGGGGGGAGGACTTCTGTAGTGTTCAGAAATCTCTATGAACAATGTTTCTATTACAGGAGCAATTGAATGCACAAGACCAGGATCAACAGTCCATCAGCAAATACTTTCTGTGTTAAGTTATGCGAAAGCTACAAAAAAAGCTTTGTTCATGATTTGTTCCTATACTTTTTTTTAAAGGATTATTAGTGAAAGGGCCTTAGCAGCCTCAGTGCTATCTTGCAAGTGGTAGCGAGTGCCCTGTTGCATTGTACAGTTTGTGTGCAGTGTTGCCAATCTGCTTTGGCAATACCATTATTTGTGCCATGCTGTGCCTACAAGTTGTAAACCATGCCAGAGGAGGCTGTCGCATGTAGTCTGCACACTGCAATAGGGCAGTTGATGGTGTAATGAAATGCATAGTTTACTGTTTGTAAAAAAAAAAAAAAAAAACAAAAAAAAAAAACTCTGATTTT
>NC_092862.1:60391178-60522155 GCF_032062135.1 Pyxicephalus adspersus | reverse complement strand
GTATTAGTCTGTCATTTGCAATCCCTATTTAATGTACAGCGCTGTGTAATATGTTGGCGCTATATAAATCCTGTTTAATAATAATAATAATAATATTACGCAGCTCTGTAAATTAAATGGTTTCATTTAATTTTCAATGGTTTCATTAAGAGGTTTCAAATGACCGAAATGCTAACAATGACACAGGTGGGAGGAGAGGACCCTACCCCAAAAATTATACAATCTAGGATTATGCAACTTCTAAATATTTTGTGATAGGTTGAGGTTTTTGTGCTTGTATGGCAAAACATATGCCTATGAATTTTGTAATCTGTTTTGGTGCTTTGTACTTTATTCAATGATCAGTTTTTGTCTAAACCTGGGAAGCTACCATTTTATCAAGCTCTCCTATCATTTTCTTCTATGTGCTTGTTCCAGTTCAGTAGCTCAGATATAAAGCCTATGGATCAACATGACAGCCATGCTAATGGCAAAATCCATTTATGAGGTCAGCAACTGCAGTTTGTTTTTTACTTGTTACAGGGTAGATGATTCTATGTGTATTACTTTGTATGATCCCCTCATGATTATTTTGCCTACGATCTTAAGCTTATTCATGAATGGTAAAAGAAGTATGATTACGGAAATCGTATTCTTTGCTCCCTACCTGTCATCGTTGCACAGTATATGTAATCTACATTATCAGGTTGCAGGTGTTTTGCCCCCAGTACCTTTTATTTGTCTGTGTCCTAGATATGGTCCCTAATATTTGTTATTGTGGACCAAATGCTTAACAAATGCATAGGTAGGGGGTACTGCCAGTTAAGAATACATTTAGCTTCTATGTATTTGCATGTTACTGAACACCTCCCCAAACCTTTGTTACGCTCACCACAGCTTGGCAGGGCCCTAAACTTCAAAGGCTAATGTTACCGGTTTGTAAACGTGTGTCTCTTACCTCTGGGAGACCCTATTGTCTGTGCGGCAAGCAGAGTGGAACTGCTGGGAGTTATGTTTCAAAATGTTAATTGAGAAACTTTTCAGCCTGAAAATGTGGTAATTCCTTCCTGCCCTCAATTCCATGATTTCCTGCCTTCTCCAGAATCAGCTTTTATATCTAATGGGAGCTAATTTTCTTTGAAGGATGATTCAAACCCACACACAGTAGTGGTTGTGTTGAAGATGTGGAGTTTTCAGCAATATATTTATTTAGAAAGTACCAGTTAAATGCAGGGAAATAACCCTAAAGAAAGTAAAACATTAGACAAAAAAAACATCAATTACTCCAGATCCAACAAAATGATTCAATTTTGATTACAGCTAGTCAAATGCCTTCACTGGACATTGTACCATCCTGTTGTGATACTGCTTGCAGCACTAACTAGATGAGGAAGGGAAAACACTGGGAGCTGGTCAATTGTGCTGAGCAAAGGCAGAAAGAAAGGGAGTGAGCGGGGACACATCACTGTCCAAGCTGTAGTAAGGAAAGTGACTGGGCTTACATGGCCCAATTGAAAAAAAGAAAAGTCGGGTAACCCACTTGGCTCAGTTTTCTGTCTAGGCTGCTTATACGTTTAAAACAGAAACAACAATCATTTTTTAGTTAAAAAGTTTAGTTTAGTTGAAGTTTCAGGATTAATACACTAGTTAGTGTTATTCTATGATAATTTTCAAATGATTATTTTACTAGTAATGGGCTCATAAGTGGGTTGTTCTATGTGCATTCATAACCTTTACATGCCAGTAATTGGCAAACGCACTGTACAGTCTTTTATCTGCAATATCGATTAAATGCCAGTTACCTCTGTGAGCTGTGTGCTGCAGTACTGAAAATCTGCTCTGTACATAAATATCATGACCTCTCACTCAGGACACAGCAACAAGGACAAACATGTTTCCAAGCCTTTCCCTTGTTAGCAGTAAAACATGACTGGGGATAAAAGAAGGAAGCTAGAGGAGGGGGTGAATGTAAACATGCAATCCTTCATACTGCAACAAAAATGTGTTTCACTCGCTGCTGCTATTTCATGCCAAAATAAATGTTGGCTTTCTATCAGCTGTAGTGCTTAAAGACATTAACCATTTTTTTTTCTTGCCCCAAAATAGACTGACTTAATTACAGTAGAGGGCTTGTATAAATGCAGTGTGTCAATTATGTTTATAGGATTTCAGAATGTGGTTTACTAGCTGCCTGTTTCATGTACATAAATATAATATATGTGTGTGTGTACATAAAATATCTACATAGACTGATCAGCCAAAACAGTAAAACCACTAACATGTGACATGAATCCCATTGATTATCCCATTGCAATGAGACCTCTCACAGTGTGGGATATATCGGACAAAAAGCGAAAAGCCAGGTCTTGAAAATGACGTGCTGTGACAACAGAAAATCGGGCAAATACTGAAATCTAATAAACTAGCGGACTGGGTCAGAGTATCCCAAAATAGCAGGTCTTCAGGGGGAACTGCACTATGGAGCAATAGCAGAAGATTGCCTGGTTTAAATAATATCATATAGCTTCTTTTAGACTAGATTCTTATAGATGGAAACAGAATGCCCTATGGAAGGAGGCAGGCCAGCGCAGGCAGCAAAGACTTTGCATAAGCAGGGAGAAGCACTTGTCTGACTTTCATTTAGTCATTTTTTTTACCTTTATGGTAGAACACGTTAAAAACTTTTGTCTGAGCTCCTGACCATCTGATTCTGCCAACTAGATCACCTATCAAGATGCATGCTATGAGATTTGCATTTACATAAGGTTGGAGGCAATCATACCCTGTGTCTTCATATTTGTTTCTCTTCACATAATTTGGGACAAGAGAATCTCTAGATCAGGGGGTGTCAAACTCTGGCCCGCAACATCCTTTTTTTTTGGCCCCTAAAGGAATCCTAAATATTAATTGCAGCTGGCCCGCCGCTGCATTGAAATAGCGCTGCTACTACAATTTCCGGCATCACTCGCGTCTACAGGCCAGCGGGCTCTTTATGCCTATGCGTGGCCCCGCATTGGACTGTTTTATAGACACAAGTAATGCCGGGAATTTTAGTAGCGGTGCTATTTCAATGAAGAGGGAGTTCCAACGGCGGGCCACTCATAAAATTTAGCCCCACATTGGCTGCGTCTGGCATTTCCAGCACTCTCCCTCAGCTGTATTTTTTCTTGCTACTCCAAAGCATGGACTTGAATGGTTGGATTTTCATAAAAGAAAATTGTTATTATTGTTAGTCCTGTGCAAAAAGGTTACTATTGAAATTTAATTTAGAAGGCTACAAATAGAGAAAGAGGTATACAATTTTTTCCTAAATAAAAATATATATATATTTTGCCTCTTTCTCTATTATAAGCTTGTTCCAGATTGAATGTAAAGCAAAACCTCTTTGTTTCCACATGAAAAGGTTTTATATCTAATGAGAAGGAAAAACTTCCCTAATATTTTCAATAAATTTCAAGATTGCCCCGCCACTTTGTCTAAGTTTTTAATTTTGGCCCTCTGTGTATTTGAGCTTGACACCCCTGCTCTAGATTAAGGTGATGTCTATAGTTTGTCAAGCCTACACTGCAAAATTATATTACATACTTGGTCACTGTAAATTAAATATATTATGTGAGTTTAGATCTGTATTACACCGTCATTATTTATTGCTGTCTTTGTTTCCATTGGAGACATGTATCCTCCCATAGTCTTGGGCACCGTTATCAACAGAACAGAAGGTCCCAAATGTTGCATTTGTAATAAAACGGGAACAGTGGGGAAATATTTCAATAGTGACAACTGTTTAATAGGGGATTTCTTTCGCTTTATATTGTGTCTCAGGACAGGAAGCCTTTTATTCAGTCCCAGCTTTATCTCAATTTACAAAAAGGGGTTGGTTTTTAAGAAAAAAAACTTCCTCTTTTCTGAGGATCTAGTAAAATAATGCTGAATTTCTTGCGTTTCTTTATCCTTTAATGTATTTTGTCTTTGAGCCTCATTGTAGCAAAACAGCATCATGAATCTAAGGATTGCCCTATGCTGGCCCAATAATTAATTAACCTGATTAAGAACCAGGTACATTGTTGCGATCTCTCTGGTATTCCAAAGATTTGCTCTGTACTTATTGACTAGTCCGACTGAGTGATGGAACTCTGTTAACTCAGTAAAGCACCCTAAGGCAAAAAGATCTAAAGTTCTGTTTGGTTTCTTTTTAAAACCCTTGTTTTTAGTTTTCTGTATTGTCAAAAAATTATAAATGTCTGCACACCAACAGAGTGAGCCCGTTACTCTGTGATTATTTCAAACTGTGCTCATGCAGGAGTGTTTTAAGTGTTTTCCTATCCATTACAAACCTCTTACAGTTTCAGAGAGAACTTGAGTATTGTGTAGATGATTGATTTTATCCTCTATGCCAGGGGTGTCAAACTCAAATACACAGAGGGCCAAAAAACATAGACCAAGTCGAGGCCCCAACTTGAAATTTATTGAAAAAATTGAGGACTTTTTTTCCTTCTCATTGGATATAAAACATTTTCATATGGAAACAAAAAGGTTTTGCTTAACATTCAATCTGTAACAAGCCTATATTAGAGAAAGAGGCATAAGATTTTTTTTTAACTTTTGTTTAGAAAAAATCCTATGCCTTTTTGTTTGTAGGCTTTCTAGTTAAATTCAATAGGGTTACTGTGCCAAGGAACAAATTTAAATCAATCCACTGCATATTACTGCTTTCTCGTGTGTTCTTGTTTCTTCTTATTGAGATTAATTGTTTTACTTTGCCAGAGAATTGAATGTAAAACCAAATAAATTGCTGCATGCAATAGCTCTATAATAATTCCTTATTATTTCACCATTTTGTAATGAGCTTATCTGTCAGTATAAACTCCAATGCGGGGCCATGCATAGGCAGAGAGCTGTTCTATGGACGAGAGTGATGCCGCTACTGCAATTTCCGGCATTACTTGCATCTATAAAACAGCAGTCCAATGCGGGGCCAAGCAAAGGCAGAGAGGCCGCTGGTCTAAAGACGCGAGTGATGTTGCTACTAGAATTTCCGGCATTACTGGCGTCTATAGAACAGTTCAATCTGGGCCACACATTAGCAGAGAGCCCGCTGGTCTATAGACACGAGTGATGCCGGGAATTGTAGTAGCAGCATCACTCGCTGCAATCCGTAGTAGTGGCGGTTCAGCTGCAATTCATAAAAAGAATTCTTTTGGTGACCAAGAAAAAGGACGTTTTGGGCCAGAGTTTTACACCCCTGCTCTATGCTCAGCCTAGGTCAATCTGCATTTAGGCATTTTTTTGTGACAAATGGTTGGAAATGTTGGAAAAATTCCCTTTTAGTGGCAATGGTACCAGAGATTGTTCGAAGATGTTTTACTGCCTTCCTTCAGGGTGAAATAACTGCTCAACTATGACAACTCTAATTCCAACTAAATGTTTAGCACCCCTCAAATTGTATTTGTTTACTGAGATAAGTAGACAGGGAAAATTGTGAATATGGTTAAACACATTTCATTTAGTCTTAATTTATGACTTTTATTTATGTGTGAACAATATTTACTAGGTTTTGCATCTGTGTACCTTTTGTGTACAAGTTGATTTCCGGTATGCTAAACTTTACAATTGGTGTATTAAGGGCCCACTCCAACATGTCATCACCTGGAGTTCAATGCAGTTGTGGTTTTTGCACAAGGACAAGAATTAAATTAGAAATTAGTTTGCATAGATTTGGCTTTTATCACAAATTCCCCTGCTTTTCCCATGCATTCTATTGTATGCTTCCCTTCATGGCATAAAGTTGTGGCAAAACTGGAGCTCTTTTTTCAGATAAATGGTGGTAATAAACTATTTCCTTATTTGGAATGACTTTGTTTTTGGACATAGTGTTCATTTTTTCTCATGATTCTTGTTTGTTAGTGTAAACATTGAGAAGCTGTTACACTTTTTCCTACTTTAAATAGACATGATTTTTTTAATTTCCTAAAATGGAAACAATATCATCTGTTTTGCATCTAAATTTAATATTGCAAAATTTACATTTTATAACTTTGTTGTCTGTTAATCAAATTATTATTGTGGCCAAATTGATTTTTCAAGAATTTTATAGCTCTGAAAAGCCTAGTGCAGTTTGCTTGCAAAAAAATTGAAAGCGATGTTTGCATTTGTTTGTTTTGAGGGCTTTTTGTGCCTTGAAATTGGGTATACAGCCTGCTTTAGTGTTGCAGTTAAATATCCCATTAAACAATTGCTATACATAAAGTCTGTGTTCAAATAATAACTTGTTCATTGTAGTATAAGGTATAGTTTGTTATTCTCTGCTCTGCTGGTTTTTTTTTTTTTTTTTTTTGTTTATTGGAGATTTAAAAACATATTTATTAAATCTGCTGTTAAGTGAATTCATGTGTGGTCCACTGTAGATTTCCTCTGTGTGGCCTCCCAGTTAAGAAGAAAAAAGACCTTTTATGTGTGCATTTTATAATCAACACAATTAAAGGCACTTTTATTATCATCAGTGGCCTGCAGTAGTTTAATCAGAAACCAATCCATTGTTCCCTTATTCTTGCAAGAGTTTTCTCCCCTTAGAAAAAAAAAATCCCACTGTCTTCTTGCTACAAAAAGGCAGTGGGAGGTGCTGTTTTAATTACTTTTTTCTGGAATGCATTAATTTGTCAAATAATTAGAACAATTAAGATTAAGAGAAATAAAGCTTGTTGAATATATCTACTACTTTCTTCAGCCATAGATTTCAATTTCCTTATTCAGTAACCCCAATTATTGGCCCTTCCAAACAAATCTTAGCCCTATCTCAGAACAAACACAGCAAAGCCAGGCACCACCCTGGTTACAATCTACAGGTGCTAGTTATTGATTACTATAGCCAACAATGTACATAGACAGCTAAACATGAGAAAACCTAGATAAGCGATTTCACTGAATTTTACTACTATGTTTTGCAAATGAAATGTTACTGCCAAAGGTTGTAATTCATACACACTTATTCAAAACAAGTAATGTTTAAAAATGAATAAATTCTCGTAGACATGAGACACAGTTAACTAATTCACCAGTTTTTGACCTCATGGTTTTCAGAGGTCTGATGACAAACATGGCAAAGTTCAGACTGGCATTTAAAAACCGCATAGTTTCCTGCAACCACTGCCACTGGGCGAATGTAAATGGGTAAATGGTTGTGCAGTAATCCTTTTTTTTTTTTTTTTTTTTTTTTTTCTTGCCGAAAAATTGCACAATGCCTTTTATGCACAAGCTATAGACAAACCTGGAAGTATGATAATTTATTTTAGTTTTTGTCTTTCACCCACATCAGCACAGTCGTAATGGAACTGAATAGTGATCCTTGTAAGTTATATGTAGTGGAGTAGCTTTATCATGTGTTCCACAAATAACAATGCTTACATAATTTCCTGAGTGGGTGAATCTATTTTAAATTGCATACTGTGATAGTAAATTCGAAGTGTATCTTTCAGTGTCAGTGGGCTGTTTTCCTAGCTTGGTATGACTAGTCTTTAATTATTATACCAATAACAGCATTGTGGGATAAATTATAGTAAATGATGGTGCCAAACCCTCACACTGTTGCCATCATAAAACAATATTTATTTATTTGGTTAAACCTACTTTAAAATGTCTGATCACATTCCTATTACCTATAAATTCCATCCTTTTAGGCATCATTACAGCTTGATGCAACAAAAGCTAAGGATCACATGTTCTAAAATATCAGGTTATAAATATGCGGTAGCCCAAATCTATGTCTGCTACCAGTTAGCAATACCATGTAATATGTTGATAAAAAATATATAATATTTAATGATTTGTTCATATAAAATAGCCAAAGGCTGGAGTTGTACTTACGTTCAACTCAAGGCTAAATAAATTTGTTTTAGAATGGCTATTAAAACGTAAGGTTCCAAGGCTTTATTTGATACTTTCTATGTCTATTTTTTGTCCTAAAAGTATTTTTTTGCTCATAATCCCATTGCTGATGTGAATGGATACCTAAAGTTTAACACCCCAAACGATTTTAGATGTTTTGTAAACAAGCTTGCATGGCATCTCAGATTGGGAGTTAGAAGCATTAGTTAATATATGTGGAGAACAGTAAAAACACCATTTATTGTCAGCATCCAATGTCTATATTAGCTGAATATGAAAAAAGATTGTGTTTTGGGTCCCAGCTGTTCACAAGATTGTTGTAGGACTGTTGTATATCTTGCCATCACTGGATGAGACTTAAGCCGCATACACACGTGCAATTATTTTCGTTGGAAAGGATCTTTCACGATCCTTTCCAACGACAAAGGATTGCACGATGCATGAACGAGTGCTGTACATACGGCACCGTTCTGCTCCATGGGGAGGGGAGGGGGAGAACGACTGAGCGGCACCCTGCTGCGCTCTCTCCCCCTTCCCTTGCTTTAGGTTCGTTCGTCGTCCATCGTCAGTGGATCCGCCAGGACGATCGTTCGGACGTTGGACGAAGGGTGCTGTACACATGCCAGATTCTCGTCCGATATCGGCCCTGAGCCAATTATTGGGCGAGAACCATTGGACGTGTGTACGTAGCTTTAGGCTGTCTTTGTCCAGACTAAGGCTGACAAAAGTATGATTAAAGCAGAACAAAAGTAAAAAAAAAATAGGTTGTGAGCAGATAGGTGTTTTTGGTGACAATGGCTTATATTTGAGTACAGTGATCAAGAATGAGTTTGGTTAGACTTGAGGAACACATGAGCGGTGTTGCTTTATCTGGCTAACAATATTATATTTGTCAGTGCCCCAAATGTAGCTGGTCTTTTTTTGAAAACTTAATGCTAGTCTTATTCTGGTAATCTCATTGTCACCCCAGTGTATGGGGCAAAATGTTTGCCACTGCAGATTAGTAACTGGAAGCAGAACAATGAACACTCAATATATGTTAGTATATAGTCATGGCGATTTTCCGTATGTCCTTTTAGGGTTAGTATACATTAGCATGGCCACTGCCAATTTTTTTGGTTGATATTTGAATGGTCAGAAGTCCCAAAACAATGCACATACTAGTATGAGGATCTGTCCTTTTTGTTGCTTTTTCAGTTAGAGGGTAAGTGGAATTCTGATTGCGCTCTAATTGATACAACATGGGCTCCATTTATAAAATAGGATCCAGACATTCCCTCCTAGGAATCATCCAGGTCTATGTGTGGCAGCAAGTGATTCCCACCCAGGGATGTTTAATGAATATCAAATTCCCTGTTTGATAAATAGAACTCCTTGAGTAATTTTGATCAATATTTACCAATTCTGATCTGTCCATCAGCAATCCTCTTCTGGAAAATCAGTGCAATACAATCAGTTGGCTACAAAATTTCCTTCAGATCTGATCATTTTATTGTATTTCAATTTGGATCGCAAATTTGGATTGGGCTGTTTTCTTTCACTTACGCAGTATTTTATTGGCTGGGTTTTTTCAAACTTCTGCAAAGTTGGGGCTCAAATGTAATAGGATGTTTACTGTTGACCTATAATGGTGTTATTTCCAAAATGATTGTATTTCAGTTCTTGCTACAGGTGGCTTCATTGTAGTTTTGACAAGTGATGTATCCTCATGTTGTCTTTTCTCTGATTTAAAGGATCCTGTTAATGTTTAATATCCTCGGTGGAAATGGTTAAAAGGATTTTATTGTGTCTGACTAATCCTGCATATGTAGAGCCATAAATAGTACCAAGCCAGGGACTGCTGTGAATGAGCTCATGCTGACCTTGCTTCAGAAAATTTCATTAAGCTGGCGATTGTGCTCAATTCATAAACACAGACGCCATGTCAGCGTCAGTGTTCCTATTTTCAGGGCATTACAGGCTTTCTGTAAGACTCTCCTTACTTCTTACTATTACTTGACATATCAATGACATTCTGTGAATATGACAGTCCAGTGTCATCAAAGCTTAAACGTTTTTTCATTGAACTCTTGCTGTATCATGTATCACCAAAATGGAAGTTTCTTAAGCATGGTCACTGCTGTTCCTAAAGGGATCTCTTGGGTCCCCTAATAAACCACCTATTTTTTAATAAAAATCTATTCAGTCATGTCGAATGTTATTCAACAACCTTTTTAAGTCTTCTACATTTTCTAAATTTTAGAAATATGTAATTTGCAGTCTCCCAGAAGTTACTTCAGAGAAATTGGAACTGGACTAATTGGTTCTCCCTTCTCTTGGTATTATTCGGTATAGATTACCTACATCACTATGGTGCTGAAATGTATTTTGCATACCCAATTACCTTTGATGGTAGGTAAAAAAAAAGTTAATTCTCATTATGTAAATAGTAGTTGTAACTTGGTCAATTATAATAACTATCTCCTGTTTGCTGTCAATTCCTGTTTGCTACCTGACACTTATCTGAACAAAAGAGTGCAATCTCAAGCCAGTACAGGATGTAGTAAACCCAGTTGCTTGTTTGATCTTCCACAAGTAGCCATAGTCCTGGATCTGTGATGATAGAAGCTTGTTAGAGAGACCCTTATTTTCCTCCTTGTCTAATTTTTTTTTTATTTTGCCTGCGGCTCCTATTATTTAGGAGGTGAAAGGAAGCCATCCAGACAGACTTCCTTTTCAGGGCTGATAATCATTAGTGGATTACGGAAATTTGTCCATGACCCCTGCTCGGAGTCTGTATGCCTGCAACCCTATAGGCAGCAATTCATATTTACTGTGTTTCCCCCTATTACTCCTTTTAATGGCTCAGCTTTATTTAAGGTGTGTCAAGTGCAAGTTACACCAGGCAGTGTCTTTCCCTTAGGTTACTATACCTGGATAGTTTGTCATGTGTGAAAAGAACATTTGGAAACCTCTATTATAAAATGCTATAACTAGGGCTCTTGTTATTCTTCATCTGCACTGGATCTGTTAATACATCATATCATGTTTGAACAAGCTGTAGAGGCTTTCCAGCAAAGCATTTCTGCCGTATTCATGGATGCTTCTGCATTATTTTGCGTCAAATTCAGTATAGCACAGCAATCCAGTGTATTCTCAACATCGGCAGTGGAGGCTAAACCCAAAGAACTTTAATAACTATTTTCAAGGACAGTAGAAGGAAACCAATAACTGAACATGGAAATTTGGGTAGCATTTAAAAAAGAAGTAATTATTTGCTATTTTCTTCCTGTTTGTGAAAGTGTTGTGAATAATTTTTTTTTCTGATAAGTAGTTTTCAAGTAGTTGATCAATGGAAAGTTCTTAGTTGAACACATCTATATTGTATCTGTTTACTATGTATAAGGTTTTGTAGCAGATGTGCTGTGTATCAAATCTTTACAGTGACAATCAAGCTTCTCACACTGTCAAGTGAGGCCTATAGATACAGGTGGGAAGACTATTTGTAGATACCTATAAGATTGGCTTAGCAAGGGACAGAGAATCTGTCCTTTAGCATTGTGTGTACTTACTATCAGATACCCATTGGCGGGACGGTGCAGGAGCGTAAAGTTGCTAACTGCTCACTGGACAACCATTGACCCTATGCTATTGCTAACTTTTTAGAAACTACATTTTCTCTGTACGCTGCTATAAAGTATACATGAGATCCACTGTAGGTGAATTTGGAGAGCTAATCTCTTGGTTTGAGAGACCAATATGTTGATTTAAAGCACAGACTGGGGAGATCGCTTTGTCTTCTGAGAGTATGAGTCCACATGTTAATCTAGTGTCCCAAAAATTACTGGGTCCCCCATTTGCATCTGAAATAAAATTTTTATGTGCACTGATCCTTTAAAATATAAAGCGTTTGAAAATCCACATATCTCATTCAGTAAACTTGCCTGTTTTTTAAATGTATCACTTCTTTTAAATAAATATACATGAAGCATGTTATACTGATTGGTTTAATCGATTAAAAAGCACTTTGCTGTGTAGCATGCATCCAGCTTCTAATTCACCTAAATACTGCTTTTGCTCATATTGCATGCTCCCTTTATATATTAATATTGGTAGTGATTGTTTAAGGAATTCTGATAATTGTCTAGGGGCTGGCAGTACAAGCTTTGATATGGGGAAGGCAAGAATATCAAGGCATATGTAAAGGTAATTCAAAGCATACACTCTAACTGCAATATTAAAATTAATATATTACGATCATACAAAAAGGTAATAAACATTAAATGTGCCCTGTGATAGGACATTGAAGAGGAGTTGTGTAAGATAAATGATGAATTACTAAAAAAATAAGTGTGTATAAGTAAATATATAAATATGGTGTAGCCATTGGAATATTTTCAAACATCTGACTGCAGTCAAGTTAATGACCATTTTACCTTCTAAATCTTCTTTCAGATTCTGTCTAGTTATCTTCATGAAGTGTTGACTGACTAATCCAGGGTCTGGGTATTTTTATACTGTCGCAGCTGTAGTCTCGCTGGATATTGTCAGTTTCAGTAGCACCTTCCAACAGCTGCAACCCCTAAAGACATGAGGTAGAAATGTTTTCAGCAAGTTTTGATGGAAATGTCCTGTTGTCCAGAGTTAAGTATGCTAACTGTAGAAAGCTTTACTTTATGGTTATTAGATTTGCTGCGTATGCAGTTTTTTTTAGTGCTGTTCCTTGTGACCTGCACCCTGTAGTATATATTGGCTGACACGGGTAAGAGTCATTGAATAGAAGTACAGGGACTTATATTGTGCATGATCATTAATGTGGTTCTGAATCCCCAGCTGCAGTGATAAGTCTGTTTTGTAAGCAGTCAGTTTGTGGATTTGACCTTAGCTATTCTATGGTTTGCCTAATTTAGATTACAGTGCAGTGCTGGTACAAATTCTGTCTAGCAAACCAATATATAGCTATATAGTCTGTTGCTTTTGTCTAGTTAAAAAAACTTTAAAAATATGTAATAGTAGCAACACTAATGTGGTTCAATTTGTTTTTAATGTCATCTTGTGTGGCCTTGTTTTGGTTTTATAGGGTTTCCCTTTACTTCATACTACCACCTAGTACATATCCTGCAGGCTTTCAGTGATCCTTGTGTCATCCACTTGTGGGGCCAGATATTTACAAGAGTCAACTGCAGTGCTGAGTGTGCTGTCTTGTTTTTATTGTACATACACATAAATGGTTTAATCTCACTATTTTTTATAATGTTATTGTTATGCCTCCCTCAATGTAACAGTTGTAATATTTAGGTATGAAATCTGGCTGGTCACTTGAGATTATTACGGAGCATTATACCACTTACTGAAATACGCCACTTAGCAGATCTCACATTTTTTTACTATACTATGATCCGATGTTTATGTATATTTATTTTAATTTAATTATATAATATTTATTCAAATTAGTTTGAGAAATGGTGTAGTAATATATTTTGTAATAGATTGGAATAGATTTTAGATGTCATTATTATTATTATTATTATTATTACAAAGTATTTATATTGCGCCATCATATTATGCAGCGCTTTACAAAGTCATGTCACTAACTGTCCAACAAAGGAGCTCACAATCTAATGTCTGAGGTAGGGCCTCAGTCATTTGTCTTTATTACAGTCTAAGGTCAATTTTGCGGGAAGCCAAATAACCTAACTGCATGTTTTTGGGATGTGGGAGGAAACCGGAGTACCTGGAGGAAACCTACGCAAATACGGGGAGAACCTTCAAACTCCATGCAGATAGTGTCCTGGCCGACATAGCATTGCAAAGGCCAGAGTACTTACCTCTGTGCTACCCATTTTCAACATTCATTATAATTTTCAATTTATTAAAATTATTGATAAAGTTCAGATGTGACTCCAAGCAAACTGATACATTAATTCATGGAATATAAAGTGACAAAGGTAATTTAGCACAGATTTGGACCTTACTCTGAATTGTGTGATCCAGTGTAGCTTCCAGCAGCTTGTAGCTTTCCAGTCATTTGCAACGCACCGTAACCTCTCCGCAAATGTTAACCTAGCAAGTCTTTACATTTATTTTTTTTTAAAAAGAAACTAAATTTTATTCTTTAGCCTGCTTTACACCATGCCCTCTAAAGCTCAGATCTAAACAGACTTTTTGATCCATGAGGGTCTCACTTCTGCCACTTTCTAATTGAACTTTCATGCATATCACCAGTGTTTGACAAACTTTTTTCAAGATCCTTTTTTTTTTTCCCGTTTTGTGGACACTTTTTGTAATTATTGTAAAGATTTTTTTTTACAGCATTTTTACTTTTTTTTGAAGAATAAGTGCTTCTTTGCAAGTTAAAAACGTATTAGATGTTGAACTTATCTTATCTTAGGATAATATTTGTTTTACCTATAAGCATGCATGCAACATGATATCTAAATGTGTGTATTTTACTTACCTGGTTTAATAATAAACTTGAGTTTAGTGTTCATATAATTTATTACAGAATGTAAAGTTCTACCACATTCTACATATAGATTTCCTGCAGAAATATTTTAAATTCTAAACAATGTTGTGCAAATGAAAAGCAGGGATAATGTCCGTCACATGCAAATCCCAAGACTAAGATATTGAGAATTTTTGGTGTTTAATATACAGAAGTGTCACATGCATTAAAGTTCCGAAAATGCTGAACTCCCCCTTAGTTCCCTGTAATGTACCCAGAGCCAAATCACTATAAGGAGATCTTTGTTCTCCATACCTAGGCCAGTGCTTTGCATGGTACCTCTCACTCCCTCTCTTGTGGTGGGGCATATAATGGTAGAGAGGGACTGGGTAGCCCAGTGTCAAAGTGACAGGGTGAAGAGACTTGCTGATGTCTGCAACAAGCTGTGTTGGTGAGGACCAGACTACAGAACTCTGCCTTTTCCCTCTCTCCTGTGTCCCTCGCCACATGCATACATTGCAAGCAAAACAGTGCTGCTCCCCTAACTTTATAAAGAGTCTGCTCACACTCTGTGTTTAGGGAAAGAGCTCTTGGGAGATGTAGCTCTGAGAGACATGTCTGTGCCAATAAGATCTGAGCTTCCAGTAGCTGTCTGTGCAAGAATTTAACAAACCTGGTATCACAGAGCAGGCTAAAAGCTATTTTTTGCTACTGGGACAAGGTAAAAGACAAAAAAAGTTGGAAGTAGTGTTGATAATTTTAAGTAATGCCTGGACATGCAGGTTATACTCAAATTATAATTGGAATAATTACTGTCACTGTAAACACTATATATTTTTTTACAGACTTTCAACAAGCTTCCAGATATATACTGGGGCTTAATTAAAACCTGCTAGCTGCTACAATGTAATGCACACAGACTTCACTATTGCACTATTTAGCAATATGCATTTTTTTGTAGGTTCTGAATGAAAAACACCTATGAGCAAGCCTGAACCTTTACTTAAGGCAGGCAGAGCAAGCTGACCAATGTGATAAATCTATTTTGGAATGAAAACCCATTATTGGCAGTAAATGCTGGCACTTTGGGTTTCCAAAACTGAAAGAGTTTGCTCCCTAATGGCCAGCAAAGATTCTTTAGATCCACTTGATTTGTCTGGAAAATGGTTGTAGAATGTGGTCTCCGTATGAATCCTAGGAATCACTGTAACATATATTTTGTATTGTTTTAACATTTTTAATGAACCGGCCAAAACAGCTTCCCCAGCTGCCTAACCTCTGTGTTTTACTGGCCTCGTGACAGAGGCTGGGTGGGCTCCTGACAGACAGACCACTTGATTGACAAGCACTACCTTATTAAATCACCACAAAGAGGAAACTTTAGTTTACAAAAGGCCCAGAGCAGCCAAATATTTGCTTTTAGCATAATTACCCTTGTTTTAGGAAACTGGTTTTATTTTAGGTTTCTTTAAAAAAAGCGCTTGTGTTGCTAAGAAGGATCAGTTCTATAAATAAACTGTACTGCAGATGTACTGTTCAGGAAAATGCCATTCTTTACAGCAAAAGCAGCATTTGGTGGTATCGGAAGCTAATACTGTTTTGTTTTGTTTTTTTAAAATACAAGTTCTCTTTATAAAACAACATTTCTGTAAAAACAATTTTTGTTTGCCAGGATATTTACTAGACTTGATTCCTTTTGGTGTACATCTACAGCATTTAAAATCTTATTTTCCTATTTATCTAAGCTGGTTGGCTGAAAAAAAAACATTTAGGACTAAAGAACTAAATATTTTATATTTCTAGGACCTTCCCTAGTGACAGTGTCCACCAGCTTTGTTAAACAGTTATATTTATTCCTATGTTTTACACCAAACCTAAATCCATGCATGACAAGGATTCCCAGGGCAACTCTCTAAAGCTTTTATCACTGCCCTTGTCCTCAGGAGATTTTAAAAAAGTTTTTTTCAAAGTGACAAAAACCTTCCACCTTGTCCTGGGAAAATCAGAAAAAGTAAAAAAGAAATGGTTAGAAACTGAAAACAAATAAAAAAATATTAGCTGCTACAAGTATTCCAAATACCTTACAATGTATTCTAGGTTTCTAAGTGACTGTATAAAGGGGTTTTTGAGTGCATGGAGAATATGATCAGTCATGCTAAATTCTAGCATCTGACTTCAGAGTGAACATCAAAGGGATAGCAGTAGACAGTGAAACATAGGGCAGAGGGAAAAACATTGAACTTCTTTGCATTGCAAGACTGCTTACATGTTTTTTTTCCTGTAACAGAAATCAGAACTTCCCATATTGCAGTATTCTAACTAGAAAAATGTATAAGATTAAGTGGGCCAATAGGTTGCATTGTTTATGGTAAAACCAGGACTTCTCGTTTCCTTTCATAGCAATACAGTAAAAGCTTATACTGGTTTATCACATGAATAAACTAAACAAAATTTCAGTCTCTGATTAACAGTTGAAAAACTGATACTTACTTTTGTTTTAAACACTCAATTTTTAAGCAAACCGTATCACAATAAGCTGGGGTTGTTGATTGCTGTCAGATGTAAAGTGCTTAGTATGAGGAACATACAGGTTCCTTTGAATGACCCGTGCCCCATAAACCTCAGAAACTGGTGTGCAGGGGTCACATACAGTACTGGTTTTAAATACATCCTCTTTTATAGTATTATTTTTTTATGATATTTGGCTCTTCATGGTGGCAGTAAAGGGAAGGAGTGACGAGTGAAATATGACAACTGCCTAACTAGTACAAACAGCTTTACAGAATTGTATTATAAAAGTGATTAGCAAACATGTCTTACAGGATTGGAAACACTTTAAAACTTTATTTACTGCAAATATTTTTAATGCATAGTTACTGTCATAGATGCCATTATTGAAATTGTTTGCTGTAACAGCTATCATTCACATCCTAACCAATCATATCATAATGAATTGTTTTGGCAGACCATTCTGCATTGAATTCCACAGGACCATTCACAGTCTTCATGACACTGCAGAAATATTCCTCTATGCATGGTGAGGTTTCCAGAAGGACATGGAGAAGGACAGAGTATTTTCTGTGGCAGTAAATGGGTGCTTACATCTCTATTATCTGTGGAGCTCTGTAGCAACCAGCATAAATATATACATATAGGTTAATAGATTTATATGGGGTTAGTGCCTGCATTGATGTTAGAAAATATAGCACAACAACGGGTTCTCTAGGGCTGCCTATGTTGCCTGCAATAAATATCATATAATACCTCAAAATTAAAGGAGAGATCACTCTTGACACATTCTGGGTAGGATATCCTTTATACTCTCTGGGTGACTACTGTAAAATGTTGGACAAATGGTGAAGGTTCATCTCTCCAGTGGTGACACAGACAACCGTAAAACCATCAGAGATTCCAGCACTTTTCCCACTCTGAAAAGGTTTAAACAGGAGTTTTACTTTAGACACAATTGTCAGGAACTGCAGTTGTCACTCCACAGCTCTTGTTCCACCTACATTTCTGAGCGAATACAAAAATACTCTCCTAGCTGCTCCCTCTGCTCCTCCAATTACCTACTAATTAGGCTTCCCCACTTATAACTTCTTGCCACACACATGGCTATAAGCAATTACTTTCTGTAGAGCTGCACCCACTTGCTAAAACTTTTCTCCTCACTCCATTTAGCTTGTTTCCTACCTTTACCAGACATTGCATTTTATGTCCACTGCTTTTACTTGTGCATCGCCATCTTCTTTTTTTCTTCCCTCGCTCCTGATGATGCTTGCAGTAGTGCCAGATGTCACTGCCACATTATTTGGCAGCATTCTGCAAATGTAAATAACCCTACGACAATCTTGCTATGCTCATGTGTGAGATGCCCTGTTTACCATAGAATCAAGCAGCTTCCTAGGATATGTAACAAAGGTGTTGCAGGAGGCTGCTGGATTACCAAACAAGGTTTGTCATCTGCAGTCCCTATTTATTGTACAGAGCTGCATAATATGTTGTCTCCTAACAAAATAAAAGTTCTGTGTAAACTCTCCTGAATGCCTTCTTTACAGTTTGGCAAAAAGGATAATTTTCAGGCAAAAAGGATAATTTTCAGGCAAAAGTGCCTGTTTTTTGCAGGTATTTGCAAACGCTTATACAGGCATTGGCAACTGCTTGCATAGGCATTTTTTAAAGCTAGTACAAAAAAAGAAAACAAAAACAAGAAAAAAACATAAACTAGGCTTGAGGCATTAACAAAAGCCTAAAATACATTCAAGTGGGTGTAAGGGGCAGAGTTGGCATACTGCCCTTGGGCGCTGCATTGAGTGTGCAGAAAACTGCATAGAAATGCTGCTTCATCCTGCCACCTGTCAAATGAACAATAGTGAATGGACCTAATCGGTCCAATATTCACGGCTCCAAAGCATGCATTTCCTCTGGAAGAAAGATGGATACTTTTTCCTCTTTATGTTCTAGAAGGACATTACTTTTACACTAGACATGCTGTCTCTGTAGCTCCCCATTGCTGCTGCCCGTGATCATATGACTCTGGGCCCTGGCACCGATTGTCTTCTGTGAAAAAATAAAGAGGAAGCACGTTTCTCATAAGCCTGTCTTTCAAAAAAAAAAAAAACACTTTGTATTTAATGCTTTTACCTAGGCAAATGTTGTTGCTGCCATTTTGTTAGATTTGAAATTTAAAAATACCTTCATATTGTAGTAAAAAAGAAAATGTGGTTTGGCATCTTACTTCAGATTGTGATTTTGGTATTTATGAAAATTAATATTATTATAAAATAACAGCTGCCATAAGGTTGAAGTCAGTCAATTTTGCCGTTCCATCAACACATACTGCATACAGCTTGTCAAAGTTTAAATTACGAACAACACAAATGCATTGTGGTGTTCTGCTTGACCACTATGCCTGGTCACAAGAGAATGGTGTGCACAGGCACTAAAATCTAAAGTTATTCCTATTCTCTTTAAAAATGGAAGCTATTTGTGTGTAAAATATCTTAAGCTCACCATACATGTCACAATCTGACTCTACAATTTTTGCAAAAAAAAAAAACGGTGCTATACGATCGTTCATATATATCGTGCATGAACGTTCGTCGTTCGTTTTCCAACGATAATAATTGGAAGTGTGTACGTAGCTTTAGTCTGTATAGCAGTCTCCAGATTACTCCTGCTGATTAGCTGGTATTTAATGTGACCATGTGCTTGTACGCTCAGGGTCATTAAATCATGGGTCCCTGTTTTGTTGCTTGCTCTTGTGTCACTTCGTATTGTTTGGTGTTGCAAGATGGCTGTTCTAATTAGAGCACTGATCAAGTTCATGGCTTGTTGAACAGATTATTGTGCTTTCAAAGTTTCCATTCTTTGCGCTTGTATTTTTCTCCCTTCACTACATTGTTTGTGTGTCTGCACCTGTATACATGATGGTGTGAAAAGCCTCCCTTCCCACTGTGCAGTCTGTGCTGGACTTGTGGAAATATACACAAAGACTTATTCCCTGTGCAGAATCCAGCTTCCCTTTCAGTCTCCGGAGTCTGTAATTGTCACAGATGCTGCAGCCCCTCCCTCTCCACACTCACTTTTCTTTTATTTCTTTTGCTCTCTATAACAGCTCCACATGTTGATTATGTGACTAAAATATCTTTTCTTCTGTTTGCCCTTTAATTGGTGCTGACTTGTTTCTTGCTTGTTTGTGAAAGCAATGATATTTTTGTGAAACAATTTTCATTGCATTGCACTGTTTGATATTGAATCCTGGTTAATGTAAAAATGACCTTATTTTATTTTTTTTATTTTTATTTCAACTTGGAAAATAGTTCCAATCATCAAATAAGTAAATACCTATACTTTCCTGAAACATTACTTAAGGAAAGTCTTGATTCTTCTCAGGTTTGAGTTTGACCCAACAGGCCTGCCAAGAATATTAACTCGCTAGGCCAGGGGTGTCAAACTCAAATACACAGTGGGCCAAAATGAAAAACTTAGACAAAGTCGCAGGCCAAACTGAAATAGCACCGCTACTACAATTTCCTGCATCTATAAAACAGTCAAATGCGGGGTCACACATTGGCAAAGAGGCCGCTGGTCTATAGACACGAGTGATGTCGGGAATTGTAGTGGCGCTTTTTCAATGCAGCGGCGGGTCAACTGCAATTCATGTTTAGGATTCCTTTGGGGGCCAAAAAATGGACGTTGCAGGCCGGAGTTTTACATCCCTGCGCCAGGCAGTTTGACTAACTAGTACAGTATATTGTAATTGCAGTCTTTTTTGCTACCCCATTGGCACAAATGGCAAAACTTTCTTCTTTATTTGTTCAGTTGATTTCAGTTTTCTATCCAGAAGTGGTTGGATATTAGCCGTTTGGTACACAATAGAACAAAAGAAGTGTTTCTGGTTTCTGGCAAAAGATATATATGGCAGCTTTTGTACCTATTAACTTCTCTACAACAGGGTGGATACAAATGTAGACATTCTGAATAGAGCATAATTTGTAGCCACAGGAACTAGAATATGTACTTCTCTGCAAGGGGGTTAAGGTGTTTATGGTAACTAATTGAACATGTATTTTAGAAGGTTTTTTATTTAGTGACCTTCAATGCTTATGGACCTTCATGTTTAGATGTTAAGGGTACATTTGCATTACCGGAGAGGGCAAGACATTTCCTTGTTAAAAAAAATGTATTTTCCTTTCCATGTAATCAATAGGAATATGCAGTCTAAGTTTTGCTCCAAACAACTTTTCAAGGTTAAAATGAACTACTTTTCTACATAGCCTGCTGTTTTTGAAAACAAAATAAACATACATAAGGAGGACAGATATTTATGAGAATATTGCTGCCTGTTTCTATGTTTGATCAGATGTAGTAAAATGTAAGAATAACACAGGCATCAATTGTATTGTGATGAGTAATATCGATGTCCAGCAACATTGGAGCTGTGAACAGCATGGAATCAATTGCATTCCTGAACTCACCAAGTGTCTGTCAGGCCGAAAACGTTCCCCAATCATAGTTTTATTATCGCAGGTTCTGACCTTGTAAATGGAAGCCTCTCAGTCAATCGCCCTCTCTGTTTCTGGAGAGCAATGAAAGCATTCATGAGATTTGGTAAGTAGAAACATATGTTTTGCAGATCTCCAATTCTTTTGTTTACAAAGTCAGAATGCTGTGCTGTCATCTTAAACAAAAGAGATAATGCAACACGTCTGTGTTTTGAAGGGGGTGTAGTATCAATGTATTAAAATTACTGCCTCCCGTATTTTCAATATTATTTGACTGCAGCCTAATCTCTCTACCATGTGCGACAGTCCGCAATTCTGTGCAACGTACATGGGAAACATGGCAGCAAACTGCTATTTAACCCTGGATTTTCCTGCTCAGCTTGGCACAGCCTATGATATCACCCTGTTGTACTATGTGAGAGAGAATTTTTTTTCTAATCTTTGCTGGTAAATTATTAGAAGGTATGTTTGTCCTAAAGGCAATAAAAAAAAAAAAAAAAATCTATGCTCTGATCACCTAAGTGGAAGTAAAGACAAAAATTAAAAAATGAGGGCAGTGATAGGATATCTGAGTGCCATGAATCAGACTTCTTTATCAGTCATAGGTAGGAGAAAGTAACCTCTCACAGCCTACAATTGAAAACTTAGACATTTAAATCCACAGCATGGGAGGCCTGCTGACTGTTTACAAAAGACTTGCTGACTTGTAAATTCAAGCACTGGCATATGATTGTGCAGTGACTCACACAGAAAAAAATCCATTGTATTTAATCCACATTACAAGCTTCTGTAAAGTAGCTTTTTTTTTTTTTTTTTTTTTTTTGCTAAGACATTGTAATCACAGCGTTCTGTTAACAATTCACAATTCCTTTTCTAGAGACCTATGACAGCTACTTAGGTTTATCAAAAGTAATACAGTAGACAGTATGGCAGGTAAAAATAAATAACAATGGTTCGCTATTAGTAAACACAAAATTACATTTAGACTATTGTGAGCCTGGACCACCTGGTAGATTTTTTCTTAATCATGTTTTGCTTTTCACACCATTATAACTATTTTTTTTTTTATAATAATTTGTCGATGACTACATGACTGAATTTTTAAAAGGAAAGTGAAGAACATGAAAAATGAAAGCAATATTTTCCTTAGGCTGTATACATACTGTTGCTAGAATATTTCTTCTGTGATCCTTTCCAGTGGTGGTAGAATGAATGGGTGTACACCCGGCAGTGTTCAATGTGTTCTATGGAGAGGTAAGACAAATGGGAAGCATCCTCCCGTGTCCTCCTCCAAAGAAAATGGCAGCTGGGACTAGCAACGGGCAATACATTGTTTGTGCCATAGGTGTTCAAGAACCTATATAATTGTCTGCTTTCTACCGCTCTCCTATACTTTTTTCTTTCAACATTCTATTGTCTCTAACATCCTTATTATGTCCATTTTCCTGTTGTCTTTATGCCCTAACTGTCCGGTGCTTATGTATATAGTCAAATCAATGTGTAATTAGGTTTAGTTTACATTAGTAAAAAAAATGCAATGTTTACCATTACTGGGTGCCAACTGGCAGCTACTAAGATCCCATTTCTGGGATCTTAGTAGCTGCCAGTTGGCACCCAGTAATGGTAAAGTAGTAGCTTAGTAGCATGATGGGAACTTTTTTAATTTAATTTAATTTTTAATTTAATTTAATTTTTAATTTAATGATTTGTAAGTGACTGCAAAAGCCTAGCAAAGCGATACATTTTCACTTTTTTTATTTTAAAATGGCTAGATAAAACTGCTTGCATACGTGGTGATGAACAGTTCTACATCAAGTTGTTGGGGGCCACTCAGGCGGCAAACCTCCCTTGGATTTGTATGTAGAATCTGATAAAGCGTGTGGCAATGCAGGCCCCTACTACAGCCTAAAAAATAATCATTTGTTCCAATGATGACCATATTTTTCAAAGTAAAACAGCTAATGTGGACCTTATACAGAAAACCTACTTTCTGGTACACCTGATTTGCCAAGTTTTGTGTAGAAGGCCAATTCAACCTTTTAGGAAAAGCCAGCAGCCTGAGAGTGCTTAGAGAAGATCAGTATTGGAAAAGATACAAAGTAAGTAAAAGATACAAAAGCATAGATCTTCTACAGGAGAGATAACATTCTGTCCAGTTTCTCTTATCGGCTATCTTTTTTACATTGTATATGAAGAGCAGCATTAAAAATACCGGCTTTTTAAATTGCTGGCCTGGTTGATAAAAATATCATCCTGCCTAGGAGGCAACCCTAGGCAAATCATGATTAGTGGGAGGAGGTGGCAGGATGCTGTTTGTAGCTTAGGTACACACATGCAACAATTATCGTTGGGATTGAACGACTAACGATAATCGTTAACAAAAAAGTGCACAAAGACTGGCTAATGACGCAGATGAATGAGTTATGTCACTGGAAATGAACGACCGTCCTGGCGGATCTGATTGGGTGACTATCGTTCACTATCTATTTTGTAAATGGTTGTTCAGTGATTGTGGATTGTTCTGCAGTACACTTTCTCTAGTACACGTCACTTCCTGCATCATTCAAACTATCGTATCTAGTGTGTGTACATTATTGGTGGATTTTATCTGAACAATCATATAGTTACAGCATGTACCGAATTGTGCACAATACGATTGTTTAAAATAAACGTGCATATTCAATGATCAGTCGTTATTAATTGTTTTTCTAATGATAATTGTTGCACATGTGTACATAGCCTTACTAAAACCATTGCAGCAAACTGTCGGTACTGCATTCAAGAGCCCTCAGCCATTAAGCAAGCAGTAATTCAAGTATCTTAGTGCCTTGATGGGTGGCTATAAGTCTGCAGTAGTGGTACTAATAGGCAGACTGCATTTCCATACCGACTGCCCTAGGTAACACTCAGCTGAAGACAGAGCTGGCATAAACACACTGGAAACTGCAACAGTTTTTGCTCATCATGGGTAATTCTAGGTGAGTGAGTCTAGTTCTAGACCACCAAACATGTTTTTGAACAAAGAGTTCTGCGTTTGAATATTAATAGCAATAAGTGTGTTAGAGGTATGTTTTTTTAAGGATTAAATTCTTTTAGTGCTACTACCTAAAGATTTTGGACTCGGCATATGGGTTGTAGAGCCGGTTTTAGAGTTTTGGGCAGCTGTTACTTCTATTTGTTTAAAAAAAAAAAAAACTCCTGTGGGTAAAATAACAAGTCAATATAATTATACTATAAAAATATTACAGTATGTTCTACTTTCTCCCTGGCTTCTACCTGTGAGGCACCTGTGCCAGGGGTACGGCATCCTTCTTTTTTGTGTGGAATGTTGAGAAGCGTAAATCCTGCAGAGAATGCAATCCTGCCCTTCAGTGTCGTCTTGCTAGATTTAAAGTACTCCACAGTTTTTGGGAACTTGTTGGTACCGGTACAACTTTTCTCCCTACAGGTGTATTGTGTGAGAAGGGGTATTCAGTAAGCAAACCTTACTGTTAACTGGTAAATAGCAATATATAGATAGAAAAAAATTAGTTTACAGTAGAGAGAAAGCAACACCACCATCTACAGAATCCAAGAAAAATAAAGTTTCCATCTCTGTAAACCACTCTTCCTGAAGCGCCTGAAGTAGAACTAAATCCAGAAAATGAAAACACCTATTTTAAACTCCAGCATTCATTGACTTGGGATGTGGGATAGATTTTTCACAGAAATACAGTGCTGAAAAGCCTTCTGAATGTTTGAGTGAACAAATCTAGATCGATTTCAAGTGAAAAGTAAAACTGTACCTGTCACTACAACATATAAGTATTAGTTGCACTATAGAGGGAATATTACGGGTATTTTTTTAATATTCATTGCAGGATAATTTTTTAGTATGGATTTCTAGTATTATAAATATTCAGATATATTAAAAGGTAGCACATTTAGAAACCTATTGAATGGAAAGCAGGCAAATTATAAATATAGTCACAGCTGTAAAAAAAAAAAAAAAAAAGTGTATTGGAATTTGACCTTCTATAACTAAGATACCTAAATATTTCAAAGCAAATAAATATACTCTCTGGACGTTGCCAATGTAACTAAGTCTAAGTGAACAATTTTTTAATAGTTATCATTATGCTACGTCTGAAAAGGGCTGTAGATAAGGCTTTTAGGATATCCTTACCTAAAATGTAAATGTATAAGAATTCCACTTTTCATCTAATGTTTCCCTAGCGGCACCAAAACTTAAGCTTCTAACGGCTACTAGCAGGATTTGACTCATGATTCAACCCCATGCATTGTTCAGTAGGGCTTCCTATCACTGTGGTCCAGTATTGAGGTGCATAGAGCAGCAGAAGTTGGAATCAGAAGTAAAAAGATGGTTCAAGCTTTCAGCAGGAATTTAAGGGGTCCGGGACATTTGTAATAGAGTCAGATGTAGCATGCAAGCACCTGTGTGTAACTATGTTTTGTTTAGAAAACAAGTTGTATATTAATAGGAAAGTGAGCCAGTGAGCTAGTTATGCAATTCATGTGCAGACTCTGGCTTCTGCATTGTCCATATGCCCCTTGTTCATTCTACTGTAGATGGAATTGATCATTAATTGTATTGTTTCCAGCAACATTATTAAGTATGTTTTAAGGCTTAAGTCATAAAAATGTTTTTAAAGAGGAACTATACTCAAAAACTAGTCCTTTAATTAATAATCCATTCTCACTTACTTGCACTAAAATGTCAGTCTTCCCTGGTCGCACCGACTGGGTCAGCTTGTATCCATGAAAATTATATTGATTTCTGAAGTGTTTAGAAGTGGCCAGCTTGTGACTGGCAAGTTTACGTTTTCTTTCTCTCCCTCCGTCTTCTCTACCCATTCCTCCTCCCTCCCTCCCCCTCCCTACATAGCTGGAGCCTCTGCACGGAGAGCTCACAAGCTGAAAAGAAGCAGCTGCAGATGGAGCAGTCGCACTTGAGTGACATTAAAGTCCCAGGCCAGGAAAGAAAAAAAAAATCTGCATAATTAGGGCAATGGGAGTGGATTAGAAACACTCCCACCACGGATACCAGATTGCAGTTCACGGCCTAGGCGATGGGGAGACCTGGGGGTGTGGCCAGAATTTGTTTTTAATGTTTAAAGGTGAAAGCAAGTTGAAAAAAAAAAGTAGATGATTATAACATGGGCTTATGTTATCCAAAGTTAATTTTGTGAGTATAGGTACGCTTTAAGGGCACAAAATGGTCATGTATTAACCTCACTATATTTTACTTGGTTGTGCGAACACAATTTAAAAACATGCATGGATAAGATTTGCACTGGATTCATAAATGTATGTGCATTTAACTTTTGTCCAAACACTGCATGTTAAAGCTTCTGCACTGCATTGAAATGATGTAAATGGGTCACAAAGTGAACCAAAGGCTTTTTACTTTTCCTTTCCATTTACTTTTTGTTTCCTAGTATGATGGGTTTTGGCACTGAAAGTTTACAGTGTGGGGCATTGGCTGTTAAAAATGATTTTAAAAATTCCAAAAATATCCCCGACCACTAACCTCTATCTAACTTTCTAAACCAGTAATTTATCCATTAAAATCTATACGCTTGCTCCAGTTCTGGGACTTAATATTGGAGCCTGAAGATCTGCTAAAACCCCAGAATAAATGTTTTACTATGAAAAGCAGGAACACAGAATTCCAAAGATCCTAGTAGTCCTTGGTGTATAATACCACAAATTGGGATCTAGTAGTATAAGGTACACATAGTTAAAAAGTGTTACATTTAAACTGCCATAATTTGCTTACATTTCCTTATTTTACCTACATCATGCTAGATCTCTGCTTGTCTCTGGTTTCCAATACTTTTGAATCAAATGTAACAAGAATGCAACCAGTAAACTTTGTGTAAAAATCCCAGTTTTTTGGAAAGTATTGAACAGAGTGTCCGCATTGAAAGTAACAGTCAGCATTGAAAAACACTGTGCATACAGTCCTTTAATATTTTCATATATTTTCCTCTTTCTCTGAAAAAAAACCTACCCACTGTCTGCAGGCTTTGGTAAAATTTTCTTAATTTTATTTCCTTTCTACATGCTTATATAACATGGCAGATTATGTCACCTACATTTTTTATAGTTTGATAACTTTTAATAAATAATATTTGTTAAAAATAATTTATTGAAGTGTTTAACATCCAGCCTACAATTACATGTGGTTACAAGATTCTAAAACGCACAATGGAAAGAAAACTATGCATATTTTTATTAAACAATCTTAATAGTTATAATAACTCCATACTCCATTTTAAAGTTTAAGCACAACTTAAATTTAGTACATATGATTTTTACATGAATTTATAAAAGATGTACATGTATAAACCGCAGCAGATGAACGGTGACAACCCAGACAGATTGCCCTGACAGGCAGGGCAGTGATTTCAAACCTTTCTTTATATGTGGGAATGGATCATTTACAATTCGCAACATGTGGATTTGTTCCTGTGTAGAGTCTACTTCCTTCTTGGCAATAACTTGCCCTGTTTATGCATGCTTGTACACATCCCAAGTTGCCCATTACATATTTATGTGTAGATTTCTGCTTAGTAATGAGTTTTTAGTCTGCTGAGTGGCCCAACATTTGGAGCCATTCAGCAAGTGTTAAAGAGTTCTGACTTGTATAGCCACCATCGAGATAATCAACAAGTCTGTAAATGGGAAATACAATTTTAGAACATTTGATTGTAAACTTTGACATAGTAGAACAATTTGGGTGCAGAATTATAAATTGTTGTAAGTTTATTTAAGGCTTTGCATAGTTGTTTTTATAAATGCTTGTTTTACGAATAATTATTTTTTTTCTTGGCAATTTATTAATGGTAAAATGACTTTTTTTTTTTCTAGGATGACAGTGATGGTATTCCATGGTCAGAAGAAAGGGTGGTGCGCAAGGTGCTATACCTGTCTCTCAAGGAGTTCAAGACGGCTCAGAAGAGACAGAGTGATGACTGTATTAATGGGAGTTTCAAAACTCCAAAAGGTGAGTCGGGCATGCACAAATTTCCACATCATTTCACAGATCTTTCTCAGTTAGCATCTCAGACCCAACTCTTTCTACCTAACTCCAATTATTTCAATTTTAGTACAGTATTTAGAGTTACAGCTAAATAAAATTAAAGGATTGTTTCTAGAGGAAATGTCTTGTATTTCTACAAATGCATGGAAACCAGACATTGCTTCCTTTTTTTCTTGTTTAACCAGTTAGTGACTAAAAGTGTTGTTGTTTTAGCAGCCTTTCTGTCAAACCAAAGTGGGATTTTTTTGGCAGCCTGAAGGTTTTGTCAGTTTATCGAAATCCAGCAACATTGTAAGGCCAAGCTGTTTTGACAGATACAAAATAAGGCTATTCTTGTTTGTCCAGAAAGCTACACCCTCCCTCCCATTTGCCCCACTTCACAAGTGTCTGGGAGCAACAGTGCCAACACATATTTTTGATAGGTATAGTCACTAAAACCAGCAAAATCTCACTATGGCAAGTCTTTGCATTTAAGGTCTGCTGGTTCTGTGCATTTTTAATTATAAGGATTCCTAATTTCCCCCTCCCAAAATGAATGATTCTGAACCAGAATTATGTTTTTATAACATTCATGTTGCTCTAGTTGTCCTTCAGTGTTGTTTGTGTGAAGCTATGGTGTGCTTTGTATAAAGTCCACATTGAACAACACTATCAGTGTCTAATATATTATAGGTATAATATATTATCTACTTTATTTCCTACTATGCAGTGTAGTAAATTGAGCACCTCTGCAACTGGAGCAGACATGGATGTTTAAACTCCGAAAGTGCTCCGAATAACACAAATAAAACATCAGTAGGCAACACCCATAAAACAATTGTGCATTTATTTGGAGGTCTCTAGCTATTGATTGCATCCCCAATAAAATTATACTAGAGAGGGCATCTGTTTGCAATGCAAGATTTGCTATCCTGTGCTGCTCTTTATAATAAATATCTATTTATATTGTGGCTTAGTACATTACATTTTTTGCCGCTGTTCTTGCATCCATTAAAGCCACTGCTGACCTGATTTACCCTTGGAGATCACTTTGCAGAATGAGGAATACTCTGAACCAAGTTATTTGTCCTCCTTCTTTGGCTCAGAATAAATAACCAGGCCTACAAGTCATAAATCAGTGCAAGGCTTCTGCCAACACCTATTACCATTTAAGCACATTGGAATGTATGCATTATTTCAGGGGCTTCGGCAGTATTTACATACAAAGATTTATGGATCTCTTGCCAGCAAAATTACATTACAAAGTGAAGCCACAAACAATCCCCTTGGTTACTATAACAAAGTGCAGACACTTGTCTGGTTCCCAAGTTTACAGCACTGATGATAGTGATTGGATGAAGCTAGTCTTAAAGCTATAAAGCAAAGGCCTGTGTTGTCGGTGTGGGTTTCTTTAGATTCTTTAGAAAACGGATTTTTAGATTGACAAGATGTTTACCAGCAATCATAATTTACCAAGCTTTTTCAAATGAGAACTTTCCGTATTGCTTTTTAGTGATTAGAATTAGACTTTATTTCCCAACATTTTTTTCCAGCCAATGGTTGAATTGATGGCTATCTGTCCACAGATTATTCCTATCTATTTTCGCTAGTCACCTTTTTTAAAAAAAGCCCATCAAGTTGACATTACAGAACATAGTTTTTAATATGTGAACGTCATTTGGTCACAATATTTTCAAGTACATGACTGCACATTTGTACAGTCTGTAGCTATTTCACAAAGTTTTTAGTTTAATGTTAAACCCACCAACTGGGGTATATTAAGGATATATAATGGTCAGCATCTTCTTTTTTTTGTCACATCATCTGTTTAGTAGGCCCACAAGATGGGAGGAGTTTAGAGAACCAAGAATCATGAATGCTGCACTGCCAACACCCAGGTCATGGGATGGTTTCTGTGTTACAGCTCAAGTATATAGTCATGAGAAAAAAAAGTACACCTATCAGTTCCAAAGTTTTTTCATTTTCCAATATAAAAAAAAAATCCGTCCCATAGCAGGTTCCAAAAGTATTTAAATCTAGCTTTAGGGGTAAAACAACACAAAACAGATTCCAACATATTATAAAAAAAATAAAGCCAAAATGGAGAACATACTCTCCAAGATTCAATATCTTAGAGAAACCACCTTTACGTTTTAATGCTATTCATTTACCATTGTAATTATTATCATAATTGTGATGATATTTGTGCAATCTGGCAATATTTTACATTATTATTTTATAATACAGTATATTGTGGTTGTTTTGTTGTGCTCTATTGGTAAATGATTACCAGTTGTCAACATTGATATTTAAATTTGGAACTTTTAACAACTGAGGTTGACTTGCTGGGCTTTTAAAAGTCATTTTTTTGGTTAATGTTCTGATCTCAAATCTTAATATAAATTTATACAGGTAATAAAGGCCCTAACTACTCTTGTGTGAATAATAAATCAGTTTTTTTGCAGACTGGATGACAGCAGTTAAAGTTACAATCCTATTGCCAAGTAGCCCTTTCAGTGATGTTTACATAGTGTTCAGGATCCTTTATTATTTGGGTTACATAAATATCATTAGGTGTTTTAACAAAGGGAACTAGTCATGCCTAGAGGAATTATCTCTCTTTCATAGGTGTATCAAGTTCCAAAGGCTATAAAAAGCCTTTTGCATGGTTTCATTAAATCCTACCCCTTGTATGCGTCTCAGTGCCAGGATTCCCCTATCTGCATGGAGCCTTGTAATATATCATTTTGATATTCTGAATTCAAATATTTGGTTTGGTCAGTGCAGTGATGCTTCCTAGCACATTGTTGTATTGCAATACCGAACACTTGGTAGCCACTTCTTGAGATAAACCCATAATGAAAATTGAGAAGTTTAATTGTTTCCCATTGAGGCATACAGTTAGGTCCATAAATATTTGGACAGAGACAACTTTTTTTTCTAATTTTGGTTCTGTACATTACCACAATTCATTTTAAATAAAACAACCCAGATGCAATTGAACTGCAGACTTTCAGCTTTAATTCCGTGTTCATGTGAGGAACTAAAGCCTTTTTTTTTTACACAATCACTTCATTTCAGGGGCTCAAAAGTAATTGGACAATTGACTCAAAGGTCATTTGATAAGCTGGTGTGGGCAATTCCTTTGGTATGTCATTATCAATTAATCAGATAAAAGGCCTGGAGTTTGGAGATTTGGGGGCGGGGTGCTTGTATGTGGAAGGAGCAACATGTGGGCAAAGGAGCTTTCCATGCAGGTGAAACAAGCCATCCTTAATCTGATATGAGTTGTTTCATTTAAAATTAATTGTGCTAATGTACAGAACCAAAATTAGAAAAAAGTTGTCTCTGTCCATATATTTATGGACCGAATTATTTATCTATAGAATTAAATAATTATCCACAGTTCAAAAAGAAAACCAATGCATGTATCTCATACAGAAAATGGTAAACTGTATAAACAATATGTTGCATTTTTGATTTTGGAAGTAAATATGCTTTGGTTAGGCCAGTTGGTAGTAGGACACTCAAGACGTTGCTTGCATCAGCAGGTGCCACCATGTACTTCAGTTTTTATCAAGCTTGTTCTGGGAGCTTTATTAAGCAAATACTCAATTTAACTAATAAGCCAGTAATTTGGCCTTGATGCCCTTTTTTTCCTTACCTGTGTGCCTTTCCTACTGGTTAGTATATCTGATGGAAGAATAGCCTACTGCATTTCTATCTTCATTGTCATCTGTTGGCCTCAATAAATGATAGTGAGTATGGAGATGAAATTGAGAAAGTGAGAGGGCTGACTTTCAGGTTAAATTTTGTATTTGAAAAAAAGTTTACTAACCATGTTGTGGCTCTTGGCATGCCTCCCACCTAAACTGGCTTGCAGTTAGGTTTATTTGCTGCTTTATTACCATGAACCTCAGTATAGTGGCACCTAGCAGGCAACATGCCTTATTCGCTTGCATTTCAAGTGAGGCAGCCCATTGTATCTGACTGGGTGCACAACCCGGCACTCTTCAGTAACCACCCAAAAACAGCCGGGTGGTTACTGCAGAGTGCCGGGTTGTGCACCCAGCTAAAATGGGCTGGGGAGAACACTGAACAGATAACAATACTGTGATAGGGTCTTCAGTGCTCAACCCAGAAATTTTTTTAAGCCACGTGAGAAGAAATTGTAGGTGGGTGGCAGCCCCTGTATTGTGACCAAACTCTTTAGTAACCACCCAAAAACAGCCGGGTGGGTGCTGAAAAGTGCCGGGTGATGCACCCAGCTAAAAGGGCCTGGGGAGAACCCTGGGTCTTGTGTATAATGTACAAAAAAGAAATCTTAAATATTTGTTTCTTCTGACCCACCATAAATTTACTTT
This sequence comes from Pyxicephalus adspersus, assembly GCF_032062135.1. NCBI lineage: Eukaryota > Metazoa > Chordata > Amphibia > Anura > Pyxicephalidae > Pyxicephalus > Pyxicephalus adspersus. Next base: position 60,489,476 of record NC_092862.1, on the reverse strand, counting down.
TATGTATGTGTTACACATTTTTGCTTGACATTTGGTTTAATGCAGAGTGTTATGACTACAGTAATGGTTGAAACTACTTGAGATTGGATTCAGTTAATTAACTTTAATGTAAACAATTGTTTTTCTTTTTTCTAGTGTAATTAATGTTGGTAAATCTAATGTTATTATAGGTAGATCAATGAGAAAGTAAGGCATGCATATTTTTACAAACAATACATTACAAAGCTTAGGTTTATTTAAGAATAAATTTGTATTCCTAATTTTGTAGGTCTTCTTCTCAATGGACAGTCTAAAGGATCAGCACAGTCCTCAGAAACTGAGAAGGATGACACATCTCAAGGGTCTTCAAACACCAATAGTGTAACATCTTCAGATTCAGAAGATGGGCCAGCAAGGAAAAGGTTGGTAGTTCTTTATACTTTATTTTTTTATCTAGAATGTTTGTCCTATACATGTGTATTTGCAACTCTACATTGTTGTTTTTTTTTATATAAGAGAAAATATATACAGAAACATGAGAAGTGTAAGAAGAGGAAGGCTTACCAATGCACAATTCCCCTCTAATGCAGGACATGATTTTTTTTTAATTCAGCACAAACTGCAAGTTTCTGAAGGTTTCAATTTACAAAGTGCTAGCCAAGCTCTTCACCCCAGGGACAGTGCTTGAGGTTGTCTAATGCTGTCACGTCTCCTGCTTTGTACATAATGCAGGGTAACTTCCAGCTGATACTATGTCACTATGGCTATTGATTATGTAGATGAATAGATACCTTAGTGGTGTTGTATCCCAAAATTTCTCTTACTACAGAAATGAAAAAAACTGAATGACTTTTTTAAATTAAATATTGTATCTTTTTTTTATCCCAGATGCGCTGATTTAGCTTTTGTTTTAGCCATTTCTTGCCTACGTCCACACAATTTCATAATAGATGTATGGCATTTTCCTGCGAGACTTCCTTATTACATCAGAAGTGGACCTAGCCTATATATTAGGAGTCAAAATGGCCAAGGAAAATTGTGAGGCAGGGGGACAATACAGGAGTAAAATTGGTTTAAAATGGGACCGAGTTTGTTAGCATATACCAGGAATAGATAAAAAACATTTTGATTCCATATTGACCTTATCGTACCCTAATAGTCTCTGCAGTGTTTCTTTTCTGGCAGTATCTTGGTTTTCCTGGTTAAATGACTGTCAGCATCAGTTCCTCTGAGCCCTGAATGTCATGGATCTGCCCCTAGCCTGTCACCAGTGTAGAAGCATCAGAAAAACTGAAATGATGGGCTCTGGGTGCTGCTTCTGCCCCTCCCACTCTATACAGTACAGGGCTGCAAGAGGGTGAGGGTGAAAAACCGAACCGAAAAAAAACACCAGAAGGTAGTACTATTTGTCAAAAGAGCAATGTATGGCCAATTTATTTAGGATGGCATGGGAATATTTGTGAATATTATATCCCCATTAGTGGACATGAAGTTCCCAGTTAGACCTTGTGAATTGATTTGTAATGATGCTGTGGAACAGGGGAGTTATGGATCTGTTTTGTTTTTTTGTCATTTCAAGCAAAGAGAGGTGACTTTGTAGGGAACAAAGAGTTTGCATGTTGAGAAAATTTGTCCCTAAGACTGATTGGTTCTCACAAATTGTTAGCATTGCTTTTGCATTTTTATTCCTTCCTTACTCCCCTTTTTAAGCATGTACTCCATTATTTTTGTACAGTGTTGGCTGCAATTCAAATCAGGACTTGCACATGGTCTAGCTTTTTTTTAAATGCATTATTTGAAGTTGCATAGAATCTTTAATCTAAAATGAATGGTAGTTACAAGTTCCTGTTCTCCAGGAGATAAAAATCTACATTTTGGTAATTTGTATGAGCCAAAGTATTTAAAAAATATAATAAACTGATTTTCAAAAAAGCAAAATTTTTATGGCGAGCCATTTAATTGTGTAGTAGTTTCCTTTGCTTGGACATTTATTCCCAAAAATGCCGGCTGAAGCTCTACTCAACTTACAACCAGCTCAATGTACTTCAACACAATTTAAATTATTGATATTCTTCTTACCAGCTGCCAGATTGGTGCTGGCAAAAGCCTGGTGGTCTGCAATCCCCACAGTCACTCAAGTTAAACAGAAAAAAAGTCATGGTTTCTGTGAAAAACTACAAGCAATGCAGTGTGACATTGTGCCTAGGTTTGAACAGCTTTGGTCCCCTTGGGTATATTACTATTTTCTTACTACTTTTGATCAAACACTGTTGACAATTTAGTGAACCACATTAAAAGTTCCCTATTTAAACCTGATTTTATTTCACGTGCAATTGTCCCTTTACACCATCATTTTCCCCACCCTGTGTCCCTTCTGGTTTTTCCTCTTCTATATTTCTCTTCTTTTTCTTGTATATAAATTGGTTGGTGTATTGGTATGAAGTTTAGATTCCCAATAATATAGTTCATATTGTTGATATTGTTCTAAAATGTGGTGTGACATTTTTATTGTTTTTTTCAAACACAGAAGTTCACCGTATGTATTTGTTTTTTTGCTTCAAACTTGAATAAATATGTATTGAAACTAAAAATGTGTTGTTAAATTATATATACTAAAATCGTTGACAAATATAAGAATTGCCATTTCCTTGTAGTTACCATAAATGTTTCTCAAAATGTCCTATAAAGAAATATTTGTAATGGCACTTCCATTGTACAAGAAAATCATTAAAATTCTGTAGATCAGTGGTTCAGGGCAGATCTGATAATGTCCGTTGTTTGGGATCTGCACACATGATGATGATGATAATGTCCTCATCAGCCTGTCGCCTATTCAGCAAACAACAAGTGAAAGAAAATAATATAATATGCAACAGAATTACATCACCAGTTAAATGACCTAGCAGGTTTCTTTTTTTCTAGAATGATTTACTAAAATGGTCTCTAGACAAACATTTTATTTACATTTGTCATGTGATCTCATCTATTTTTTTCTCTCTTCGTGATGTATTAGGTTCTTGTGAGGCCAGGTGCACCAAAATGTGAAGTCTGCTTTTTGTACACTTCATGTTGTCATCGGCACAAGTTGAAAGCCTGTTTAATGCAACGACCTGACTTTTGGAGCCAAAAGCATCCGCTGGCAGTTTCTGTCAGTTAAAAAATAAAACGTAAAATGCCTCCAGGTTTCAGCTTGTAGCATGTGTCTTGATAAAAGCTCTTTAGATATAGTTGTAAAGCAGCAGCCTGAAAATAAGTTAATACCATAATGTTATAGTTACTGTCACACAAAGCTCTTCAATGGTGGCAAGAACTAATAAATTAAACTACATGTGGCTATTGAATGTCTGTCCATTTGCCTATGCTTTATTTGCTATGGCAAAATCTCTATGAATCTGTTCTTTTTGTGTGGTCAAGGGCATTATTTATAACAACATTTTTGGTCCTTTCTTCTTTAGGCCAAGGCTGCAAGCACAAAGAAAATTTGCCCAATCCCAGCCAAACAGTCCGAGCACAACCCCTATTAAAATTGTGGAGCCATTGCTACCCCCACCAGTTACTCAGATATCTGACCTCTCCAAACGCAAGCCCAAGACCGAGGATTTCCTCACATTTCTGTGTCTTCGAGGTAAGAATTTTCAACTTCTCCTACCCTTTCTCCAGATATTGGCTTTTACTGCAACAGTGGCATTTTCAACACCTTCACTTTCCCGAGCATCAGAATTTGATTGCAAACAAGTGGAAAAAAAGAACCTAGTATGCAACAGAATTATATCACTAGTAAAATGATCTAGCACAGTGGTGCCCAACCTGTTGGTTGTTGGTGTGGTGACCAACCATCTGGGGGCCACTGTTGACATTGAGATAAAACGCGTGGGCCACAATGCAAGCAAACATTAAAGATGTATGTTTAAAACTAGAATAGTTTTAATTTAAACTTAAATTGAAATGTTTCTAGTTATCATAACATACAAGCACCAAATATAGGAAATGACAAATCAAGAATGTCTGCACTCACCATTTGATGCTCATGTTATTAATGCCACATTTTTATTAATGAAAGATACAAAACTTAAGCTCTTGTACCAAAGAGCAGAAACTACACCATACAATTCGTCCTGTCAGTTAAAGGGGGCCCCAAAATCTCTGCTATGGATACTTCTGGAGATATATAATTCCTTTGACAGATAACCAAATTGGTACATGTTCCTACTACTACATCTTCAGGTCCCTACAGCTCCCCATTCCTGAGAAATTAGGGTTCACTGAAGGTAAGTGGCCAGCTATGTGTGACAGGATAGCACAGTATACCAGTTAGTTTTTCATATCTTGTGTTGGTGCCGTAGTTTTTACATTTTAGGGGTAGTCATCCACAAGGGTCCTGCACTTGCAGATACATTTACCCTTTCTTACAGAGAAATTGGGGTTCATAGAGAGTAAGGGGAGATAGCCATGGGTGACAGGGTTTCAATTATATGATGGGTAATAGATTTTAACGGGGAAGGGAGGACAAAAGAGGTTTCCTTCTGGCTCCCACAGTTCCAGTTGCCAACATCCCTCCAGAGAAATTGGGGTTCAGAGAAGGTAAGTGTCCAGCTATGTGTAACAGGGATCCCATCAGCTGCTCCATCCCTCGCACCGCAACATCTGCAGATCTGACTTCAGGCGTGAGCTTTGAGCAGTATTGAGTATCACCACCCAACCCCCCGTGCGTGCAGGCCACCGCTTGGCGACTGCTGTCCTATAGGACATCTACCAAACATGTTATTGAAAGAGATATTTTTCATTTTTTAAATAGCAGAAAGCATACCTCCTAGGAAAGGGAGACACCTTCCACCACAATGTACTATAGGTAGACTATGAATACACTCCTGCCACACTCCTGTTTACATGGGCCATAACAAATTTTATGTCAAAAATGGCTTGTTAAACTTACAATTGTCTTTTTTTTTCTTAATAGTAGTTGTTCTTTATATTGGCCTGTTAAAATGGCAAATGTAGTAATTTAAAGATAGCATAAAGATTATAATTAGGTAACACAACTTTTGGTAGTTAAGTAATATATTTTAATAGTATAAACTTCAATACCTCAGGTCTAAAAGAAGGACAACTGAGAAGGAAAAATGAAAAGAGGGATTTGTTTTCGAAAGAGATTAAGGACATTCGTTCTTTAGATAGATAAAGGTTATATCCATTTATGAGTTCCTCCCTCATCTAGAAATTTGCATTAAAAGCAGTGAACAGGAGCTTTGTGGGGCATTAATAGCAATCTGTTCAAATAATTCTGCGTTTTCAAGGGACCTGGACTAGAAAATAAATTTGTTAAAGTGCATCTTCCTCTTTAACCCAATGCTTCTGTTTCGTTATATAAATAATGTGTTGTCTGTACCTAGGACACATGCTTTAGTTTTGAAGATCAAAAGCAAATATTGTACTGCGTTGTAATTACATTCTGCCTCAGTTCCATTTTTTAATCAGTGGAAACATATGATCTTCACAAAGGTAAACTCATATCCAGGTTACACTGGGGAAAGAATGCAGAAATGCTTCTTTGGCAACATTGATTTTGTTTTCAATACTTATAATAAATCTAGCTGCTTGCTGCAGGATTTTATTTTTTTAAAAGCAAGTTATCCTGAAAAAGTGAGTGCTTGTAACTGGGAGAGTTACATGTGTTGACCAATTTATAATAAAGGAATCCCGATAAGTAGTAATATATGATTACAATGTGCACTGTTTATATCATTTCTAAACTGCTTATAATTGATATTTTAATAAAAGTATTAAAAGAAAATATGAAAAATTACCTTGAAGAACATAATGTTGAAAAACCTAGGTGACTGTGCATAAGTTACATTGTTCTTTGCGTGAATTCAAATGACATAATCACAAAATAAAATATTTTATTTCCTTTCTGCTTTCCTTACATGCATGAGTTTGAAGTATTGTCTGCATTTACTGACACCTCAGAAAACCCATTTGCAGTCCTTAGTAATGAATTCTTGCACACTGGCTAGGCCCTCCCTCCACTTCTCATATTGAATTGTTACTCATCTTGCACAGATTAGTGAGTGCTGCGCTGCTCCTGCTGGTTTTTCCTAGATCATATATACTCAGAGGGTGTGCTATAAAAGAAAAATAAACTTGTGCATGTTTGACCCAAGGTCATCAACAATTTTACATTTTAAAGCTATAGTACACTTTATCAGGGGCTTAACAAATTATGTAAAAAAAAAAAAAAATAATTTTCTTTCTTTTTTAAAACAGCTGTGCAATTTGACTTTCTATGTAAATTAACACAATTCTAAATGATTATGATCTGATCATTTAATGCTGCTGTTTGGCATAGAGCTTCTGTTGAATTGTTTGGTGTTGGTTTTGCAGGTTCCACTGCCTTGCCAACAAACATGGCTTACTTTGGAAGCTCCCAGGATGAAGAAGATGTTGAAGATGATGATGCAGAATTTGAGGACCTCAAAATAGCCACCACTAACTCTTCATCCTCATGCCACTCAACACCTCGCAAGGGAAAATCTCAAAAGCATGTCGCCAATGGGCATGGTAAATGTCCTTTAAACTACAAATTGTTTTTATTTTGAATCTGTTCCTATTGGTTTTTCAATAAAAAAACACACACAACACATACCACTTGTACAAAATTGGCACAGAAAACATAAATGGGGAGATTGGGGGGGGGGGGGTGAAGCGGAGCTGGGGAACATATCATTTAGAAGAAAAGTCACATAAAGTGAAGCAAACATACTTAACAGATGCAGCAAAACTAAATAAAATATATAAAAAGAAAAACCTACAGAAAGAAATGAAAAATTGGGGAAGGATATAAACAATCATAACCTCCTATGACGTAGACCCTGTGCAAGAGGCAAAACGAGATTGGAAAAGGGCAGGTTAAATGCTCACATTCTCAATATACCAGGTAGAATATTTGAACCTATTGAGAATTGTTGTCTATTCTGTGACAGCCAAAAAAACAATGCAAAGGTGAAAAGGGCTGCCATAATGTCCTTCCTAACCGTGAGGAGGCAAACAGTAACCCAACCCCACAGATGCCGGTTAGGCAGAAAAGGGCAGCATGGTTCAGCATGGTTCCAAAAGTCTTTAATTTAGTTGCTGGATCATAAGGGATTGGTTAAGGTGGTGAATCCCCACACTTGAGGCAGAGCCCAGAAGACTTTAGAAGCTGTATGCATGAGCATAAACAATGTTTCCCTTGCATACTTTGTTAATCATACTCTTTCGCACCATTTTTACTATTCCACTGGGTTTTGGTTTGGAAAGTCTTGCTGCCACAGGTTGGTTTTAAGCATGCTGTTTGAAGCAAAGTGTAAGTAGATGAGGTGCTTAAGGGGTAGAGAATCAGGAGCTGGTCAGCACTGGGCGGTAGGGTTGAGGAGAAGTTGTACTCCAAAACTTTATAGAATGTTAATAATTGCATCTGGTATAAGAGATGCACAGCTGGAGGAGGCAACTTATACTTATTACATACCTCTATAGTGGTGCAAAGGTATCACAGAGGAAAAAAACACCACCCAGCAGTAGGCACTTTCGGCCCCATGTTGCTTTCTCAAACTCCAATCTACAGCATGTCGGAAGATACTAGCTAGGTTGTAAAGTTTGATATTAGGGAGATTGATACCACCCTCCAATTTCCACAAACAAAAAAGTTTGTGAATTGATATTCATGAGCAGTTTTTGGAGAACCTGTTAATCTCTATTTTTGTAGTAGTAGTAGTAGCAGCAGGGGGGATAGTTTGCCAACGGATGTTAAAGCTTTGAAAAGGACATCATTTTCAGTAGATGACCCCTACCAAGAAAAGACCATGGCAATTCCGGCTGTATTTTAGCAAATAGAGATGGGTAATTTAGATTTAATTTAGATATAGGTAGAGATAAAGGGAGTTTACCAATATGAATACCTGGGTAAGTAATCTGAGTGGAGGCGATTTCAAAAGGTATGGTGGCCAATAATGGACTTGACTTGAGGGGTGTTAAGGGGATTTTCTCACTTGACCTTTAGGCCAGAGAAGTTACCATAAAAAATGAGTAGAGATTTCAAGGTGGCCTGTGCAGCGGTGAAGAAAAACAGAAATATCGTGTCCGCAAAAAAGCACAATGTATTACATGTGAACATATGGACTTTGATTTTAAGGAGGGGGGCAGCTCAACCAAAGGCTCTAAAACCAGATTGAATATCAAGGTGGGACGTAGGGCTATATCAGTTTTTAAATGTTTGAAGTACCTCAAAATACTCATACGCTTGTTAGGGGATCATATATTTTTGACTTCCAGGAGACTTTTCGCATAACAGTGAGAGTGACTGCAGGTAAAACGGCTAAGTGGCCTAGTTTTACAGATTAATACAAACATAGGCACCTAAATGGCAACACCTAAATAATAGGTCTATAACAAGTGACTGAGGGGGGAACGATAAACAACATATTAAAACAGTCAAAACATTAACAATAAATTAACAGAGTGCAGCACCAATAGGCTGCCAGACAGACCATAAATGTGACCTTCCTTTATTCCTCATGAGTGAGAAAAACATGACCAAAAAACATGAGGGGATGGTGTAGACCTCTCAGCAAATAGGTTACCAAGACTGCAAAAAAAACAACTGTGTGGTAGCAAAGTAGGGCAGAAAAGCACTGTCTGAAGATCAGGATGGCCAGTTAGCCAAGGTGAATTGCAGCTTTTTGCCATATAATAGTGAACTGACCATTTAAAGCACACACGTTTGTGAGAAATGTCTATTAAATAATCTGCAAAAATCAAAAGATCTTCCAGTTGAAGTTGGTGTTGGACGCCTAACCCTTGGAGTATCTAGGAGTGATCCAAAAAATTTAGGAATTTGAATTTTGGGTAAAGAAGAATACTTGCGGGGAGGGCCAAACCACATGCCCTCTCTACTTTACAACCTGTATTTAGGCCCATCAGATGGTGAATAGCCATGGCACACAAGTCAGGCATGAGTGCTGATTTAAAAAATTCTGGGAGCGGTTTTCTAGGACTTGTCTACTACGGCAGTTGTACAGGTTTCCAGAGCAGCAACCAACTTTTGAGAAGCAGTGAGTTCCTCCTCCAGGGTGGAGATTCAAAAGGTTAGCGACCACTGTGCTAAATAGAATAGATAAGTTTAATTCGTTTTGGTAATCGTTCTTTAAAGCAGTGGTCGCCAACATTTTGGGTCTCATGGACCTCTAAATTTACGGACTTCGAACCACGCATACAGAGGGAGCAGTGTGTCACTCAAAGGGGAAGAAACTTCCCCCAACGTGATGTCATGATGCCAGAATATGCCCATTCTCTCATCGCAGGCCCAGCCTCGTCCAGAGGCACAACCCGTCCACTGCCCGTAGCCTGCGATCCATACAGGGCACATGGCCAGAGCCACGGACCACCAAAATTTTCACACAGACCACCGGTTGGCGACCAATGCTTTAAATCATTTCACCCATTTAACTTTTCCTAAACAAAATTTAGGATCTGCTTTACATGAGTTAATTAACAATAGGTCACTTAAAATAAAAAAATAAAAAAACAGCAAACAGGGTAATCCAATGTGAAATTACTTATATAGATATTCTGAGATAAGGCTTGCACAGCTTGCTGAGTATACGTGGGCCCGCATATAGCCAATAGTTCTTGAAGTTTAACAGTCATAATGTTTTGCTGTCCATGCTAAAAGCAGACTTGACCTGGTGTAATACTGTTGATAAATGCAACGTGGTTAGTTGCTTCTACTCACTAGTTATGCTTATTACTCAAATTGGTTATTTATTCAACATAATTGTTTAATCAACAGCCTCTGTTAGTAGACGTTTGAGTTTAACTAATCAAACAATTATGTATTAAACCAATTATTTATTAATGCCTGCTAATATTTCTTTCCAATATCCAACATTGGTACTAATGTGAAAACTTCATCAATAAAGCTTATTTTTTTGTTATATTATTATATGGGGGTTATTCTTGTGCTTTTGCAGACAACAGAATAGAAGTTGTATGTGGTTGAGCCATTTGTACATGAGAGTTGTTGACCACATATAGATAATATTCCTGTCAGCTTCCACAAGTCTTGCATTGTACATCTAGTCGAGTGGATTTTTTTTTCACTCACAAAGCACATGTTGTCACAATCAGTGTTAGGTAGTCATTTGGTAGCTTTAACAAATTTTTTAAGTCATTAGCGCACCTGAGTGTTTCTAGATTTTTATACCTATTTATTAAACATTTTTTTTTATTACTTTACTTTTTTCTACGTACACACTTGCAATGGTCAATGGATGATGAATGACGAACGATCCTAATAGAAGTGAAGTGGGAGAGAGTGCAGCAGGGTGCCACTCCATCGTTCTCCCCCTCCCCTCTCCATAGAGCAGAACGGTGCTGTATGTACAGCACTTGTTCATGCATCGTGCAGTAGTTTGTTGTTGGAAATGATCGTGAAAGATCCTTTCCAGCGACAAACAAGTGTATGCAGCTTTACAGTGACAAGGAAAAAGCTTTTGTTTGAAATATCTGAGAAGCAGTATTTAAGTGTATGAAATAGTTTTATCAACTAGCCTAATAGGGGCAGTTTAAAATCCACAAAAGTATTGGGTGCATTTTTAAGTTTTACTGGCATATTGTTCTTATGAGATATTGACACTTTGGTGGTTTATTCTGTGTCAGCCTAATTGCCATCTGGTGGCTCACAGAAGATTTGTATGTGCAGACAAACAATAGCAGTACCACTACAAAAAGCCTCTGAGCCAGTTATATGCAGCATGATTAACGGGAAACTGCAGATCTGCGGCTGTTCAGGTTTTAAAATTATGCCCCACTATCATTTTATTTTGTGCATTTGATGGTGTAGGAGGCATACTTTGTAAAAGACATCTGGGTTCATTTACCAGTAATAAAACTATCTTTATATTTACAAATGATATGGTGAAGCTAGAGGTGTTGTTTTGTTCTTTGGAAAAGGAGGGTTGTTTTTTTTTCCTTAGGCATATTAATACCTTGTCCTGGCTAAGCCTCGCCATCTGGATTGCTGCAGATTGCCTAGCTGTGCTTAGACACTTGGAGAAAATATAGTGATAAAAACTATGCGTGTACTCAGGGGGTTAACATACTGTGCGCTTCCTTTCTAAAAACACTTCTGTGTGAAATTCAATAACCACACATTGCTGCTGGTCATGCAAACCTATATACAACACAGATACTAGGTAAATTGATCTGTTTTATGTGTTACTCCTTTCTAACAGAGACTTTAAGTACTTATCCAATTTGATGTGACTTAAATATATTACTTTAATTTTAGGAGTTTATGGCATGAGAAAGGTAATTGTAATGTATAAATATTTGCCACGCGCTGGGTCGCTACATGTTACATATGCTTTGCTCAAGCATACATTTCATGCCAAAGAGACCCTGACTTCTTAAAATGTATTTTTACAGAATACAAGACTGGATAAGATAGACTCTTATGGGAAAACCAGGATGATCCGGCAAACCTGGAACTGATCTGGGATTTAAAACATTTTGCCAACTAATAAATGATTTTAGGAAATCCATTCCAGGATGGCTGGATTACCCAGGTTCCTCATGATAGTCTAGCGTCTCCAGTCATGGAGCACTGTAAAAAATCAGGCCTGATGTATTGATTATAGTTACAAATGTATTTCTACTTCAGTTTTTGTAACATGTTTTTACAAGTATTGTGTTTTTTTTGTTTTTTGTAGTTTTTAACGGGTCTTGCAAATCATTGAGAGAAAAAGAAACTTCTCACAAACACAAAAGGAAAGAGGTCACCCCAGGAAAAGAGAGAAACAGTCACCATAAATCCGAGAACCGGAGAGAATATGCCGCTGCTACCCACCAACCTGCTTCTAACACGGGCTCATACGCCAAAGGGCTCGCTGCTAACAACCACCACAGTCATCTTAGATCGGCTCAGGACTTAAAGAAACAGGTGAGCATTGTCTGCACTAATAGAACTGCCTTGGTTGCAGGGAATGTAAACACAGCCTTTCTCTTTTAGCTGCATGAATTGTGGATTTTTTCCTGTATAGCTTTAGCTCAAGTAAATAGAGGGCTGGCATACAATGGCTGACATTCATAAAGTAAGCACAGGCCAAAGACCTTCAATTTTTGTGCTTCACTAAAAATGTCAGTTTTGCAAGGTTTGTTTTACCTTGCAGTATAATAATAAATAAATATTATTCCTTTAATTAATCCTTGTTGGAGCTTCATTTGACATGCATTGAGCGGGTGTGCCCAACTTACATTGTTCATATATTCAGCTTTTCTTTTGTAATGGCGAAAATTGCCTTTATGATAATGGATCACGCGGGAGCTTCAGTGAAGGTATCTTTGTCTGTTTGTTGGCCTAGATATTGAATTTGCTTTACATAAATCATGGAAATTAAATTCATAATGATCCTGTCATTGAATATAACTTTTATTTAAATACCAAAACCCTTTACAGTGTTTGAAGTATAAGAAGTTGAAGTAGTTTAGAAACATCTTGGTCATCTTGAGGATTTCAAAAGGCTACCTATAAAGTGCAAAGATAACAAAAAATTGCACAGCAGCCAGGGCATGCCCTAAAGTAAACCAGTGTCATGCAATGGGTGATTTAAATTCATGATAATATGGAAAATAAATACATAATTTTGCCTGTAAAGGTCACAATACCGGTATAAACTCTTCTGTCCTTTCTTATGAGTTATTTTATTTTTTATTTTTTGTAAAGTGAGTGCCGCCAGTGAGGAAATGCAAGGAAGGGTTGGGTCAAAATCCTTTGCTGCATAATTTTAAATCTTAACAAAAGGTTGTTTTTTTTTGTGTACTTTATGGTGTGGACACATAAGCCCAGAAGTGATATAGGGGAAAGATTTAGATTAATAAGTAATAGTAGTAGGCCAATTTCACCTTCCCTTTTTAGGGATTTGTTTGTTTCAGGACAAAACAGACATGAATATACACACGTATGCTATGTTGTGGTATCAAGAACATGGCAGAATGGTTAATTACTGACATTGTAGGTCAGGAATACCATGTGCTTCTGAAACTTTTTACCCACAGCAACATTGCATTTTGCAAGTCTTTCACCACTCCCATCCTCACTGACCTATAAATTGTGCCTTTTTCTGAATGTTGTCCTGTAGTCCTCACTTTTAGCCTTGCAACCATCTTATCTATCGAGGTCTTCCTACAATTTCATATTTGCCACAGCTATATTGCCAGCCCTTTTCTTCACACTGACAGCCATACTGCCAACTTGATGTGACCTGGCAGTAGCTTGACTTCTAACTATCTTTCAGTCTCCTAATCACCACACTATGGCACACCTATCTTACGAAACTTTCACATCCAACATTATTCTAATTGCTTGTATGCTTGATTATCAGCAAGGACTTTCTTAGGTATGTTTGATTCTGTTAGGATTTCCTTTGGTAGTTTGTTCCCTTCTTTTATCCCCTATTTAAACCTGCCATGTGTTGTTATCAACGTACTATGGCTACAGAAATTTGGTCTCTACAGAAATGTCAACCGATACATACACATACTAAAAATGCACCATCAAAATGTCAGGCTGGGGGAACAAAGACTGGGTGCTTAAGCACTGATGTTTACACATGAAAGGTGTGATAATGAAGACAAAAGGCAATAAAGAGGCAAGTATGGTTCACAGAGTTAAATTTCATACAGTGAGTAAGGTCCTTATTCATTCTTTGCCATCACTAAACCCTCCTGTTTGTTGCTATGACACATGTAACTTTTACCATGTTTAAGTTGATATTGTAAAGCCTGTACACCTTGGGCCTGCAACAGGCCAGTCGTGATCTACTTGTTGATTGCAGCCATGTGCTGTGCCAGGTAGACAGTGAACCCACCATGCCTATCTCTTTTATAATAGTCTGGATAGATATTGATGTCTTCACATACAGCATGGTCTGCTGTGTTTGTTTGTCATTGAGCTCAGATAAACCCGTTGCTGCATGTGTTCTTAAGTGTCCTGCCTTTTCACTGAATTGTGCTCAGCCATGACATTATGCAACAGAGGACGGGTGGTGAAGATGATAAGCAGTGCATTTAGCCCGAGAAATGTGATGTGAGCATGCAGGCACAGGTCTAATATGTTGTTGCATTAAGATTCACAATTCTTTCGCTGAGTGTGAAATCCCAAATCAAACATCAACTATCATGGTTTTACTTCAAGCATCTCAGTGGAGTGAGAACACATTCCCTCCCCTTGTTGTTCTACATCATTGTTGTCTGCGGCAAGTAATCCTTCATAGATTGGTGTACTCAAATGTGCAAGCAAGAACCTACTTTTAGTACTTACATTAAAGTGGAACTAAAGTTCTGCTTTGAAAATTCTTCTGAAAAAAAATGTACATTTAATTTTGCTTGTACATGTAGTAATTGGTGGATTCAAATTGTATCTTTACTTAAGGAGTAAAAAAAATGCCCATTGATTGCTGTTCCCAGTGCTCCTGGTATTTTAGATATGTTCATAACTGCCCACACATCTCTCTATAGTGAATGTATGTTCCAATATCACAGGTCAACGTGTCATTTTCATCAGATATAATTTTATCTGGGCTTTGTAGTATTTTTGATGCAGATTTCAAATCTGTTCAGTTTTTCTCTAGCACGTCTAGTTTTTGTGATGCAGGTAATTATATATTGTGTTAAATTCATTATAAATAGCCTTAACATATTACAACATTTAACATTTTCTTTTTTAAGGTTAGAGACCGCACTAACTGCGATTGATTTCATTTGTCATCATGCCTAGAAATTGCCTTAATGATCCAGACAGTTTCTGTTAGTTAGTTAGTTTCTGTGTGGTTCATTCACGACGAAAGCACAACATCGCCAAATTACCACAGAAAAAAGATATACAAAATATATTTCGGCTGTTCACTTAGTGACCAGGATAAATTTTGGACTCCTCATGTCATCTGTACCAGTTGTTCCAATGGACTGCGTGACTGGCTAAATCGACGTAAAGCAGCAATGCCATTTGCACTCCTGATGGTGTGGAGAGAACAGCAAGACCGTCTAATCTACTGCTATTTTTGCCGTGTCAACAAAAGTGGATTCTCAGGTAAAACAAAGCACAAAATTGTATATTCCAGCCTTCATTTTGCAATTAGGCCTGTTTCCCTTGATAATTCATTGCCAGATCCGGTACCGCCACATGATAGACTTGTTGCTTCTGTAGAAGGTGATGAGGAATGCGCTGAAGTTGCAGCCAGTTACAACCCGAATCATCTGATCCTGACTACTTGGCTGATGAAGATTCAGAACAAGAGACTTTTACACAAGCAGAGCTGAATGGTCTTGTTCGTGATCTAAATCCCTCCAAAAACAAAGCAGAACTTTATGCTTCAAGACTTAAATAGAAACACTTGTTTGCAAAAGGTGTAACTGTAACAGAAAACAAAATCATAACTTGACAACGTTCTTCATTAGTGATGGCTCACTGTGCTACTGTCATGATATAAATGCACTCTTTAACAGTTTGTCACAAGAGGATGTTCCATCTATATGGTGTATCTTCATTGATTCCTCTTAAAGAAGCTTGAAAGCAGTCTTACTGCATAGTGGTAATTCCAAACCAAGTTTACTGATTGCCCATTCCATTAACCTAAAGGAGCCCTATGACAACATGAAGTTACTACTTGAAGCAATGCAGTATAAAACACATCAGTGGAACATCTGTGGGGATCTAAAGGTTGGCTTGCTGATGTGAATGCAAGGAGGATTCACAAAATATTGCTGTTTCCTATGCCTGTGGGACAGGCCATCTACGGGAGACCATTATGTCAAGCGTGATTGGCTACCAAGAGATACCTATAAGCCCGGAACAAGCAGTGTCAGTTTTCCGCATAAAATATTTCTGCCACCTCTCCATATCAAGTTAGGCTTAATGAAGAACCTTGTAAAGGCCATGGGTAAATTAAACTTTTTCAGTATATATATTTTTAGTATATATATTTATAGGGCCACAGATAAAGTCTGTTTTGCAGGATGATATTTTCAAACAATCTCTCTCAGCAGCTGAGCTGGAAGCTGGGGATGCATTCAAGTGGCTGTGTGAAAATTTCCCGGACAACCATAAGTCTCCTGGATACAAGGAGGAGTTCAGAATTTGCTTGATTTATACCAGAAACTGGGTTGTTGCACGTCATTAAAAATATATTTCTTGCCATTCACACTAGAATTCTTCCCAGAAAATCTTGCTATGGTGAGTGACGAACAAGGAGAACGTTATCACCAGGACATTCAGTTTATGGAGTGCCGCTACCAAGGTTTCTGGAATGAAAGTATGATGGCTGACTACTGCTGGATGCTGTACTGCGACAATCCAGACAAAGAGTACACAAGAAAATCATACTCTAAGCATTTCTGAAGAAACAATGGTACCTCACTGACCCTGTTCAGTAGATCTATACCACAGTGTGCCTTATTTTACTTCACACTGAAGATGTATTAACATTCTCTTCAATTGTGCTTACGTTTTAGCACAAAATACATGCACATACAACATTATATAATAGTACTCATAACTCAGGAATTGTGTACGTGTTAGGGAAAAATTGAAAACAGATCTGAAATCTGCATTGCTGTGGTTTCTGATGATTATCAAAACTAATTTTTTGTTGACCTGTGCAGACAGCTCAGATCAGCAGAGTACATCACAGGGGGCACACCTTTATGTAGTTAGGATTGAGGTAATATGTATTGCAGAGATTACTCAGCCCACTGTTAAGTATAGTACTAGTCGAAGATATATGTGGGATTCAATTGCTGACCTGCTTCTGTAGATACTAGTTGCTTAGCTGTTGTGACAATGAGGTGGTTTCTGTTGCGTTTTATTTACTGGCCCAGTGACCAATATGCAGATAAGAAATTTTGCTTTCACGGGCAGCATGCTAATCACATGTTAATGTAATGTAATGTATTTAGCAAGCCAGGTAAATTCAGGTAGGATAGTGGCAGTCTTTACTCTCAGCACAGGAAAAGAATACCTGTCAGCAACTTAATGTTGCATGTATGTTTTATTTCCCTTTTATTTATGTGCCTTTTTTTTTTAATATTTTTATTAAAGGATGTTTCAATAAAAAACAGAAAAACAACAAAAACCACCTACAAGGTTACAACAAATATCAATATACCTTTTAAACTTTTAACTTCTAACTTTTAAAAACCTTTTATCAATATAAATTTTAAACATAACCATAGCTATAGTTGGCATTTCTACTAAACAGTATCTATAACAGGAAAATCATTATCCAGAATTCTCAGCATATACCATTCAGTATGTTGAATTGTATTCACAATCTGGCGTTTTATTGAGTTAGGCTGAGTCTCTATATATGATTCCCATGTATTAAAAAAGTTTCTAACCTTGGTTTCTTTATCTGATGACGCTTCTATCCAAGCTGTTCTAAAAACATGGACTAGTTTCTCCTTAAAAACCCAGAGTGTTGGTGGATGTGGGTCCAACCATTTATGTAATATCGTTTTCTTGGCTACCAAGGAAAGAATATCTAACAAATTTCGTCCACCCTTAGTATTTCTTGCCCCTTGTAAATTAAATGTACCTAAGATGGCCCATTCCGGGATCAATGGAACATAATTAATCAAAAAAGTAGTAGCATAATGGGCCACCTCTTGCCAGAATTTTTTAATCTTCCAGCAATTCCAAAAGGCATGGTACAAATCTGCCCGAGGGTGAGCACATTTAGAACAATCGGAAGTGGAGGCGTAGCCCATCAAGTATGCACGGTATGGGGGGATATACACCCCATGGTAAATTCTAAGTGTCATTTCTCTATACATTGTAGAAGGGAGAGCAGACCATGCCCTCGAAAATGCTGTCAAGATATCATATTTATGTGCCTTTAAACTTGCTAGAACAATTGATTGGTCAATCTCCTAATACAACCCCCTCCTTTTTTGCCCATCATGGCCCTCATCCATTCTTTGCTAATTACTCTATATGCTTCTTCCTACATCATTTTTTGTAGCTGCTGCTAGAAGAGGAAAGGAATACCATAGAGCACCAGTCTCCAACAGGTGGTCCGCTAGAAAATTTTGGTGGTCCACAGCTCTGGCCGGTGCCACCCCCCGAGCGAATTCAGGGGAAGGACCGGTCAGAGCCACGGACAGTGTCCCCCGTACAAATCCCTGGCTCAGAGAAGTGGGCAGGCTGTCTCTGGACACAACCCGTCCATTCTCCCATTGCAGGCTCAGGGAGTAATGCCATCATGACTTCACTATAGGGGAGTGTCACCCCTTTGAGTGACACCCGGCTCCCCACGCATGCGCGGTCCAGAGCCAATAATTTTAGTGGTCAACGGGACCTAAAATGTTGGGGACCACTGCCATAGAGCATCACTTGAGTGGCACTCAGCAGCAGTTTCAAAGCTTTTTAAAGTATACACAGGCTTTTACATGTGAAATCCATGTACAAAATCTAATTGGAAGATTGTTGTCAAGAGAGAGGTAAAAGAAGAGAAACCCTTTTGTTCCTTGCAATTTTTTTTTATTTTCTGTATACAGCACCTTCATTTTTTTGTGGCACAGTGCAGAGTACAACATAGAAAATCGCAGGTACTAAAAATACCTACATAGTTCATGCACAGTACAAAAAGAACACCCAGCAATACAATTATAAAGCTAATAATAAGATGATAAAAATGCTAATGATAAGATCCAGCAATACCTGTTATTTTGATAGAACAAGTGCAGCAGAGACAAGAAACACTGGTGGACCTTGCAAGTTTATAGTCACAAAAATACTGTTTTTATTATATTGTAATCCTCCCTCTGGTTAATTTTGTCCTAATTGTATTGTCTGTCTAATATCCCATCATGCAACACTGCAGAACTCCTTAAAAATGCTGAGCTCTGTCACTGCAAACAGGCAGCAGATGTTACTAAAAAGCATTAACCTTTTCTCTGCTAGTGCATAGTGTTTACTGGGTTTGGCACATCTGCATAGGAAATAAAACACCAGAGTAAAACAGCCCAGTGTTTTCCTAGATGCACTTTTTCCTAATTTCTTGCATATATATTGCATGTCTTTCTGTTGTAAATATAGTTTGTAACTAAGTCAGAAATATTAGCCAATATATTGTTCTTAAATGACACTCATGTCATAAATTGTGAAACATGCAGACTGCAATAAACAGAAGCAACCAGTTGTAGTGTGGATGAGTCTTATAGGAAACTGTTCCAATTTCTCAGCCTCCCTGTTAGCTCCATCTTTTTAAAAGTACAGTAAGAGAACACTAGGTTTGACTTGAATTGGACAAATTAGGGATAGATATTTGTTTCCACTTACTGTATCTCTGGAATTACTGAAGGTTTTCATGTGAAGGTTTTGCGCAAGTTATCCTTTAGGAGACTTGTTCAGTCTCAACACACATTCCTATTCAACCATTCTTTCTCTATACTGCACCTGATTTGAGACTGAAGTTCCCTAGTTGATATTTCCTTCAATGCTTTTAGTTTCAGAGCTGTAAATAAATAGTCTCCCTTTTTTCTGTGAATAAAGATACAGTCTGGCATATATTATTAGTGGAGACAAACATACATGAGTGTGAGACTGCAGGAAACTTTTGTACTGTCTCCTTTTGCCTGACAGCCTGGACTTGTAGCAGTTTTTTTATTATATTGAATCTCCCTTAAGGTACTGTGACCCAGACTGAACTGCACCAATTATATGTTCTCTGGACAAATTACACTACTAATTATCTACACTACTTAAATTTTACACCCCAAACCACCAGTTTGTAGTGCTGGAGAGCTTTATCCACTGCTTACAAAAAAAGAGTGGTATTTACCTAACCATGTCACTCTACAACATGGGAATTTTTAAAGATACATTTTAAGGAAAGTTTTTTAAATCTCCTATTCTAAACAATCAACGTTATTACATTTTTTTATCTCTTATTTGGCAAAATGTTCTTTCATAGTATTACATTATTTAGTGATTGGAAAGTCCACAGTTGCACGTGCAGACATCCTTTCTTGTACTTTACTTTTCCTTCTAACTTCATTAAGGCTACGTACACACATGCAAAAAGTGTCGTTAGTAAACAAACGATTAACGACTTTTCAATGATTATTTTGAACAATCGTATTGTGCACAATCCTCTACATGCTGAAACGATGCGATCGTTCAAATATAATCCACCAATAATGTACAGAGAAGGTAACACCAAAGGGACTGGGATGGGTGTGTATATTCAGTTTAGGTGTCACTGTCACTGATCAGTTTTAGACTATCACCTCCTATGCTGTTGTTTTTATTTATTGGTAAACTATAATGAGGGTAAAGTGGAGAGATTTTATGACCTCAAAATGTAATTTGCAATGTTATTTACATCAGAGTAAAGATTACTGTCAGTGTTGTGTTTCCACAATATCTTTGTCTAGGTTACCATGTTTTGTTCAGTTTTTACATGTTATTTTCTCTTTTTTTTTTTAAACTCTTTTTTTTTTTTTTTTAACTTTTTAAGGTTTCCAAGTTAAATGGAATTACTCGATTATCATCATCGGGTTCTAATGCAGTCGGTGCCAAAAAGACAAGAGACGCGAGACCTTCACCGTCCAAAACTGTGAAGTATACTGCAACGGTGACCAAGGGAACTGTCACATACACCAAAGCCAAGAAAGAACTGGAAAAGGCAACCAAACTGAATCACAGCAAAACCAGTTCATCTGTTCACCAAACAATCTCAGGGACCACAGAAAGCAGCAATGCAAAAACTCGTAAACAGGTGCTATCTCTTTCCACATCCAAGCCCAACTGTGCCACTGGTATTAACTGTGTCAAGATAAATGGCAAGTTGAACAAAAAGATGTGCACTAGGGAGGAGGGAAGGCAGTTAAGGGAAGGACTGCGTAATTCAAAAAGGCGTCTGGAAGAAGCAAACCACCCCAACAAGGCACAGCCTTTAGTAAAAAAAATGAAAGTATCTGCCAGCTTGCCTGAAGTTAGAAGCAAGAGGCTTGCGGTGGAGAAAGTGGTGCTTAATGGACATATAAAGAAAGAAGTGCCAGAGAAGATGCTGGAGAGAAACCGGCCAAAGCGGGTCTCAGCAGCCAACAGCACATCAGTTACACAAACCCGCAGTAAGACAGAAGATGCTGGCTGTGAAAATCGTTCTACCTCGCACACAGATTCCTTGCACAAAACACTGGACTCTAAGCCAGAAAGACACGCTGAGAGGCCCAAGTGTGTAGCCATGTGTGAGATCCCTGTCCTCCGACCCTCTGCCAAGGAGTTCCATGATCCTCTGATCTACATTGAATCCATCCGAGCCCAAGTGGAGAAGTTTGGGATGTGCACAGTGATCCCCCCACCAGACTGGAGACCCGAATGCAAACTGAACGATGAAATGCGCTTTGTAACCCAGATTCAACACATCCACAAGCTAGGTAGACGATGGGGTCCGAATGTGCAGCGGCTGGCTTGCATCAAGAAGCACCTCAAATCTCAGGGCATCACCATGGATGAGCTTCCACTCATAGGTAATAATATTACTATTATACCAGCTTAACAAAGCTGTGTTTCAATAGGATGAGTATAGTGGAATACACATTTCTGCATATCATGTTGTGTTTATTCCAAACTGTTTTCATAACATTGAAGAACTTATAAGTACTAATAGCGATTTTCCTTCCCAAATATCTCTTCCCTCTGTTGTCTTTGTAGTTCCTCTGTAGTGATCCAAAAAAGACAAAATAATGTTTGTAAAAAATTATATCTTTTAAGATCATTAAAATTCTAAATAATCTCTTTACCAATCAAGCAAAAAAATAAAATAAAAGGTAATAAAAATTCTGGGTTGAGAAGGAATGTCAATTTAGAAATGTACCAAGCCTTTTTGTGATCTGTATTTTCATTGCTTGTTTATGTCAAACTGGTCAATGTATTCATTTTCCACTTTACTACATCTGCATCTAATTATTTTTATTCATATTGGTTTGCAGT
Source organism: Pyxicephalus adspersus (assembly GCF_032062135.1). Lineage (NCBI taxonomy): Eukaryota > Metazoa > Chordata > Amphibia > Anura > Pyxicephalidae > Pyxicephalus > Pyxicephalus adspersus. The sequence goes on along the minus strand of NC_092862.1, from coordinate 60,467,470 downwards.
ATCTTTTGCTTCTTGATCCTTTTCTTTTTGTTCAAGCTTGTGTTTAGCCACTTATTTTTGCATTGTGTTCTTTGTTTGCTTTTTTAAACCACAGCCCTTTATAGTCCAATTACCACAATGTCAAAAGCCCAAGCATGCTTGCTTTAAAAAAAAAAAGCTGTCGCCATGTTTGTCTTACCACACACCAAAGGTTTGGTTACATGAAAAAGTGTACAAACATACACAGGATGATTTGACATGCCTTACACGTTTGTCTAATAAAATACTTAATAATTTAAGAACAATAGTCTGGCTCAAAGGAACTACATTTCCAGCAAGTTCTTGTTGTCCTTCATCCCCACTTTCTGTGTGCAAGGGTGCTTTGTGTGAATGTGTCCTTCAGTTTATCTTAAGGACACAGGTACTTTCTGTAGGGCTCTTATGCCATGAGCACAATACTCATTTTACAAGGGGGGCAATGTACTAATAGTTCATAATCTTTAGGCAGATAGAGTTTCCTGGCATTGTATGAGAACTGTTTTGACCTGACTTTTCAGTCTTTTTTCCAATCTTTGAGAATAAATTAGTTCATATTACAAGCAGCTGGATAGGTCAGATGTATATTTAAAGCTCTTTTACTGCTTGTTAAACCTTATAAATACTGTATTACTGTAGATACTTTAATGCCCATAGTCAGGCCCTGTGCATTTTTAGTTAGTGTTAGGGAATTGGAGGTTCTTTTAGTTACAGAAATATCCATTGGCCTTTTACTAATCAGTAATAGTACATAGCCCCCCTTAATCTTTCACTTTATTTTCGTGTCTCAAATTAGTAGTCTAAAGCTTATTTTAAATGTTTTACGTAAAACATTGAAATGTTTCTGCTTTTCAAACCCCAGTGATATCAAGTTTTATGATGTTATACCATCTTTGAGACATGATTCAATACACAGTCAATCTTGGGGCCGTAATAATGACCTACATTTTTTTATCCCGGTCTATCAGTCTGTTAATCTTTAACGGAGTCTGGAAAATACTCTGCTGTTAGTCCAAGACACACGTTAAAGTCATTTGTCTTATAATGGTTTAATTAATTTTGACAGCAGAGAAATATACCAAAGTGCTTAACAAGGTACTAAGGTGGTTCAGGTATTGAATCATATCTCCTTCAATGAATGCACAAGTCGGTCAGCTCAGACATGAAGTGTGGGAATGTTAACTTTTGTTTTTACAATAGTAGAATGATTTTTCCAAATGCCCATATGCAGTCCCAACCTATTTTTATTGTGCCATAGGTTGTCAAAAAACCTTAAAGAATTCTTGACTTAAGCTAAATTAATGCATCCGTAATAATGAAGGAAGAAAACTGTTTTGCAGTTATTGACCTGGAAGCAATTTACAAATGTTCTTTTAGAATTATGTACATTTTAACCTTTTTATGTGCAAGTATGTGCAAAAAAAGAACTTGGTTAAAGCCAGATTGTCCTCCTGTCTGCTGACACTACCATGCATATATCTTACAGATATATATTTATATATTACGGGTTGTCACAAGGTTTTGTTGGGTTTAAGTGATGTAGACCTTGAACTCAGCACACATAAAGTGCGATAGGATAGAGAAGATATGGGTTGGTGGGTTGGAAGAGGCAGGATTTTTATTAAATTTTAGATTTAACTATTACCATGGAATCATATATTCCAAGTAGAGGGTCAGGCCCCTTTTCAAAATATTTTGCCCTGGGATGTGATCCTGCGGGTGTCTCCTCACTTGTGACAACTCTAAGTACATATGTGGAGTTCCCTAAGAAACCACAAATGTTTTAAAGCCTATTTTTAAAAACTGATTTCTCTCTGTTTCTTTGTGGTGATGAGCCTACTAGGCATTCAAGAATCTTTCACATCGCTTTGTCACGAGAGAAGACCGGGCCAGAGAAGCCCCAATGTGCCCCTGCTTCCAGAATTCCACTTATCATTTTTTAACTTCTTTGTCTAATTATTATACATATAATACATCACCACCATGCTGACACTGAAACAGACTGGAGGTTATGTATTATAACCTTGCTGATCTGAGGCCAAATGAAAGTGAAGCACACATCCATACAGTGATTTTCAGATTGTGTCCTGAACAGCGCTTCTTGATCTCTGCCACTTAATGGTTTGGAGATACCAGCACGTACTTCTGAGAATGTCTGGTGTCCAGCAATGTACTGATATCTGCAAGTGGTAATGGGCAACAATCAAAGTCAATCCTAATGTTGGTCAAGACCTTTAGGTAAGTAGTAAGTCACAATGATTTTAAGCCAGAAGCCCTGGGAAACAAAAGTAAGCCAATCCTTTTTCGTCCTGTTGCTTTCTTGTGTACACCATATGTTAGATTGTGAGTATTAGGGCTCTTTAGAAGATATTTTTTCCATATCTCTGGGTATTTCTGAGCATAGCTTTGTCTTTGTGAGAATTCTTTTTGTTCCTTAACCATTTTCCTGGTCACCTGCAATAAAGTACAAACTTGCACTTAAAATGTGCAACAGTTTTTAGTAATACATATTTAGCACGCATGCTCTTTAGAACAGATTGTTTTTAGCAGCCCATACTACAAAACATATTCTTCAATGGTAGGTTTAAAAAACCGCATTCAAGATGCCGTGGTCTGCATTGGATGCACCCATATATTAGGTGAAGCTGGAACTCCCCATCCTTCTATGTGAAGAGAGAGATGTAAAGTTTTTGCTTTTCGTTACTTATTTTTTTGTGGTGGTATGTATATATATATATATTTTTATTCTTTATCTAAGTCCCTTAGGGACTTGGATAAAGAATAATAGTTTACCAAAAAAACTTTTAAGTTTTTATTGTTATTTGTGGCTTTTTCGGGGAGCTTTCCTTCCACTTCCTGTCCTGGTGATAGCAAGAGAAGTAATAGGAGGTGAGGGTGTCACTGGACTAAGAGGGCAATAAAAATCTCACCTAAAGCGTGATTTTGTTTGTGTCTCTGTATACATATAGTCTGCTATAACCTTTATGCCTATCTTTGTGATACCCTGTCACCAGGACAGAAACTAATAAAAAGGTATGCACCCCTACAGCTAAAGCTTTTTTTGGAACGGAGTCAAATTATGCAAAGGTTGTCCCCACATAAGTTGTATACTCTTGTAATGTGTAAGACATCCAAAGCTATATTGCTGTTGAAAATAATACCATTGCAAGTTTCTAATTTTATTTTTTTCCCATAACCTCCACACAGGGGGCTGTGAGCTAGATCTGGCTCAGTTTTTCCAACTTATCAATGACATGGGTGGCATGCAGCAAGTGACAGACCTCAAGAAATGGAACAAACTGGCAGACATGCTTCGCATCCCCAAAACTGCACAGGATCGACTGGCAAAACTGCAAGAGGCTTACTGTCAGTACCTGCTCTCATATGACTCCCTTTCCCCTGAGGAGCACAAGAAACTGGAGAAAGAAGTTTTGCAGGAGAAAGAAAACCTGGAAAAGAAGAAAGGTCCACTGGAGGGGCAGGCAGAAAATGCTTATAGATTACATTTGCTCCCTAGATATGAGCCCAAAAATGGATTAATTAATGGAGTTGTACACCGCAATGGCCTACGTGGTAAGCTGAAAGAGATGGATGTTCCTCCAAAAAATGGCAGAAGAAGGCTTTTCACTCTGGAAAAAGAATACACAGAGGAGGAACCTGAAGATAAAAGTTTATTTGGTGACCTTCACAAGTGCATCTACAAGGTAGGTCAGGTAGTGTTCTCGAGCGCGTGTCAATTACTTGAGTGCACAAATGCCTAGAATTATTTTTCAAATTTGTTTTTCCCCAAAAAATGGCATCAATAAAAGTTCAATATGCATTGATATATTTAGAAGCATATCATGTTCATCATCAACAGAGACAATATTTTATACTATATGTACTTTTTAACATATGTGTAACATATGATATTAGCATAACGCACGTCAATTGGCTTTAGTATGCCCAGCAAATGGTGCCTATTCATAGACTGATCAGTAGAAAGTGACATGCTGAACATGCTGGCAGTTTACCTAGGTAACTAAAGCAGGCCAAACTCCGTAATAGCAAGAAGTTGTGGTGATGGGCAATTTATCTTGACAGATCTGTGAACTAGAAACCCATACACTGGTTTGTCTACTTGTCCAGTTTATACCATTACTAAGTTTTAGTTATGAAATGGCTTTGCTGGTAAATACATAGATATTAGCCATTTTGTAACCACAATATGTTATATTGTAAATATATACTCCTAACATAAAGTCAGTAGCTTTTTTCTTAAATCACACTAAAGCTAAAATTGAAACTGTATATAATTTACTTTCTATGGTTCCATGCTCCCTCTCATGGTAATTTACCAAACAAATGTTTGAATAAAAGTGTGAAATGTGAAATAAAATCTTTGTGGATCACAGTGGTTTATAATGTACTTTAAAAATGGTTTCCATGGAATTGTAGAAACAAGTTTAATACATTTGGGTGTTCACATTCTGTGTTGTCTCCAGGGAAGGTCCATGTCTCTCACCACTTTCTTCCGGACAGCAAGGAACGTCATGAACATGTGTTTCAATAAAGAGCCAACTGTAGCAGAGGTTGAGGTGAGTTAATGTTGCAGCCAGATTACTGAATAGTCTCCATCACAACTACTTGGAACAGCATTCCTTTCTGACTGTGCAACTAAAGTGTTATAAAAACTACAAGGGCTGTAAATAATAAAATATAAAGCCTTAGATGAAATTTCACCAAAAAGTATAAGTGAATCTAATATATATATTTTTTAAAGCAAGGTTGACAAAAGGCGTTTTGTTTCATCAGGACAATGCACCAGCACACAAGTCAGCTGTAGCAATGGCCACAATTCATTAATGTGGCTTTGATTTGTTAGAACACCCACCGTATTGGCCAGATATGGCCCCATCGGACTATTATCTATTTGGAATTTTAAAGAATTACTTCAAGGGGAAGAAATTTTACTCTGATGATGATGTCATCAAGGCTGTTGAGGACTTCCTTGAGGGCCAAGATGTTGAGTTCTATAAAAAGGGTATAAAGGCCTTAAAATAAAGATCTGAAAGGTGCATTTTGCTTCATAGAGAAAAAACTGAAAATGTATATAAAGAAATGTTCCTAGCTTTTGTCTATATGGTTGAGGCTCATTACTTGTCAAACAGCCCTTGTATGTTTATGAATTTACCTTGCAGTTTTTCAGTAGAACTGAAATTAACCCAATAAAACAAATACAAAACACATCCTATTTATTTTTACTGTATATACTGTATACACAAAACAACTATACTACAACTTTACTTTAAGTACTGAAGCATCTCAAATGTGTACTTTTTCTTCTTTTTTGGTTGGTCTCATCACAGAATCATTAGCTACTCCCAAGGATGGGACCAATTTGATTGATTTGGTGTAAATAGTTTGTTCATTCATGGTTTTGTTTCTTGAAAATATGTCCTGCAAAAAAGTCAGTGCTTCCTCTTTATGATTGCACATATCTTTTGCTCCTTAGTTAAACATGTATTTGCCTTTCGGCAAGCAGAGCATGTATGTCTCTGAACATGAGTGGCCAAAACCAGGACCATCCTCTCACTTTTCACACTGTGGTACTAGGGTTCCAAGTTTAAATCGTGTGTGTGTGTGTGTGTTATTTGCAGGACTGAAAAATTGTAAAAACAGAATATTAAAAAGATGATAAATATGTCATAAGCCAGTAAATTTGAATAAATTACAGCTGCCATACAAGTGTGCTATATATAGTACCATTGTTTTCAACAACTCTACCATAGTACATGTACAATTCCCCAGTCATGAACCATTTTTGCTGACCTGAATTACACCATGAGCCAAAATCATGGCCAGCTGTTTGTAATAATCTTTAGTGTACATGTTATGTATGTTCTTGTTGGGCTGTCCAAACTTGCTGGAACAAAATAAATCTACTGCATTGAAACAGGATTGTGAAATATAAAGGAATCTCAGCAGTTCATCTATCATTGCATAGGTCATTTTAGGACAGAATATAGAGTAAACTGCATTTTTTATGGGGTTTCTGTTGTGTTCTAATGATTTAGTGATAGACTGAAGGTTTTTATATATGCCTATATATATATATATATATATATATATATATATATATATATAGAAAAATGACTGCTGTAATCTACAACTGAATATATATTTAGATGGACCTACAGCTTGCAGCAGTCAGACAGTGTTTTCATATGACTTTTAACCTTCTGCTGCATCACATTGCAAATCCCTAAAGGGAAAATTATGATTTGGCAGAACTCAATCTGGAACCTTAGCTATTTTAAAAAGGATTATAGTTTTTTTGAGTCATTTAGATCTAGTAAATTAACTTGGACCCTTAAATCATTCTTTTAAGCACATAACACTCGATGGGAACAATCTACCTAATAAATAGAAAATGTTCACTTAGCAAAGTTAATATTCTTGTAGATTATTGCATAAAGTGAGGGAGCTGTGTTCACTTTAATCATCCAAATATGCACAAGCAAAAATCCATTTTTATAAATTCTCCTGAACAGAATTACTTACAGTGAACAACATACCTTCCCCTTATTTAAAAAGCAAAGTTAAAATGTACTTTGCAAATTGCACAGTATGAATTTGTTCCACAGTAATTAGTTTAAAAGGTCTCTTTTCCCTAAGTATATTAATCCTTATGTGTTCCCATGTATCAAGGATACTCTGAGAAGCTGTGGCTTGTGTTATTGTAAGCCTAAGTACCTCTTTTTGTAAGCCCTCAGCCTTGTAATTTCTGAATAAATCCATAACACAAACCTTTTCCCACTTAATTGTAGTTAGCATTAGGTTATTACATGGTTTTATTTCACGCCCCTCATACAGAATACATTTTGTATGTGCACCTACAGGCACACCTGTTTTTGTTTCATCTTTCTCATCAATGTCCAAGCGAGTCACTCTACTAGTTCTACATTCCACCATGAAAGATTAGGGATAATCATATCATATGTGTGGATCCTTCTGAAATAATAAATAAACATACTTTTGCCAGACAATTAACCAGCCTTGTTCTTTAAAAAATTTGCCCATGTTAAGCATTGGCCTCTTGCTTCCTTATATAGTGTAATACAGGCACCACAATAAGCACTAAAAAGATTACAATTGTATAAAGCAGGAAAAATTATAATGAATAATAACTATAATCCTTATTACAGCAAGAATATTGGCGGATTGTTGAACAGAAGTCTTGCCATGTGGCTGTGCATTGCGGTAAGGTCGATACAAATACTCATGGAAGTGGATTTCCTGTGGGAAAAGCAGAACCCTTTTCAAGGTGAGATAGTTGTCACATTCTCACTCACAATATCCTGAAAAATCAACCGTATTTATATTCTAGTGGCCTTTTCATGTGTTTTGTAGGCATGGATGGAATCTCACAGTACTCCCCAATAATTCAGGATCCATCCTGCGACACCTTGGTGCTGTGCCTGGTGAGTAATTTGCGCTTCTACTTTAAATTATATTTATTGTAAGGATATTAAGCTTTTTGTTAGTAAAAAAAAAAAGTTGGTGAATGATTTAGCATAGCACCGCAAAGACAATCCTGTTAAAAAAGGGGAATGTTAGAGCGGTAATCCTTTTGTATAAAACAAGTTGGTTGTTCATGTACTTTGGCTTATTGTTCTCTCTGGTATGTTTCTCTTCCTGAGTCCAGCAGTGTACTTATAATATAGTTTGTTACTCCTTGTCTTGTAAGTGATACTGCATAAATGTCCTTTATACTGAGTAATAATAGTTTAACATAGGAGGTATAGGTCCATTTAACAACAATGTTTACAGTGTATTTAAAGCATATTTTTTATGTACAAATATTAAAACCCTTTCACATAAACCTAAAAAAGTGACATTAGAAAAAGAACAAGTGGTCCATTTTTCAGTGGGTAAGAGGGACTTTTCCTAACTTTTTTGCCTGAGTAAAAATTTATGTTCGCCGCAGGCATGTTAAGGTTTCATTACTGTTGACTAACTCGCTATCTGTGCTGGATAAAATACTGCCCTCCTGAAACACATACAGATTTCACTTCTTTGGCAACATAAGTGTCAGGTCTTCACTCAGTTTAAGTATTCAAAACTCAATGTATTGAATAAGGAGAACATTTTTGAGTCAGATAAAATGTTGTGCATGTTACTGTTTATTCAACTTTTGCATTGATTTTGAGTTTTGTAACAAAGTGAGAAAATATTTACATTGACACCTCTGTCTATTTCAGTTCTAATTTCTGTTTATCTTTCTGTTTCAGGAGTAACAATTCCTTGGCTTAATATTGGCATGGTCTTTTCTACCTCATGCTGGTCTCGAGACCAAAATCACCTTCCATACATTGACTACTTACACACTGGTGCTGATTGCATTTGGTAAGACCTTTGGTTGCTGCCTTAGAGAATTCGGTGTATGATTGTACTTTGTTATGTGTGTCTATTTCTTTTCATAGCTTACTATATTATCTTAAAGTGTAAACTAAAAAGAATGCATGATAAAGTATGGTAAGCCTTAAATATATACTTAACATCGTTTTTCGGCCAGGCTAAACTCTACATGGGATTGGATATGTTTTTGTTTTCAAAATGATCTTGTGTTTATTTACACTGTTTAATTTTCTTTGGCAAAATGCAATACTTTCCTATAGGGGCATACTCAGTTCATCATAATGGGTAATACTGCTCTTTAAAAGCTCCCTGGAAATGCACACATTGCAATAATACCCAAGAAATTATAGACTTGTATGTTTATTTGGTTATATTGATGTTTGCTTGGACAGATTAGAATTTCACTTTTTCTCTTATAGAAATATATTGATTGCAACTCCTTGACTGGTTTGTTGTAGCAGAAAGAATAGAACAGATAATCCTAACTGTTAATTGTCTGAAAAAGAAACAAAAGAACAACTTTTTTTTAATAATTTATTCACACAGACTTATTTTCAGTTCACATAAACTGAAATAACATAAATCTGTTAACAGTTAAAATGAATAAATACCAAAAATCACCTGAACTCTATTTAAGGAGTGAATATGAGTTTTTATTTGCTGATCCCTTCTCTTCAGTAAAGATCATATTACCAATATGAAAGCTAACCTGGCTGGTTTGCTGTGGTGATCTTTTATAGGTAATCCTACAAACCGCAATTGACAATCAGCAAAATCTTTGCAGAACTCCAAGCCTTTTCCTGCTTATGTTTTTCGGGTCTTTTGGAATACAGTAAGCTTGCCACTTCCTGGGGCTCACACAAACCTTCCTTGTTTCTTACTTTTGGATGCATTGGAAAATTGGTCTAGGTTTCTAATGTTGACTTTGACAGAATAAGAAGCTGTGCTTTATGCAGATTTACTGCCTTATTGCCACCATTATTCATACACATCACTAGTATAGACTTTTTACTGTACTTATATTCAGAAATAACAACATACTGTTTAGAAAGTGAGTGATCCCTGGTGCCTCATAATGTCCATAAAATATTTTCCTAAAACCCATTGACATTAGATATAATTTTGCACCTGCTTGCTTTTCTAAATTTTCCACTGCTTCCTTTGTTGGGAGGGAGATTTTGTCTGAGAAAACAACAAAAAGTAATATCCCTTATACTGCAAAATTCCTTTAAACCGGGGAACACTTTAGCCAGACTTTTGGTCCACAGAAACATCTTCTAAATGCCTATGTATTTTTACCTGTTTTTTTTTTTATTTAATACTGCTAAATTAAAACTACAGCTGAAGCCATGTTTTTTTAATTTTTAAATACAACATGGACAAGTGTATGTAAATGGGTTTACCTCAGCTGGACAATTCCTTTTTATCTTCTGTTGTGTGTTCATGAAGATAAATTTCCCCAGTGGGACACAGATGGCAAAGTTCTTACTATAATTACTCTGATGAAAACTAGAAACAATTTGGCTATGTGTCTGGGAATCACATGTACAAAATAATCTGTTGGTGGTGGATTAATTCTTATATTGTGTCTAGTTTTGTGACTACTCTAAGAACACTGATGCATTACTGTAGTGTGAGAATTTCAAACCTTTATAATAATTGTTAACTATAACCTCTGTTAAGATGGCTTTGTTTCTGCAGTATTACATGGAATGTCAGCTAGTCTGTTGGACATGGTTTTGTGTTTTACAAAAGTGTTTTGTGGGTCTAATGTCAGGTGATAAGTGGTTACTTGTCACATCTCATCCTATTTTATATGAATTCCTTTGATCCTGAACTGTATTTGTTGTGTTACAGGTATTGCATTCCTGCTGAGGAAGAAAGCAAACTTGACAAAGTGGTACACACTCTACTTCAAGCCAATGGTACTCCTGGTCTGCAAATGCTTGAAAGTAATGTCATGGTAAGCATGTAATCGGTTGTATTGAATAATAATGGGATATGCTGCTTGCCAATATGGTTTGTTTTGCACAATTTTACAAACATTTACCTCCTTTAAATCAGTGTTGTTTTTCATTTATAACTTTATATATATATTGTGTTATCTGGATATCTGTGGACCTTTTAGTAAATATAAACGTTTTTTGATCACAAAACACAAATAATAAAATAATTCTTAGACAGAAAATCCCTACCCTTTTTATCTTTTCAACAAGACAATTTAGTAACTTTACAAATACATAAATATATGTTTTACATGTAAAAAAATACAGGACCTGTGATAATAAAATAAAGAAAATGTTTTGTCCCTAAGCTCCTGTTAATTGACTGCGCCTTGGCTCAGAATTTCAAGGTCTGTCTCAAAAAAGGGTGTTAGGTCAATGTCATCAATCATCAATATCCCTCAGGCTGAATAAGAGCACATCCTCAGTCACTTTTCCACAGTCGTCACTTACCAAAATTAAATGATTTTAAAGTAAGAGAGTGAGAGACTATAAAAGTGTTCTTAAGCTTTGTTCAATGACAACTATACACTGCCAAGAACATATAGGGCCCATTTATAATAGGATGAATTCAGTTTTTTATACATAATGCCATTTTTTATGAAAGTGGTGCTAAGCTGCAGCGATTGCAAGGTTTAGCCCGATTAACACTTTTTTCTTTTTTAAATAATGATGCCTTTGCATTTACATGTTGAGATCAGACAATATATTTGGGTTGCCACCTTTGCAGCTATTCACAATTTTCCCTCCAAAGTGGAGAGTAGTCATATTAGTTGTTGTATTAATATAGTATATGTAGATGTCTAACAATAATATTGCAATATATAGTGATAATAGATTGTGAGCATAACAGTCTTCCCCTGAATTTTAGCTTAATTGCTTTGTGGCAGGAATTTTTATCTTAATAATATATTGATTTTAGATATACTTTAGGACAGAAAAGGATCACTTAGTCAAGCAGGATTATTGAATCTGCATATGTAATGAACAGAACTTGGTGGCTCCAGACCTTCACTGCATTTAGCATTTACATTTAACGTGTCATTTACACCAGTGATAGCAGAATCTCTTCATTTCTTCTTACTTTGATTTAAGGTTGATCTATTGAAGGTTGTTGGTGCATATGCCATGGTTATCATCTATGCTTTTAACAAAATTACATTGAAAAAAAAAACCCAAAAAACTAAAGCTGAAGCTAAACTAAAATATAACTTTCCCTCATCTTTTGTTCCCCTGCTGTTATTTACATAATCAACTTATAATAATCCCTGCAATACCTCCACTACTTTCACCTCATCTTTATTGGAGGTAGGACGAAGAAATAGCAGTGTTTATTTTAGCTGATTACCTTAGGTGACAGTGGATAGGGAAGTTCAGGATTCAGGCAAGCATGGGGGGGGGGGCAACGTTTTTTTTTTTTTTTTTTTTTTTTTTTTGAAGAACCTGATTGAAAAGAACGATTAAAAAACTTTAAATATATCTTTGTGCATTATATTGATATTTGAACTTGTCTATAGTTCTTTTATCATTGGAAAAATTTGATGCATCTGTATTTGGGATAACAAAGGAATTGTTTATTCATAACTGAGCTGATTTACTAATATCAAGTTTTTAAACTACTTTTTTAATAATTGTGAACGTATTACTCGATATGTGTTAGCATGTTCAATATACACAGCTAGACTAGAAATCTCTCTGTGCCATTCTTCTCTTGCTCCCGCTGAAGGATGGTCTGGTCATTGTATAGGTCATTGTATGTTTGGGTTCTGCTTTTTTCTCCAACATTGTGGCTATAGTCTAAACAAAATATCCGTCCTGGCTGCCTGTCAAGAGAGGGAGGGTTAGCTGTATTCTTTTCTTACACTTCCACAACCGCCTGCTGCTTGAATATTGTGAATAACAAGGTTCATTTTATAGTGTTTATTCTTTTTGCAGATCTCCCCAGAGGTGCTTTGCAAAGAGGGGATCAAAGTACACCGTACTGTACAGCAGAGTGGCCAGTTTGTTGTCTGCTTCCCAGGATCCTTTGTGTCAAAAGTGTGCTGTGGCTACAGTGTTTCTGAAACTGTGCACTTTGCTACCACCCAGTGGACAAGCATGGGTTTCAAAACTGCTAAGGTATATATATACATTTTATGCTGACTGTTACAACTCTGCACAAATTTTCCAATTATACATTGGTAAAGCAAAAAATTGATTAAGGTGAACATGAAGAAAAGCTCCCATTTTTCTAATCTATCAAGTGGCCCTATTTCCTATATTCATTCCATTCCAGAGCTGCAGCCTAATTTAAACACCTAAACATTCAATGTTTCTTCACCTTGATTGTAAATAAATAAAATTGATTGGACATGATTTAGGAAGGCACACTCCTCTATAGAAAGCCTTATAGCTGACAATGCATATCAGAGCAAAAACCAAGCCATGAGGTCAAAGCAAATGCTTGCAGAGCTCAGAAACAGGATTGTTTCTGCTGCACCGAAGGTTCTCAAAAGCGCAGTGGCCTCTAATACACGGGGAACAATTTTGAATACATTTTTTGTTGACTTCAAATTTTAAGCTTATTTACACTAAAATAGGTTTACTGATTCTGAAAATGCAGTTAGTTTTCTTCTATCACGTCAAGTTTTTTTCTCCACCGCCTATATTATTGCGATTACTGTAGCGTGGATTTGTATAGGCAATTTATTTACACGCAAGACAGTGTGGTCAGAGGTTGTGTGCTGCTCTACGTAGTGAATAAGCAAAATGTATTTTTCTACTTACACACACGTATTTCCTTTCTTTCAGATCATGTCTGACTCTGCTGTTTCTCGTCGTAAGTGCCTAAATAACCCTGATTCATTTTTTTATATCTGTGGCAGTTTCCCATTCCCAGTCAAAGGGTGAACATCCACACATTTGTAGAGCAAGCCTATTTGGCATATTTCAAAGGTAAACTTGGTGATCAAGATAAGTCTTAGGCCCCTCATAAGGTGTGCAAACAGTGTGTCCAGGGTTTACACATGTGGACAAAGGGAACACGTGATAAGATGCCATTTGGTATACTTATGGTTTGGTGAGAGCCAGGAGATCATTTCAGTGACTGTTACTTTTGTATAGTGAAAACTTCAGGTTATAACAAGAAAAATAAATGTGACATAGAGTATCCTAGTCTACCATCGGCTATACGTCCAGTGGCTCGTTCAGATGAAATCCTAGTGCCGGTTTTCGTTACACTACCCTCTCTTGAAGAACATGAATATGGTGATGAACTAGGTGACAACAATGATGAAGAGTTTGAAATAGAAGAGGACTTTGTTCGTAAGGGATTTGATCAACTTGAGTTGAGTGATTTGGCACGTGATTTAGGACTATCAAAGAAGGCCTCAGAACTCCTAGCATCAAGACTGCTGGGAAAAACTTAATTGAAAAAGGAACGAAGGTATCGTACTTTCGAACCAGAGAAATTATATTTCTGCTGTACTTTAGAATTGACAGTGGCTTTGTGTATTGCCATAACATACCTGGTTTAATAAAGGAATTGGAAATTCCAATCTATACTTCAACTGAATGGCAACTATTCATCGATAGCTCAAAGCAGAGCTTAAAGTGTGTCCTCTTTCACAATGGCAATATGTTTGGGACAGTCCCCATTGGCCATTCAGTTTCTCTTTGTGAAGAATATGCAGACATAAAGAGAGTCATTGAGTTGTTGCAATATCACCAACACAATTGGGTCATCTTTGTTGACCTTAAAATGGTATGCTTCCTTCTTGGTGAGCAATGTGGATAAACCAAGTATCCCTGTTATCTGTGCATGTGGGACAGCTGAGCTCGTGGGAGGCATTGGATGGAAAGGAATTTGGCCTCCAAGATCTGCCCTAAAACCTAGTGTTTCTAACATTCTACATGAGCTACTTGTTGATAAAAAGAATATAATATTCGCGCCTCAGCACATGAAACTGGGTCTGATGAAGCAGTTCGTTAAAGCTTTGCCAACTGAAGGAGACTGTTTCTAGTACCTCATTTTGGCATTTCCTAGCCTGTCATTTGAAAAAAATAAAGGCCGGTGTGTTTGATGGTCCACAGATTCAGCAGCTCATCAAAGATGAACATTTCATCAGGACAATGTCGGAAGTATAAAAGGATGCTTGGTTATCGTTGAAAGCCATTGTCAAGGACTTTTTTGGAAACACACGAGCAAATAATTACACAGAAATTGTCCAGAAACTCTTGGAGAGCTACAAAATGCTTGGTTGCAATATGAGCATCAAGGTGCATTTTCTGCATAGCCATCTTTCTAACTTCTCTGAAAACCATGGTGCAGTCAGTGATGCGACAGGTTTGAAGGTCATGGAAGGGGAGGTTATCGGGGTATATGGGATGTACATATGATGGCTGACTATTGATGGAGCATCCGGCAGGATTGTCCTAACCCTGAACACTCTAGGAAAAGCTATAAGCGTAAAAACTGGGGTCATTTCTGGATTCACCACCCAAAAATTAGTAAAAAACAAGTGTAAGATCTAGCGCAATAAACAATGCTTTCCCCAGTGTTATTCTCAAATGGAAGAAGTTTGGCACAACCAGGCCAGCCAAACTGAGCAATGGAGAGAGAAGGGCCTTTGTTAGAGAGGTGACCAAGAACCCAATGGTCACTATGACTGTGCTTCAGAAATCCTGTGTGCAGATGAGACTGAGTTCTAGGAGGACAACCATAAATGCAGCTTTCCACTGATCTTTATAGCGGGCAGCACGGTGGCTCAGGGGTTAGCACTCCGGCCTTTGCAGCACTAGGTTCGATTCCCAGCCAGGACATTATCTGCATGGAGTTTGCAGATTCTCCCCGTGTCTGCGTGGGTTACCTCCGGGTACTCCGGTTTCCTCCCACATCCCGAAAACATGCAGTGAGGTAAATTGGCTTCCCCCTAAAAAATTGACCTTAGACTACATTAATGACATATGACTATGGTAGGGACATTAGATTGTGAGCTCCTTTGAGGGACAGTTAGTGACACGACTATGGACTTTGTACAGCGCTGTGTAATATGATGGCGCTATATAAATACTGTGTAATAATAAAAATAGCTGAGTGGCTACATGGTATCCTAATCTTCATGCAAAACAAATGAAAGCCCGCTTGGAATTTGCAATAAAGTAACTGAAGGACTTTGAGACTGTGAGGAACAAGATTCTCTGGTCTGATGACATTAAGATTGAACTGTTTGGCTTCAATTCTAAACATTATGTCTGGAGGAAACCAGGCACTGCTCATTACCTTCCAACAGTAATGGTAGAAACATCATGTTGTGGGCGTGTTTTACAGTGGAGAAGTATGTGAGACTGCTTTAATCAGCTTTCTCTCAACCCTGATCCAAATACAGAAATATCCTCAAATGAAAACCTGTTCCACAGTGCTCAGGACCTCAGAGTGAGCTGAAGGTTTACCTTCTGTAACAGATTAGCCAAATTTTAATTTAAAGGGACATTCAAGTGAAAAAATAATATAGAAAGGAATAAACCCTGCAAGGAAGTATGTAAAATACGTCATATTTCTGTGGTTTTATCTACAAAGTTTTCAGGTTGGTGGCAGGGCCTCTTCCTCTGTTCCTCTGTGCCTTGTGCCCAGAATTGCTTTTACTTCTCTCATGGTAACTTTATGACTTACTTGCTCTTCATTTTCTTAGTCCGTTGGTGATCTGCCAATATTTTACAATTCTCATCCACGGTAAACTCTTATTTCCTTCCATGTACCAATTTTCCATTTCAGGTCACAGTACCCCCTTTCTCTCCTTACTGTTATCCTTTTCTGTGTCCCCTTCGTTACGTTTTGCTTTCCTCAGTGTCTCTCCACTATTCTCCTTGATTTTTCCAGCTCTGTTACTAACCCCCTTAACCCTCTATTATCAGTTCCCATTACCTCCCAGCCATCAACCCCAGGAGCAATTATACACACACACACACTGGAATAAAATCTATTTCTTACTGAGTGTATACAAGTAAAAATTATTATCTCCCTAAAATTGTAATATAGGTAGATTTAATTTATAAAATTCAAATTTCCTGGACTGGACAGGATATACATTTTTGATTACTTTTAAAATATTTTTATCAATTCACCAAAATGTTTGACAACATTCCTAAGTATATAGTATGTAAACAACACAATATAAGGCTGGCTGCTCTGTAGAGGTATTATAAGGATATAAAGAAATTTGCACCTACCTTAATTAGTCTTTATGTGAAAGAACACACATATTGGCTACTATGCAAAACTCAAGGAGTAAGACTGTCTCTAATAGCTACAACAGGATTTTATCTGTTTTTCATGTTTGAGGATTTGTAGCAATGATGTATACAGTGAAATATACATAGATTACTATGTATAATGATGGACTCTAGAGCAAGGTCTTTTTTCCCTTCACGCACGATTCGGTATTTGGAACGAAACACAGGTTTGCCTTATTTACCAACATTCCCTTTGCAAAGTAAATAACCTTTATATTTTTTAACTCCACTGCCTGCACAATAAGTTTTTGTAGATTCCCACAGACACTCGTTACTCTATTCCTGAGATATCACCATTCAATTCTATGTAATTGGCAAATAAATAGTAATGCTGGTTGGAATGTTGGAATTTGCCTAATAATAAGATAAATCTCTTTATACTTGTATCACTTAATGTTGTGTATGGATACAACAATGTACAAAGGAGGAAACCCACTTGCCGCTGAATTGTGACTATAAACATCACTATCATTGCTAATCCAAACTGATATATCTAGATATATACCCATCGATATATCTAAGCTTTTATTTTATGCCCAGAGGGGGTTGCAGAGGGCTACTTGTTTCCCTACAGACCAATATTTTGCGCAGGGATTCATTTTGGTAATGTAATAATAATTTTGGTAATATAATAATCATTTTGGTAATGTAATAATATTGTAATATTTTGTCACACCTAGAACTACTACGCGACAAAGTTCATACCTCTTTTCGTGTATAATCTTAGCACTGTTACAAAAAATAGATGTAAATAAATCCCCAATCAACTGTATTTGAAGCTGATAACATTCCTCATGCTCAGATGTTTGACATAATTCCACACAGAGTGGAAGAAAATATTCAAGTTTGCTATTTTCAGGGGAGAAATCATGACTTCTGTTGCAGTCCATAGACACCAAAACTCACACCTGCACACTTCTGCTAACAGCTTATAAGGAAGATTTAGTGCACAGCATTTAAGGTTTTTTTTTTTGTTTTTTTCTTTGCAAAATTTCCACCTGCTGAACACATAAACGTCTCCTTTTCAGGAAATGAAACGTCGACACATAGCAAAGCCGTTCTCTATGGAGAAATTACTGTATCAGATTGCAACAGCTGAGGCAAAAAAGGAGAACAGTCCAACTCTGGGTGTCATTTCTTCTCTGCTCGGAGAGCTCAGGTAATAGAAAAGAGACCTGTTGTAGTTGTTCACTGTGACTTTTTTAAATGGTTTTATATTATGCTTGCTGTTCATTCTTCCTTAGATAAGCCATTTGCTTGGTCAGTTCAAGATGACTTCCTTGTATGTAGCAGACCTAGTTTATTTAAAACCTTACATTTTT
Source organism: Pyxicephalus adspersus (assembly GCF_032062135.1). NCBI lineage: Eukaryota > Metazoa > Chordata > Amphibia > Anura > Pyxicephalidae > Pyxicephalus > Pyxicephalus adspersus. The sequence continues at coordinate 60,449,460 of NC_092862.1, read as the reverse complement.
ATTCAAACTAAATTTTGTATTCTTGAGATCCGTAATAATAGTATGTGTGTGCGTGAGTGTGTTTATGTAGATATACAACACCATTAAAATCAGCATCTATTTATCATAAAACAAAGAAAAAGGATGGATTAGGAATGATCTACAATTTATCGATTACAATGGCAACAACAATCTCTTCATGAGTGAGGTCCCATGTTTTTTCAAGTGCTGTTGTAATACAGCACAGGAATGTATTTTTTTTTCTTTTTTTGTCTTTTGACGTGCCCCAGTAAGTCAACACAAAGTTTTAGGGCAAACAAAATGATGGAAGACTTTACAGAGATCAACATGTTTCATGGCCTTGCAATGCTTACTGGTATTTCTGTATGACATGGTGTCTTCTGTTTCCCATGTAATGCTGTTCTTTTTGTCTACTATATAGCCTCTTTATGGCCAAGAGATGCCCGCTGATGAACAATAATCGTAACTATATATGCAACCTGTACTATGGAAATGTCCATTACCAGCCAAACTTTTCCTACTGTCCTTTCAAAATACAGTCATATGAAAAAGAAAATACACCCCCTCTCAAATTCTGCGGTTTTACATAATTTGACATAATACAAAAATAATCTGGTACTTAACAGGTTCTAAAAGTATTAAATTTGTTAGCCAGGAATATGTTTTGATCGCTTTTGTTTGATTACACTGTGGGGAAACTCTTAGTTCCCCCCAGGTTTGGAATTCTAACAATTTAAATGTTAAATAAATTCCTTTGTATCAGAAATCTGATTACCTCACAGGAACCTATTGGCTTTGAGACTCTTCTCAATGGTACGGCCTTCCGTGGTCTGAAATTTCACAAATCTCTTTTGTGAGAGCCTACGCTAGGCTTGACCCCCATATTGCTCCACCTGCAAATCTATTGCAAGTTCCAGGGTACTCACTTCCACCATTTATAATGTTCTAATGTCTCCAAAGACAAAACAGTCCTACACGGTTGCTTGAAAAAAGACTTTACTTGGGATCATAAAGACTTTTATAAACTTTCCTAAGCATCCATTAACACTGCGCTGGTAGAATCAAACAATAAAACTATCCTCAAATGGTACTGGTACCAGACAGACAAAGGTGAACGATGGAGCATATATGTAGTGGTCTTGTCCTATAGTTCAAAGGAGTCTTCAACCTAATTTTCCAGGTAACAGATGTCAGTCCTATTTCTCCTACTGGCGCCATATTAAGCAAACCAAAACTAGCATAACCTAAAAATATTTGTTTAATTTGTTATATGTTGCTAGCGGTTTGAATTTCGATATCATAAAAATCAACAACCATTTGCAATTGAGGGGCTCAATGCCACACTAAATTATGATTACCAACAAGCTCACAGGTATCCTTTAAAGACAATCTTGGTAAGTTTAATGGAACATGCGACCCATGGATTACATACTCATCTAAAAAGTCATGGTTACAAATGTTTTGGATCTCTTCTTCCTATTTTTTTCCTCCCTTCCTTTACTATTTCTTGTTCTTTACCTATTGTTTAGTATTTTTTTCACTCTGAAATTTCCATCATGTGGCTTTGCGTGTCATCCATTTGCTATGTGAACTTGTATCCGCTTTTTCTGATGTGGTCTTGTTGGAAAACAATCTTACAATGTTGCTTGCATGTGCTTTGCAATCTTTGCCTATTTTTGTATGCTTCACCTTGTTTAAACATTCAATTAAAACATTGAAAATGAGAGCAAAATAAAGCCAAAACGGAGAAGCCATGTGTGAAAAACTAAGTACATCCCATGAGACCATAGCTTGTAGGACCACTTTTAGCAGCAATACCTTGAAGGAATCGTTTTCCATATGACTATATCAGTCTCTCACATCGTTATAGAGGAATTGTGGGCCCACACTTCTTTGCAACATTGCTTTAGTTCATTGTGGTATGCGGTTATTCATTTATGCACAGCTCTGTTAAGTTCTTGCCATGGCATTTTGATTGAGGTCTAGATTTTGATTGCTCTGTTGCAACACCCTTATTCTTTTCTTGTTCCATTTTCCATTTTCATTCTGTTGTAGATTTGCTGGTGTGCTTGGGATCATTATCCTGTTTCATGACCCAATTTTGGCCAAGCTTAAGCTGTTGCACAGATGGCCTTACATTTGACTCTGGAATACTTTGGCAAACAAAGGAGTCTATGATCGACTTAGTGACTGCAAGGTTCCCATGTCTCTTGCAGCTGCAAAACAAGCATAAATCATCACTCCTCTTCCATTGTGAATGACTGTTGGTATGAATTGTTTGTGCTAATATGCTGTTTTGTTTTCATTTTTTTTCCTCAAATGTGGCTCTATGCCTTATGGCCAACCTCTTTTCTTTCGCATTATGCGTCCAAAAGACATTGTTGAAGAAGTCTGAACAGCAAACAAGCCATGTTGTGCAGTCCTTTTCAAATCGTACTCTTGATTTTTAACACTTGATTGAGTCCTAACGAGTCTGAGATGTAGCTTTTTTTTATTTTTTATTTTTTTTGCAATTTCTCTAAGCGTTGGATGGACTGATCTTCTGGCAAATTTGCTGGGACATCCTCTCCTGGAAAAAATCACAACTTGTTTTCTCACTGTAGAATGATGGACTTCAATTTGTTTGGAAATGGACTTTAATGGACAGCAACAATTGCTTCTTTAGGATCATTGCTCATGTCTTTCCTCTTTGGCATTGAACCTGTATGGTTCAAACCCAAAAAACTGCCCAAACTGCTTTTTAGAGGTGGTCAAACTTGCTGATCATCATTTTTTCAAGTGCATTTGATTAGCAGCATCTTGCTGCTACTTACCCCTTAATTTTGTTGGAAGTAGTTAGGGTGTACCTATTTTTTCACTCACTGCTTCTGCGTTTTTACTTAAACAATTGTTGTTCACCTGATGTTGTATTTACATATTTTTAAAGACCTGCTAAAGACCAGATGTTTTTTATTTATGTTCTGATATGCATAACCTTGGAATTGAAAGGGGGTGAACTTTTTCACATGACTGTAGCGTATAAAAGAGGTATGTTAGGAATCAAAGGTAATTTGCAATAGGAATGATGAACTGAATGTATTTAGGCTTAGTGCAGCTAATGAACACCCTTCCTTTTTAGGTGAAAATGGTTTTGGTGTCACTTAGCCATCATTACAAAGCACCTGAAGAGCTTTGTAGTCTGGCTCTAGTGATTGGCCGTATAGGTTCTAATTTTCTGTTTTGTTGGTCAGGGATACAGAGTTGAGGCAGAGGAAGGAGCTCTTTGAGGCGGGTCTCCACTCTTCTGCACGATACGGAAGTCACGACACCAGCAACTCGACAGTAGACGGGAAGAAGAAGCCTCGAAAATGGTTGCAGTTGGAGACTTCAGAGAGGAGATGTCAGATATGCCAGCACCTTTGTTATCTTTCCATGGTAAGTAAGTAAAAACTTTGCCTAGGGACTCATGGACAAATTTGTTTGGACCACCTGGGTTTTATTACCAAGGGACTTGACTTGGGAAGCATCACTTGACTTCACTGACAAGTTAAACCTAAATAAAGAGATAAAGTAAATTGTTTCTTTGCATGCCTAAGTAGAACATCATAACAAAACTAGTCATACTATATAGTACAGAGCAATACATAAATTGAGTGCAGACATGGCCAGCAGACAGAGAATGACCTGTAACCTGCAGTATTTGTACTGCCTCAGCCAGCAGTAAAACAGCAGAAATGCTAAAATCCAGAAAAAAACTTAAAACATAGAACTCACACAACGATTTATGAAAAATAGGAGATATAGATTTATATGATAAAGGTGGATGAATTTAAAAATGCTTCTTTTTCTCTACTTCATGTAATTTCCCAGTTGCTGACAGCAGCTCTGACTCTAAAAGACTTTTCCCTGTGTCAGAAAGCTCTGTTTTAGCCATGGATCCTCTTAACAGAATGACAACCTAAAACACACAGATAAAAGAACCCTAGGAACAAAACACTAGACCCCCAACATACCTCCTATTAGCCCTGATTTGAATTCTATTGAACATGGAAAGAACTTAAACCTGTCAGGAGAAGGAATCCTTCAAACCTGTTAACAGGTGCAGTAGTCTCATTGAGCTTAATATGAATTACTTGTCTGTAGTGATGGCTTTTAAAGATTGTGTAAGAAAATACAGGTAATGCTTCCCATCATGTTTGTTCATTTTGTTAGTGTTGTTAATTTCAATATTGAGAAACAATTTAGTGTTTTTGTTTTTTCATGAAAGGTACTAACAAGTTTGCCAACTTTTGTATAGGAGTTTACACTTTCTTAAAGAGAGAAAAAACAACAATGAGCTGCAGGGCAAATTCATAAAGGTTTCGTATTAAGCCATTGCCATGCCAGACATGATTGTGTATGAATAATATGATTTTCTATCATTTTTTGGTATTAAAGGTTGTGCAAGAGAATGAAAACGTTGTGTTTTGCCTGGAATGTGCATTGCGTCATGTGGAGAAGCAGAAGTCCTGTCGAGGATTAAAACTGATGTATCGATATGATGAGGTAAGTAAATGCATTGTAACGATGAAAGTATTACAGTGTTCAGCAGACGTCATATGTGATTTAGCAAGCGGTATTTTGAGTGTTTTTATGACCTGGCTCCACATATGACTTTACTACCTGCCTTCTGTTCCACATATCATTGACCACCTGCCGTTGCCTATCCACATATCACTTTACTACCTGCCCTTGCCCGGGCACATATCACTTTACTACCTGCCCCTGCCTAGCCACATATCACTTTACTACCTGCCCCTGCCTAGCCACATATCACTTTAGATGAAACAATTATTCATTACCATATTCTTGCATAATAGTTATGATATACTTTGATAGAACTGAAGAATAATGAGAAAATGGCAAGATTATTGTTAAAATGATGGTCCCTAACCTGATACGATAATATAATAAATCGGATTAGAACGTTTTTTTTTTAATTTGATGTGAAACTAAGCCAGTTGAATATCCCAAATTTATATGAGGAATCAGTTTTTCTCATTAAAAAAAACCTCTGAAATGCTGCCTAATGTTATTCGTGACTTTTATCATGTTAACCACAAGATGGCACAAACACACACTTTTTTTTATTGTAAATGAATGCATTCCAGGCCACACTGCTACCAAAATAGCACTTATAAATGCCTTACAAATATAAATCAAATGTGAGTGTTAGAAATAATTTGTGCATATTTTATTTTGTTGAAAAAATCTGGTAGGACATGTCTGTTTGCTTTCCTTTTACAGGAACAAATAATTAGTCTTGTAAATCAGATCTGTGGGAAGGTGACTGGTAAAAACAACTGCATCGACAACAACAACTGCATTGACAACAACTTCAGCGACAACAACAATGACAACATTGAGAACTGTCTCACTAAGTCTACACCAAAAAGAGGACCAAGAAAGAGAGCCACACTCGATGTGCCATCATCCAGACTGTCATCTGTCAATTTGTCCAAAAGTGCTTCACATTCATCATGAAGTTGCCAACCCTCACTTCTCTGATCATATAAATATATATATATATATTTTTATTTGATAATTATACAATAGTTTGGAGTACTTGCTGTAGAATGCAGGCTGTCTTTGCACTAGCTCTAAGAAGATTTTTTTTCTTCTGGTTTTTAGAGAAGTAACTTTGTTTTAGCATTAAACTGTTAATTTTATGTGCATTATATTATTATTAATATTTTTTTTTTATTTAGCCACTGCAGTTTGACTTACGACTCTGCAGTCTAGTCACTGTTTTATGACAGTCTGAGGGGGCTAACTAAAAGTGATTTTGAATTAAGCTTTTTGTTCTGCAGCCTGTTTAGACTGAATTAAAAACTAAAGCCTTCCTTGACAACTGTGTGAAAAAGGCTTTTACATTTTTATTCTGTTTGAGGTGCATTTTTTTCTATTGTATTTCTTTATTCAGTCAAGGGAGCATTTTTTTCTAGTGAAAAGAAAAATGAAACTTGAACAAACCCGCTCTTTCTTGGCAATCTCATTCTGTCATGTGCAAAATGAGTTTTTTGTTTTTTAGTTTTTGTTTGTCTTTTTTTTTTTTTTAATGGGATTTAAATATGTAGTAATGAAAAACACAAAAAGAGGATAGTTTGGCAGCTTATGATGGACTACAAACAATACCAGAGGCAAAATGCTGAGATTGGAAAGTGGTTTCTCTGTTACCAGCACATTTCTATGCATCTGTTAAAGGAGAAGAGGAAAATAAACTCAAGCAATGCCTGTCTGGCGGAAATCACATGTTGGGGAGGGGGTGGTGGGTGGGAGGTATGTGGGGATTATAAACTGTGCCTGATTTTAAAGGAATCCATTCTGTTATTTTTGGTGCTGTTGGCTACTTTATCAAAAAATGAAATGTTGAAAAAAAACTTCAATAGCATCCTTTGAAAAAGAAAAGGAAAAATGAATTTAAAGTATATATATATCTATAAATATATATATTGTCGAAGCCAAAAGTGCTTCTATGTCATAGACGTGCAATCTTTCTAACATTCCATTTCATTCCACTGCTGTCTCAACACATCACACAATCAGCATTAATATAATATATATATATTTGTATTTTGTTGTATGTTCAGCCCTCCTCTCAGTCACAGGCTCTTGCTACATATTACAGTGCCGGTTCCTGTGTCGGAGATGGAATCACTTCAGTGATCACCTTTGAGAGCCACTAGGGTCTGATTTTTTTTTTGTTTTGTTTTGTTTGTTTTTACTTTTCCCCCCTTTTTTGTGAATGTGAAAACTGATTTCCTCATTGTCTTTGCGTTTTATTTTGTATTTCCTTTTTTGTTGACTCTATGTCTCGCTTAAAAGAGAAAAATTACAAATCACAAATCTTTTTCTTTGTACATATGCTTGTAAATTGTTTGAAATACTTGAGCCTTTTTTTGGGGAAAGGGGTGGACAGGGGACGGTGAAAAAAAATAAAAAGATGAAGAAAAAGCCTTACATTTCAGTTTCTTCATCCGATGGTTTGGATGCTTACAGGGTTAATCTTGTAACATATATATAAGTGCTGCTTATATCACTGAACAACTAAAACAAAAAACAGTGGCGTAACTTTTTACCCCCTTTTTCTGGGTGTATGTGTGGGACTAAATACAAAAAGGGAAAATGTTTTCACTAAATTGTTCTTTGTTTCTTGATTGGACGAAATCATAAAAAACAAAACAAAAAAAACCGTAGCTAGCCATATTGCACTGAACTCGCCAGTGGTAATTATTGGGAGAGTGTCCTTTAATACAATTTGTTGGTTGTCGTTGCAGAAGACTGAACTGTATTTTGAATATTTAACAATAACATAAACCGAGTCAAGTGTTTTTTCAAATGTGGTTGTCCAGTTTTATGGCCTTGCTGTGTGCTTTTTTCCCTCTTGACGGTAAACTTTGAAGACTACAGCTTACAGATTGACCTTTAATTTATTAGCACTGCTCTGCTCTCTTTCCTCGTGATGGAAAGACTCCATGTTGTTTATTGCCAGTTTTGTTTACTTTTCAGGTTTGTACAACAAGGTTTATTAATAAATAAGACAAACTTTTTGGATATCTATTTGTTTCTTTTTAGACACACCTATACTCCTCCTTCAGGTTTGGCTGGTTTGTTATTTTTTTTTCTAGGTGGGGTTAAGAATTCTACATTGTTGATACGGGGATGTTTCATGTCTGTAAATTATTTTTATTTTATTGTTACGGTAAATGCAATCAGATAAAAACAATATGCTTTGAATACCTTGGATGTAGTGTTCTCCTTTCTACATGAGTGTGATACTATGTGAATTTTTTCTTTGCTTGTATGACAACTTCAGAAAAAAATTCCCATATCTATTATTATTATTATTATTAAACAGGATTTATATAGCGCCAACATATTACGCAGCGCTGTACATTAAATAGGGATTGCAAATGACAGACTAATACAGTCCAGTTTTGGGCACCAGTTCACAAAAAGGACATTGTGGAATTGGGGAGAGTGCAGAGAAGGGCAACTAAACTAATACAAGGAATGGAGGAGCTCAGCTATGAGGAGAGATTAGCTGAACTGAATCTATTCTTCCTTAAGAAGAGACATTTAGGGGGGATCTGATCACCCTGTATAATATATAAATGGTCCATATAGAGAACTCTCCTCCCAATTATTCACTTTGAGATCATTACAAAGAACAAGAGGGCATTCTTTGTGTCTGGAGGAAAAGAAGTTTAAGGTCTGTGGAATGTGGAATAGACTCCCTCAGGAAGTAGTTTCAGTAATTACTATAGAGTGCATTAATAAAAAGCTGGATGCTTTTCTAGAAGCAAAGAATATAACTGGTATTTATTAGGTGAAGTACCTAATGGTTTGGTTTATTTGTATTTTGCATTTTCCCTCTAACCTTCTAAAATGGTTTATGCCATTTAATGTGGCACAAATATTTTTTAAAGGGACTCTAGGGGGAAGAAATGTTAAAGCATTGACTTGTAAAGAGGTTGGAATAGCTGTGATCTTTAGCAGTCACATATAACATGTCTCCGGTCTATGACTGGCTCCTAAAGCATGTTCCCAATTTTCCACTATCCCTACAGAACATTCATAGTTACTGATCATCTCCTGCAGCATGTCTCCAGTCTGACAGCTTCTGTAGCAATACAATCACTGAATGTATGCACCCCTTATATTTTATTAGGGTCCCATATGCAAAATATGTTGACAATCACTGGTCTAGATAAAGATCAGATTACTCTTTTATGTATTCTGAAAGTTCCCCAGGGTTCACAAACCTTTACTCACCAGCGGCATATACATGCTTAGCAAGACATTAGGGTGCACTCCAAGCCAGTAGTCTTACTTTCCTGCTCTTTCCTAGTTTTAGTTAAGCTACTTTTGCATGTATGCCAGCCTTGTAAATAAATCAGGCCAACCCCTGGAGAGGATTGGTTGTGGACACTGGACATTTTTCTTAACAGTATAAGTACAATTTAGAATAATGTGCAGTGTGTTTTAAAAGTGAATAAAGCTCAAAATAGCTTTTCTGAACACAGCTGTTTGTTTTTGTTGCTTGTTTTAGTGGTTCATTTTCTTTTGGAGCTGCAGTATAGTTTTGGTTCAGGGAAATAAAAAAACATGCCAACTAACAAAATCTGTCTACAAAACTTTTTAGAAACTGGCATTTTTTTGATTCTTACCATGACTACAAAGTGAAATTATTAATTAACTTTGACCAAGATCAAAAGTTTTTCTGAACAGGGTAGAAAATTTGCTGACCAAAAACCTCAGACAAATGTACTACAACTTTTACTTCTGTTCCAGTATTCCCCATACTACCGCTCTCCACATTTCTCCATGTTTATGCCCCTTCTGCATCACCCTTATGGATTTCTCATCCATCTCCTGCACTTTTCACTCCAATATTTCTGCTCTGCTCTTATATTCTTGTAAGTCAGTAATGGGGGAAGATCAGATGTTGGAGACCATAAGCAATACTGGTGGATATTTTTGGTAGCACATTTTTCTGCTTGTCTTTGCATTTTTATTTGGGTATCTGTGTCTGGTAATGTGTATATTTATGTACGTTTGCCTCAATGCCTTTTTTTTATTTTTGCCCAAGTACCGTTCTAATTAGTAGCTGCGTCCTGTCTACGAAGGTGAGGGTGGCATCAGCCTTCAGTGCGTGTTTGTGACCTGGCAGCAAGATACATTCAAGAACACCAAAGTGCATACTAGCTGCTGGTAGATCATGAAAAAAACAACAAAAGCCTAGGACTTTTAGGACTAAATCCTAATGCCACCTATGTACCCACCCCCTACAGTGTGCAGTACTTACAAAGAAAAGTTCTATGGTCACTTGCAGAAGAATAAAACCAAAGTGACACAAGTAAGACTTTGCCTGCTGAGAAGGAATTGTTATTTATGTTTGTTGCCATGCTAAATCTTTCTCATTTCTACTCAATTATATCTATAGGCCAGTAATTAAATACACTAAAAAAAATAGAAATGTCTATATTTAACACATTTTATTATTTTGAATTTGCACTATAAAAGTAGAATACGCAGTGAATTTATCAAACATTCAGCAGTCTGTGACCATTTACAATACACAGAGCAAAGTAAGTAATAGTTCTGGCTGCAGCCCCTCAGTTAATCATGTGTAGACGTCCAGGCAAATTTCAGTGGAAAGCAGCAGTTACAATTTGGCCTTTCCATCACACTTCCCGCTCAAACCGCGTCTAACCTTCATCTTCACTATTAGTTGGTGAGGATTCACACAATGCTACTTAGGAAAGACTCTTCCTACAAACACAGCACAATGCCTGACTTTAAAAAAAATGTAAAACAAAGAATGTAAGTAAATGCAAATTATACAAACCTAGCCCAATGGAAATAAAGACAAGAGCGCTGTGAATCTAGCACAATGTGTATGGTGTAAAGTAAGACTTATTATTACATTATATATTTCTTCTTTCAATACATCACACTATAGTCTATACTCATTACACATCTGACTAATATCTGTGTAAGTGGTACAGACTGGAAGTAGTATGTATTGGTATGAACATAAAGTAGATAAGGTTTAGTATTACCTAACATTGGAGACAACACACTGCTGTCTTCTCCTCCAGAGTTTAAGAAGACATCTAGTGCTTCTTGGTCGGACATATCCATTAGATCCATCTGCTCCAGCATATCTACATTGACTTCCATAGAGGACATACTTCCAATGGGTTCTATGGCAAAAAATATTTAAAAACAATTCATTCAAGGTGCTCTAAGAATTATTATTATTAAACAGGATTTATATAGTGCCAACATATTACGCAGCGCTGTAACTGTATATAGCACATCATAAAAGGCCTGTGGTCAGATTTGTATATGTTCTACACATGTAATCACATTTCACACATGAAAGGATACATAATTGAAGATAATTGAAATTATTGTCTTCAGAAATAACTGCACGTAAAATGATAGAAGATTTAGGATGCTGAAGTGAAAAACCCTCTCACCCCCCTCTAAATATTTGTGTTTCCTAAATTATCTGTTGGTACCCAAAGTTGATCATAGAAGTGTTTGATGGGAGATCATGAAGAATAAAAGCATACTAACCGTGAATGAGCACAGACATGTGCAGCTGCATCTCAAAAAATTTGAATGTCATTAAAAGCTCATTTATTTCAGGAATTAATTTTAAAATGTGAATTTCCTATATTGTATAGATTTATTACACAGAGAGTAATATACTTCAAGTGTTTATTTCTTTTCATTTTGCTGATTATGACCTAGAAGTAATGAAAACTCAAAAATCAATATTTCAGTAGATTAGAATATTACAGATGATCAATAAAAACATTATTTTTAACTCAGAAATGTTGGCCTACTGAAAAGTATGTCAATGTATGCACTCAATACTTGGTCAGGGCTCCTTTTGCATGAAGTACTTCATCAATGCAGCTTGGCAAGGAGGCAATCAGCCTGTGATACTGGTGAGGTGTTATGGAAGCCCAGGGTGCTTCGATATCAGCCTTCAGCTCATCTGTATTTTTGGGTCTAGTGTCGGTCATCTTCCTCTTGACAATACCCCAAAGATTCTCTAGAAAGTTTGCTGGCCTGTCAAGCACAGGGGTGCCATGGTCCTTAACCTCCCTAGCATTCTAATTCAGTCCAAATTTCCATGCAAAAATGGTTACATTTTACATGGAAATGTATTTTACATTGTAGGCTTATAATTCTTAGGCATAACTCACCGAAATATGTCCAATAAGGTGGTTTTTTTAGGTTAAAGCTACCCCGAGTGTGACTCAGGATTACCGCTATTTGTAGGTAAAATCCACCCTGAGTCACACTTGGGATTACCGCTAGGGGGGTTAAACAGTGGTATGAGACACCATGCGTTGACCATTTTTACCTTTTTCCCAATCTAATTTACTGAAATACAGATTTTTTTGTTTTCATTACCTGTAGGCCATAATAAGCAAATGGAATGAAATAAACACTTCAAATATATCACTCTGTGTAAAATTATTCTATATATTAGTATATCTATATATCACTTTATATCATTTTGAATTGAATTACTGAAATTAAATTTTAGATGATATTCTAATTTATTGAGATGAACTCTATGTATAGGAAGCTGAAATGTGTGCGGAAGGGGAGCAGACAAATAATCCAGACAACATTGTGACATGAAGAGACAACTAGTTGGGAAAAAAAAAAAAAAAAAAAAGGATTTTATTCCCTTCCCTCCTCTAGCCAAAGCTGGCAGGGTGCCCATACTTACTGACAGCTCTCTTTCCATAAAGCCCAGCCTAAGCAGGTATCTGATGACAGCCAGGTGGCTACTGAAAAGTGTTTTGTGCCTGGCTAAAAGTGGCTGGAGAGAGCACTGTAACCATTAATTTGTTGAAATACCATAACTTCCTCTAGAAAAAACAATTATTTTTCTAAAAAATCCTAGTTGTGAGTTCTGTCACTTGCCTCGTCTCTCTGATATTTGTAGGTATCCGGTAGACAGGTACTGCTCCATGTCTTGCTGAAAAGCCTCTTCAAAGAACTTCTGACGTTCTTTTAGCTTCATTTGCTGGGCATATTCCATATCTAGGACTCGCTGCGCATGTTCGGCATCCAACTCAGCTAAGAAAAACACAATACACCTTCATAAATAGTGTGTCAGAGGGAGCACAAAGGGTGAAAATACACAAGAGAAATAAACTGGTAATAAGGGTCGTTCCTACAGATTACATATGGATTAGGTCCAAGCTATAAAGGTTATGGTATATTCTGAAGAACAGAAAGGAAATCTCTAGTCATTTCTCTTTAACTACTAAGCAGTGTAGTCATGAAATTGTCTCAGCATTTGCTGGATTCTGAAGTGTGTATTATAAGATGCTTCAGGATGATCAGTGTCAGAAAATGGTATTCAAGCCAGCTTGATAGAAGATTTTATTTAAATGTACTGTGCAGCATCAGCAGTAACAAGAGGATTTAATTTTATGCTAATCTATTCTAGAAGTGGAATCATCGTGGACTGTGACATCGTGGACTGTGGACATCGTGGACTGTGGACGAAGTCTTAGCTCTTCTCTCATCATCTCCGTCTACTACATGTCCACTTGACCCAATCCCTTCTGATCTACTCCGTGCCCATTCCTCCACCCTGGCCCCTGCCCTAACCGAACTATTCAACCTCTCTCTTTCTACTGGTAAATACCCCTCAGCTTTTAAACATGCCATAATTCTCCCTATCCTAAAGAAACCCTCACTGGACCCCTCCTTACCTTCCAACTACCGTCCTATCTCCCTTCTCCCATATATCTCCAAACTCCTTGAACGCCTTGTCTATAAAAGACTTACCCATTACCTGAGCACCAACTCTCTCCTTGACCCCCTCCAGTCTGGTTTTAGAGCTGCCCACTCCACTGAAACAGCCCTTACTAAAGTGGCCAATGACCTCATCAGAGCTAAGTCTCAAGGCAACTTTTCCCTGCTCCTTCTCCTTGATCTTTCCTCTGCTTTTGACACTGTTGATCATCCCCTTCTAATACAAATCATGCACTCCATTGGTATCAGTGACACTGCTCTCTCTTGGTTTGCTTCCTATCTGTCTGACCGCTCCTTTCAAGTTTCTTTCAATGGTAACTCCTCCTCACCCACTCTCCTCTCTGTTGGTGTTCCCCAAGGTTCAGTCCTTGGACCGGTCCTCTTTTCTCTGTACACCTCCTCTCTCGGTAGTCTCATATCCTCCTTTGGCTTAAAATACCACCTGTATGCTGATGACACCCAAATTTATCTGTCCACCCCTGACCTGTCTCCCTCAGTCCTGGATAAGGTCTCATGCTGCCTGTCGGCCATCTCATCATGGATGTCTGACCGATTCCTGAAACTCAACCTGGATAAAACAGAACTCATCATCATCCCCCCCTCAAAATCTAAATCTCCCCCTGACATACATCTAACTGTTAACAACACTGTTATTCGGCCCTCCCCCCAGGCACGTTGTCTTGGTGTCACCTTTGACTCGGCCCTCTCATTCACCCCCCATATTCAGAACATTTCCAGGTCCTGTCACTTTCAGCTACGCAACATCTCCAAAATACGCCCCTACCTGTCCCGAGACCACCAAACTCCTTGTACACGCTCTTATCATCTCCCGTCTGGACTACTGTAACATCCTTCTCGCTGGTATTCCACTAACCCGACTCTCTCCTCTACAATCTATTATGAATGCTGCAGCCAGACTCATCCATCCTTCCCTCCGCTCCTCTTCCGCTACATCTCTTTGTAGTTCTCTCCATTGGCTTCCTTTTCACCTTAGAATCAAATTTAAGCTCCTGTGCTTTGCCTTCAAATCCCTACACAGTTATTGTCCAACTTACATCTCTGACATGGTTAAAAAATACTCCCCCTGCCGCTCTCTCCGCTCCTCCAATGACATACTACTGACTTCCTCACTCATAACCTCATCACACGCAAGGATACAAGACTTCTCTAGAGCTGCTCCAACTCTCTGGAATGGTCTTCCTCGTCCTATTCGGCTTGCTCCTACTTTCTGCTCATTTAAAAGAGCACTCAAAACCCATTTTTTCAAACTTGCCTACCCGGCTTCTTCTGTCATTTGAAACCATCACTACTTCCCACACTACATATCTCCCATCCTTTTGTGTGTGAAATTTCCCCACCTACTAGATTGTAAGCTCTTCGGGGCAGGGTCCTCTCCTCCTGTACCACTGTCTGTATTAGTCTGTCATTTGCAATCCCTATTTAATGTACAGCGCTGCGTAATATGTTGGCGCTATATAAATCCTGTTTAATAATAATAATAATAATAATAATAATCGTACGGTAGATACTTGGTAAAGCAACCTCTATTCCACTATATGGCAAACTGAAGGAATCCAGCACGGAACAAAGCTTGCAGCCTTCATTTAATATTATTATGCAGAGTATAGTAACAAATACACAAACTGTCTGACTACATTAAGTTTAATAAAACAGTCCCAGCACAGTCCCAGGTCTCTCTCTCCCACACCCTGACATGGAACATTTAAATATCCTAAAGACATGTTGCCAAGCAAGGCTGCTGCAGTATTTCATTATACAACCCAGTGACAATATATTCAGTTCACTACAGCTTCTGTACCCCCGATCACCTTAATTTACAGCACATACTTCAGATTATTGGTTTTCGCAATACTATAAAATTATTGCTGCTTCATATACATTCCCTTATGGCAGTGTTGATGTGGTTCTAGAAGGGTACTATTGTAGAGATCAGGTTCACTCCCAGTGAAGATTCAATTATTACACTCATGATGGTAAATGATTAAGGTAATTACTCGTTATAAAAGAACAATACGAATATACAGTATTTATAGTATTTATATAAGTAAATTAAACAGTTATAATTATTAGTTCATGAGATAAAATAGGAAATATAATCACAACTCATATTGCTTAGCAAATTGACCCTAATGTCTGTGACCTCATAACAAAAGACAAAAATAATATTCATATCTTCAACAAAATCTGATGAGGACATTACTCACCCTAAGGCCAGGGTCAGACAGAAGAGTTGGTAAGTTCTATCTCCTAATTACAAGTATCTTGCCAATTGCTTATCCCCAGACTGATCAGAAGGGATCATACAACATCTGGAAGAAGTGTCTCCAGTGACAGCAGAGAAAAGTGTGAACCCGTGTCACATATTCAAGTCCTTTTAGCAGAGCACACAGCAGGAAATGAGGAATACACATTTGACACTGCGCTTTGTTATGGAGCTTCATATTGACAAAACAAAGCATGTACACAGCAAACACAGTAATAGAAGAATGTATTACAGGAGCATGACCAGTAACATGCACCACTGCTATCAGTCTTCACATTCTCCAGTATGGCCTCATAATTTCAACATTCACCCTAAAATGATTGTCTCAATATTCATGGCAGAAGACCAGAAACCCTGAACACTTACAACTTAACACTTACTATGTAGATTATATACCTATATTATATCACAGTGTTCTCCCCAGCCCCTATTTACCTGGGTGCACCACCCAGTACATTTTAATAACTACATGGCTGTTTTCTTCCCACCTGGCTAAAAAAATTGGGTTGAACACTGCATCAATTTATTATACGTTGGAAAGCTTCACTTCTGCGTCTAAACCAAAGAGATCTTTCTTAGTTCTAAAAACTTTGTCCAGCAGCAGATGTGGTCGCAAAAATGTGAAATTTGTTTACCCTTTGTGGACCATACTTTGGCATTAATGGGTTGAATCAGACACTTGTAAAAGTAGAGATGCCAAGAATTACTGTAATTGTGAAAATGTCACTGTGCAGTTGCATCACCAATAGCAACACTACATATTAAAGTAAAGTGATCTGTCAACATGTAGTCTTCCTGGAAAAAAGTAAATTTCAATATATAGTTTTAACCAATATTAGAGAAAATGAATCAGTCCTTCTGCCCAGCAAGGCAAGAGCAACCAGAATGGGACAGATATACTATTGGTTTATTATATAAATACCCCTGACACTTTTCATTAACCACTTGGCTGTTTTTGGATGGTTACTGAAGAGTTGGGTCACAATACAGGGGCTTCCACCCATCTCAAATAAATTTCTGGGATGAGCACTGATACCATACTCCCCAGCCCCTTCCCGGAGCCAATATACAGTATTGCCAGACCATTTATGTATCAAGGTAGGGGGGACACAAATCTAAGGTTTGCAATCAGATGAATGGGAACGAATGCACATGGATTTCACACACAAAACCTACTAAAAAAACTTCTCCTAAAAAGATGTGTCATGATTTCCACTAGAATTGTGCCTAGTTCTCTTTGTAATTTGCTATGTGAATCTCCCTTGTTTTACTTTGGTTAGTGATTAACAAAGAAGGAGAAGATTCCAATTTTAACTGCTCATAGTCATTATTATAAAACAGAGCTCCTTTATATATAGTTCCCCATTGAAACTACAGAATATGTATATTATAAATACTTATAAACACATAAGAAATGCAAGTTACTCATGAAATCAGGGATGCACCGTATGCCAAATGTTAGTGGGCCGTGTTTACCAATAAATGCAAAAAAGTAAGGAAAAAAAATATTCATCCATCCATACATACATACTAACTTTATCTCTGATGAAATCAATAAATATGATCTAAAACAAAGGTCTGATCTTTCTCCTATTCTTAAAAATTTGAAAAACTTATAGCCTACCTTATGCAGTGCCTTTGTATGTCTTAATGATCACTAGTAGATCCAGGCAAGGTACGAGGTAAACAGGCATCAGCCTGCTGCATCCCCCTCTTTTGACCTCATATTGATCCAGGACTAATGACTGACAACAGTATGTAGCAGATGTTTTATAACCAACATAAGAATCCTCCCATAAACTTCTCTTCTCTGGGGAGAAAAAAATCAGTTCAGCCAATCTTTTCTTGGAGCCGAGCTCCTCAACGCTTTTTGTCAGTTTAGTTGTACATTTCTACACTCTCACCAGGTCTACAACATGCTATTTATGAACTGCTGCCAAAACTAAACCACATATATACTGGACGTGGTGTCATTAATGGTTTGTAGGGGCAGGATAATGTCTATCCTTAGAGTCCATACCATTTTGTACAAGAAAGTATTTTGCTTGCTTTGGAAATTTTAGCTCTACAGCACAACTAGATATTTCTCTATTATTTTCACACCCAGATGTATTTCCCTAGAATGTATGACATGAATGGTTGTAGCTCCCAAGAGTACCTAACTTACTTACACATTATCAGGACAAAATGTAATTTGTCCCTCAGTTCCAATCAAAGAGAATCCAGAAATACTTTATTTATATCCACCCAACTTTCTAATTTGTTGTAATTGGTTATTCTCCATTTGAACTTGTGTTGTGTTCTTTTGTGCACGCAGAGCTAGAATAGATATTTATATTTAGCCATCTAATTGTTCCCAGTCAGTGCCTCAGAGTTATCTTGGAAAACGGTCTATGTGGCCAGGCCTGATCTTTTTAGTATTGATCTAGTAAAATAATATTTTTGGGTTTGTTTTTATCTGTTACTCCTTTTTAATTTTTGCAATCTAGATTTTGTTATTACATATACTTTTAGTAAATTCTTGGTAAGCTAATGATAAAGTTGAATCTTTATATTTTTAGTATGCCCTTTTTATTTATTGCTTTTCCAACATTAGACCTAAGTCAGAAAGTTTTTCTTTTAGCCTTTTACTGTTTGACTACATGGTTTTACGGACATGGTTTCAATTGGAATTTAAATGCAACCATGTTGTGGTCATTGCTACACAATTTTTATTTCTTATGACCTTTTTTAACCGCCATCATACTCTCCATCAACAAGCTTTTTTCTTTCACACTCACTTTTTATTCACAGACGCCATTCTTTGTCTCAACTTTTTAATGTCTCTCCAAAAGAAAGGAAATATTACCAGCCCAATAATATGATGGACAAAGCCATTTAAAGCTATCTTGCATTGTACATCTTTGTTTAGTACTGACCTATAGGCAATATTCTAGAAAATATAGGAAAATAAATATAGGTTTTTACAGTTTAGTTCTTTAAACTGGCTCCCGATGGATTTTCCATCTTTCATGTATACTGGCATTTATCCCAACAGGGATCTTACCTGTTAGATCCTTTCGGGCCACTGCCAGTATATAGTCTACCAAATCCATCACATACTGAACCCTAGCACTAAAGAGACAGCAATCCATTTGGTTACTCCAGTCCAGGCTACCATTTATTATCAGTTTTCCTGAAACCCCTACCACCACCAAATGACTAGGCTAATACCAACTTAAATTGAACCAAATCATGTTTAATTGAAAAAACACATTTAAGATATATTTCTGAATTTAGAAAAGAATTCATTTGTGTTTTTTTATATCTGCCTGAAGTTCAAATATAGTAAAGTACTGTACATGTTATGTCCAATACATTAGTCCAAAAATATGAACATTTTTCAAATCATTTATAATTTTCAAACTTTAGGTTGATTGTCGTTAAGTCAATTTATCTCCTACTCTGCTTAGTGTTGCTTGAAATACAGCGTGACCCACATTGCTAATGCCCTGACATCCTCTTACAGCATTGGCTGGTACAAGCACTGCCTGTGGTGGTTAAACAATCAAAATCACTTTACTCTTCAATGTTAGGGGGCACAATGTCAAGCAGCCAAAGAAAAACAAAAATAAACAGAATGTTTCCCTTTTAGCCAAAAAGAAGACAGTTACTTGCAGCACAAAAACATGTATTATCAGAATGAGCGGAGTGCTACTTTCTGTCAACCTGTTTCGCCAAATATAAACTTAACATTTCCTTTCAAAGTATACCTTTACAATAGAAGTGGTAGTATTTCCTTTTGCCTCAAGTGAGCTGCTTCCATCAAACAGAACAGATGCTGATGAAATGGCTTTAAAATGCTTGCACTTATAACATAAAAAGGCAGTAGAAAAAAAGTTATGCTGCACATTACTAAAGACATGCACATTAAAGTAAAACTTTATTAGGCTTGGTCTACACAGACGTTTTCCTCAGCGTTTAACATGAGGCTTTAAAAGCCTGAAATTCCCATGCATTCCAATGGGCTAATCCACACAGAACGTTTCCTTGAGGCAGGTTTATGAGTGTTATCTATAACGTTGCTTGCAACAATTGAAAAATAAAATGCGGGGTTAACGATGGACAACGCCCAAAAACGCAGGTAAACGCTTTTATTAATTTCAATGGGGCATTTTCCTGCATTTATAAGCATTTGAAACGTAAATGCGTTAAAAACGCAGAAATATGCGGAAAATAGACGTTTTCTGGTGTTTTAAAGGCAAGCTTTAGAATGCTAACAAAAGTGAATATAAACGCAATAGGAACGTTTACATGCGTTTTTAAAGACGTTCGCGCAGACCCAGCCTTATTGAGCTAACGATGAGCCATCAAGTTATCCTGGAAATCCCAGGAAACCTGATCAATAAGGGAACTTATACTGAGAAATATGTAGTTTGCCATTTTATGATGATGCTAGTTGGCTCGTACCGTTCTGACTTGTGACTAAGCAAGTAGTCAAAAATAACCAGACAGGAGTTTTCTTTTTAGCAGATAGGCCGAGTCATTGGCTAAGTGGCCCATTTAAAATTCTACGTTCTGCATTTATATGTGTCAGAGTACATTTTAGCTTATTTCTGGTGTGCCAAGACGAGAGCTGGGTGTGGGGGGTGATGCTAGTTCTGTACATATGTGCAGAAGTTACATCATCAGTGGCTGTCCAGTGGCTGAAGAGAACTGCAGGGCCTTGAAGGAGGTGACAAGAATCTCACAAATGCACAGTGAGATCAGAACTTTTTTTAGGAATATATACAATATTGAAAATCCTAACGATGAAAGATCATTATGTGATCATGCATTTGTTTAAAAAGCAAATATTTTGCCCATTCTTGTTATATCCTATCAGTGCTTTAAGTCCGCATTAACAGCTTAAAGAAATAAAAAAGGTACTTTTAGTCCTCATCTTTCAGTGATCACCCCATGAATGAGATGTGGGACATTTGTATACGAAGCTTATATAAAAGTTACAGTGCAGACATGAAGATCTGGCCGATTGTACTATCTATTGGTCAGTCTACAAGTACAAGGCGTAAATCCTGTGTGTGCATTCCTTTACACTTCAAAATATATGTATTGTTAGATTTATTTAACAGCTATACATGATACCTTTGTGATAAGGTGAATATAGGTGAATAAAGTAGAACCCCTTTTACAAGAAAAGGGCATCTGGAAATCTACCTAAGGACACAACTTTCCTTCAGCTTGACATCTTGCAGCAAACCTGGAAAACTATGGAATGTTTATGCTCACAAGCAAATAACTGGAAACCTGATAAATAGTCTCTATATAAATATGCCCTCATAATCTGTAGCTATGCTGCATAATGCTGAGCAGAAAAAAACTGTATGTATTCACTCAAATAGCTTCTATTTAAATTAATATTCTGCTTTTGTAATTAGACCAGAATTATTTAAGAATGCATGCTGCTGAATCTCATTCTTGATCATACCTTTAATTCTACCAGGCTATGTAATATTTATTAAATCCGCTAATGAATTTGACCAGATTGTAGTGGTAAACACCTTTAGAACTTCGGCCAAAATAACTGAGCACTTCATGCATTCAAGGATAATCAGTTTTTAATATCGTCTCAATATGGTGAGACTGACCTTGCCCTGTGAAGTGCCAAAGGCGCCTAAGTAATCTTGTTGAGAAAATGATTAAAATCTTCATATTCAATGTGAAATGCTGTCAACGAGATTCCTTAACCCTGTGTCAGTAGGGAAATGGAATTTGCTCAAAGGCCAACCCAGAGATGTTGTCTTGCATGTCCTATAAATAGAAATCCATAGAAGACAGCTTTGTCTGTTAATGATCGCATGAAGATGGCTGGAACTGTCAGAAAATGGGAGTTTGGCTTGTAATTATTATGTGGACAGTTCAATATTGCAGAGAGCTGCAGATGCTCCACTCCAATTAAGGTTACTCTTTTTTTCTGATTCAGTCTGACAAGTATTTTCCACAATCTGATGGCTTACAAAAGCAGCTAAAAATATATGTCTTAATTTAATAAAGAACCCCAAACAGTTTTTCAAATATAAAGTTCAATAGCCATCAATAATAATTTTTACAATACTTTTTTAATGTACATATGTACAAAGTGAAGTAGTAATGTAATGCTGCATATGAGAAGAAAGAACACTGTTTGACCTACAACTGATATACAACAGTGGCCTGTTACTATTATACGGGATTTACATAACACCAACATATTACCCAGCACTGTACATTAAATAGGGGTTCATATGACCCAATTTATAATGTAAAGTAATATATGAATGTGTTATTCTGTACATACAGAAAGGCTGCTTTACAGTAAGGGCACAAAGCCAGCATCACATTTGGGTAAGGCAATGCACAGAATTGTATTTATAGTAATTCCTAGTAACCTAATATATGGAATTTATAGTAACTTGGTGCAAGGAATTGAAATATGCTTGGATCTAAGGCCGACCAAACACATATTGATCCAATTATTCACTAAAAAGTGTTTTAGATTAAAATCAAATTTCACAACCATTTAATTTTTTTTAATGATTGTGGAGAAATTAACGCCGATATATACACTTCTATAAAAATGTATTACTTAACTAATAATTTACTGAACTTCATTCAGCAACTAAAATATTCCAGTTGGTATTTAAAAAGCAACTTTTTTATCCCCAAAATAGGGACATGGCAGGGTGTGTTATATGTCTGTATACCTTGAGCTGAAAGTGTCCCTCTTCTTTGTCTCCCTCTTCTCCATCTCCCTATGTCATTATAGAGAGCTGAGAGGCATTAGTATTAAAAATATTATTATACAGTGTTTATATAGCACCGACATTTTATGCTGTGCCTTACAAAGTCTGTAGTCATATTACTAGCCGTCCCTAAAAGGGGCTCACAATTTAATGTCCCTACCATAGTCATATGTCATTATTGTAGTTTAAGGACAATTCTTGAGGGAAAGCTGATTAACCTAACTGCATGTTTTTGGAATCCTGAAAGAAAACCCACACAGACACAGAGAGAACCTGCAAACTCCTTGCAGAGTCCTGGCTGAGATTAAAACCTGGGTCCTAGCGCTGCAAAGGCCAAATTGCTAATCTCTGAGCAATAAAATGGAATTGAAGATATACAGTCTGGTTGGTTGGTTGGAAAACTTTGATAATTTTCAAGCAGATGGAGTAAATAGAGCTGAGAATATGTTTTCACTTTCATCAATAAATTTGCAATAGTTACTTTATTTCAGACATCCAATTGATTGGTTGATAGCATGAAAATATGTATGCATTTAAAGGCCATAATAATAGCCTCTATTGAAATATAAACTGTGTTGCTACAGTACTGATCGCTATAATGCTGGAAGCACAATAGGGAGTGTTTTTCTGTTGATTCAGAAGCAGTTAACTTTCTGTTCAGTACAGCCTGCAGGGAACTGAAGTGACAAGGATAACCTTTTCAGAAGCATTAGCAAAATGCAGTGTATATGGGAATACAGCACTATAATAGCAATCTGCAAGCTGCTAAAATTATAGATATCACTGGTCTAAAAATAAAGGGTTATAAACTAAATCACAACCCTGACTAAATGAATGGTTACATGTTTTAGGCTGGGTCTACATGGACGTTTTGTAAAAAGGCATGTAAACGTTCCTACCGCGTTTATAAGCGTTTTTATGCACTTATTCTAACGTTTTAAAACTTTTTTTAAATGCTGGAAAAAGCTGAAAAACGTCTATGCCGCGTTTATCCGCGTTTTACCGCGTTTTACCGCGATTTTACAAGCGTTTTAGCACTTGGTAGAAATGCAAACTGTAACCCTGGGCAGTGATTTCTGCAAGTACAGGAAGTACATACATCCCTGCATACATGTGATAATGTGATCATGCAACAGTACAGTGACAAATGTAACAGTATACACAGAAAAGAGTGAAAAGAGTGCAAAGTGAAGCACAATTAAAGACAATGACTACACACAAGTGATAATGAACGACATCATTTGCAGGTGTGAAAAGCACCAAAAGCAAACACAATGGCAGACAATTTCACACGTGCCAGGCATAGGTGTTAATTTTTAACAGTATAGTACATGTAATTAATCATGCATGACACATGGAATAGTGACACAGGACACAGGCTATTGTTAAAACGTTTGTAAAAGCCTCCATTGAAATCAATGGAAGCTTTTTTATTGACAATTTCTAGCATGCATAAACGCAGGAAAACGCTCCCATTAAAATCAATGGACGCGTTTTCCCGCGATTTCCCGCGATTCCCAGCGTTTTCCCGCGATTTACCAGCGTTTTAATTTTTTAAACGTTGCAAGCAACGTTTAAAATAAAGCTCAAAAACGTGCCTGAAGGAAACGTCCTGGTGTAGATTAGCCCATTGGAATGCATGGGGACTTCAAACAAGGGCTTTAAAAGCCTCAGGTTAAACGCTGGGGAAACAGTCCGTGTAGACTAAGCCTTACAGTGACCAGACCAAATCAGTACAATTATTATATTTTATCTAGTACAATAATAATAAACACATATACACGGACTGCTGTGAAAGTCACCTTGCACCCTACAGTGAACAGAGCAGCATGGAATTAAGCTGAAGATAAGAATATGCAGGCAATAGAGAGATATTTAAATGAATATGCTGATTTGTACATGACCATATTTTAATACATATTTAAACAAGTCCTTTTCAGACATGAGTTTTACATAATCTGAAGAGAGTTTTTGCATGCAATGTAAATGTAATCCCAGGGAAAGTTAAATGAAAATGTGACAAAACGTGCTTCTGTTTTGTGCTATCATTCATTTCAATTACATGCTTGTGGTTAAATGTGCCTAAATACAGATAGGATGTGCTGCTTGGGAAGAATAGTTAATTAGCTACATAGTTATGGAAGCCTAATAAACCAAATCCCATGAGAGGAATCAGCCAGGATAGCTAAAACAGCTGGTACAGTCAGCAGCCTCGGTAACGTGAACAGATATGTGAAGCAGCCACTGCTGTATGTTTGCATTTTACAGCATAGACACTCTCCAATTTACTATAAATTTACTATAAAGCAGGTGGAATGCTAGGATGCTTAATATGGGAGGAGGGAATTTCTAAGTTAAAGTTTTGTGAAACTACATCTAATTTTCAAGAGTAGGTCCTAATTTATTTATAAAAATAGATGATGAATTCATACATAAACACAAATTCTAAATGGTAAATCTCAGGATATGGGCATTTTGCTAACAGTTTACATCCCTTTGGAAAAAAGCTTCTGCAAAAACGCCCCATGAGCATGCAGTGTGGTGCCTGGCTCTATTCTTCTAGATGCTGGAGACAATGGGCCTGATTTATTAACGCTCTCCAAGGCTGGAGAGGATACACTTTCATCAGGGAAGCTGGGTGATGCAGCAAACTTGGAATAGATTTCTTTAAAAATGTTTGCTATGCAAATGTTTGAAATCCTAGAAATCCATTCCAGGTTTGCTGGATCCTCTTCAGCAGTGGAGAGCTTTAATAAATTGGACCCAATGTAACTCCTGTGCACAAAATCAGTGGCTGCCCAATGGCTGAAAAGGTTTGCGATGAACCCAAAAGAATCACCAGCTGAGAGTTGGGGGATGCAGCTATGGCAGAATCCTGAACCTGTCATCCCTGAAAGGCACGAAGGAGAAGATAGGCGTGGGCCAATATGAATTTTTCTCTGTTAATTAATAAAAAGCATTTTTGCACATTTGCACACACAAAACAAACCAAATAAAATTAATGGCTTATACTCCAAAACATTATTATACAGGTTTGTGTAACCTAAATGATTAAAGATTTGATTTTTTAGAATATTAAGTGTGAATGAGAAATTCTTGAATGATTTTAAACAGAATGGGCCTTTAAAGTCCCCTTTTTTCCTTCTTTGCTTTCTAAATACAACAGGTACAATCATCTTGTGACAGAGACAACTGTAAAACTTTAGATTTCCATCACTTTCTTTCCTGCTGACAATGGTCACCAGAACAAATGGAAAGTCTAAATCTTCCTAGTGGGAATACAGACTGCTGTATTGACCTGGCAGGGATGAAACCTCACCAATTTAAAATGAAAGAAAAATATTTTTGCTTTTAAACATACATTTAAAGAATCACTGTGTTGGCAAATGTCTTCAAGATGAAAGCTCTGTTGAGCTGATTTAAAGTAGAATTCCCAATAAAGACAAATATGTGATGCAGCACATAATTATGAGTATATCAGCAGTTACAGATTTCTCTTGTTCCCCTGCAATTAATATCTGTTTAGTCTGCCAGTGAGGTCTACTTAATGCAGCTCCCTATCAAATCAGAACTGGCCCACTGTCTGTGTGGAACCCCTCCTACTGTGAGCTGCAGTGTCTGGGGAAGGGAGTGTAGGAGAAAGATTTAGCATAGTCAAAGAAGGAAAAGCAAGTCTCATTTTAATTTATAAGTCTTGCACATTACATAGTAGCAGAATTTAGGACTTGTTTAGAATGTCACACAGAAACCTTTAGCTATTTTTATCATATCAAAGAGTTATGAGAAATTCTAAAGCTAAAAGATTCACTAGTCTGTAAATACTTTATAACAAATTACCATACTTTTCATATTTGTTTGTATACATTTCGGAGCACCTTATTCACCACAATAGATTTCTGCACAGTGAGATGCATAGACCACCAGTGCACATAGCTAGAGAGAGACTGTACATTACCCCAGAATCATTTGTAATAAATAGTGGGTATCCTCACATAATTTAGGTGGTATCCATGACCACATATTAATAATGCACTTGGTTCTATATGTTTTGTTCTGTGTACAGATCCCTATGGCATACTATCTATCAATCACAGGGTAAACAAACATATTCTGTGAAAGGTCTCTTAGCGATCAGGAATGAAAAAAAGAGCGTCAAGGACAACCCCCTCCAATCCTCCCTGGCCTATATTAGCTACACAACCTTTGAACAAAGCCATTTTACTGAAGAGTATATTTGCTTTATACAGCTGTACCAGCAAATGTTGAAATATGGCAGAGTACTGTTCCAAGAGAATAGAATAATGAAATATTTGATCCACGCTGCACTCCTAGATTACCTCAAAGGGTTTCCCTCTTTTACTGGTATTACACCATTGTTAGTCTGAATTCAAAAGAATATTCTTGTAGGTTTTCACAGTCTACAAAAGAACTGCAAATGTAACAAAACACATAAACTATGAACATTCAATGCTAATATACATGTACCAGCCCAAACACATACTTCTTGATGTGGAAAGGGATTCAGAATGTTTTGTTTAATAAAATAAAATCATAGGCTCACTAGACCAGAAGGAAACAGAGTTGCCATAACAGATCATGCTCCTTAGACCACACTGATCACCATCTTTTATCATTTAATGCACCTTCCTATATATTATAGGTAGCTATATGAAGCAATTCTGGTAGACATTTAGGTTAGTGAATATTAAATGTTATAAATTGAAAGTTTTCTTTTATGTTGGAAAAAAATATTCACTTCTTTCAACCCAGAACCCCCCCACCACTCTAAATCCTTTTTTTTTTTTCAATTTTTGTCTATATGCACTTGTTTCCGCACCAGATGCACAGGCTGATATTGTATATTCCATGCATGGACACAGGAATTCATTTAGTCCCAAGCAGCAATGGGCAATGCCAAGACGCAGGACACATTCCCGGCATGATACACTGAGCTACACAAACACAGCATAGCAGAGTTTTTCAAAAGAAGATAGCGATCAGGCAGGTGCAAATGTTTTATTCCTAAAGAGACCTTACAAAAGACCTCCTGGCTCACGTATCTTCAAAGCTGAACTTTTTTCCACTTTAACAAAAAGAAGAAACAATACAAAAAAGCACAGTGCTACTGGTGCATATAGGCAACGTAACCACTTTATGCTAGCGATAGGAATTAAGCCCAACATTTCCATAAACTTGTTCTGTTTATGTGATTAGGAAATGATGGCAGATGCTTTAGCTGCCATGCAGAAACATCTAAGAGGTTTGGTGAATTGTACATCAAATAATGTCATTACAGCCAGATGTCTCATGTTTGTGTATAGAAGCAATGCAGACTGCTTATTTTAAAAGGAAAAGACAAACTGTCACAATATTAATGTTATCTTAATATCTTGTTACGGTTTCCTGAGCCAACTATCTTGATAGCTACTGTTTCCTGTGTTAAACATCCTGAAGACCTCCAGTAGGTAAGCTACAAACACACCATAATAACACAGGATTCTAAGATATAAGATCAAATATTAAGGTGAACTGATAACAAATAAGCTGAAATGAACAACTGAAATTACTCTTGTAGTGAGTCTTCTAAATGTTCTACAAACAAAATATTTAAAGAACTGGAATAATTGATAAAACTGAAAGCAGAGACATACTCTTTTTAACATTTAGATGGATGGGGGAAGAGTATAATCCTGCCCCCTTGGTTTTGATCTCCATTCTCCATTTCTGGAATAATTTCACTACATAGCTATGGAGAATCTACAATAGGACTGAGTACAAGGAAATGCTAAGGACGTGCTTACATCCCTACTATTGCAATGCATGTAAATTAGGGTTATGGGCAACATTAAAATGGTAAATTGAACAGCATTCCATTTGACCCACATTTAGGTTGAGTTAAGTTTTGTGTTTTATCCCACTGACCTGACCACAGATAAAATGAACCATAAATACATGGAAAAGATGGGGAAGGCTGCAGAGAGCCCCTAGAGTATACAGAAGCATCATAGTTAGCCAAAATTCTAAGCTGAGCTGTTTGATTTTATGGAGGCTTCCAAATGTAATTCATTCAGTGCACAGTGATAAAATGAAGCATAATACTGTAGAACCGTGACAGACACAACCTAAAATTTTGTCTTAGATCAGCGGTCTGGCCGGTGCGCCCCCAAGCAAGGTCAGGAGAAGGACACTGCTAAGGGAGTGCACCGGCCAGAGCCGCGGACCATGTCCCCTGTACGGATCGCAGGCTCAGGGAAAGGAGTTGGTTCTGCCTCTGGACACAACCGTCCCACAACCTCCCATCCCAGGCTCAGACCTGCGATGGGAGAGAGGGCGGGTCTGGCATCATGACATCACAATAGGGGAATTTTCTTCCCCTTTGAGAGACACCCGGCTCCCCAGAGCCCAGCGGTGCGGAGCTGATAAACTTAGTGGTCCGTGGGTCCGAAAATGTTGGCAACCATTGTCTTAGATGATTGAAGCTATTTTTCACTCTTTAGAACAAATGATCTATACAACTATGAAAACTACCTAAGGAAGTAGTTTATAGAGTTTCATTATTTTTTAGTCTTATAAAGATTATGGTTATTTTACAATAAATGACAAATATTAGAGACTAATATATTAAGGGGCAAACGGCTTTTTCATCGGATGAAATAATGTTATTTATACACAAATAATGACAGTTTTCTGTTTGTCATCTTTATGAAAGTGGAGATTAGCTGAATAGTGGTAATAATGGCTGGAAAAAGTGGACGTCCGTATTCTCTACAAGTAGAGGGAGTTTTTTTTTGGATACTTACAGTACAGCGAATAATTATGGATTGCCACCATAAAAAACTACAACTTTTTTATAAATATGGTTTAAAAAAGTGGCAATTAGAAAACAAATGCTAATCATTTATCTGCTTGAAATGTTCAACTGTAGTTGAAAGTCATAAAAAATTACTGCAGGTATGAAAAGTAGGTATATACCAAAAAAAGCCACATTCTGGTCAGTTCACATATTTTACTATCCTTAAAATGCTAAGTTTTTCAAACCATATATCTGGCCAAAGGTAAAATAAACCCCAAATAGGCAACAGATGAATCGCCTAATGGATTTCTAACTGGATTTTCCCCATAAATGCTGGGGGGACCTTAGCCACAGTAGCACGAAAGACCAATTCAGAATAACTGCAGTTCTGTAACAGAAAAAATTTCTAAATCTTCAAAACAGACATCTCTGAAAGGCATCTTATACAGGATAGATTATATTTAGCAAGATAATAAGCTAAATATTCTTTAAAATTAACATACAGTAAAAATAGAATTTCTTAGAACATAATTATTTATAGTCACTAGGAAAATATGGGCAGAACAAGGCTACGATTTCGCACTACCAAACCCACATGAAAGCATGTTGAATCTTAGTTCAGGTTGGCAGGCTATACATAAATCGTCATTTAGTCGAGCAGCCCATTTAATAGTTTTGTCAAATGAACTGTAAATCTTTGCTTTATTTCTAAATTTAATTAGCCAAAAGTAATTGCAATGTAGGGCCTGATTAATTAAAGCTCTCCAAGACTGGAGAAGGTAGACTATCATGAGAGAATGGGATGGGAGAGTGATCGGGAAAACCTGTAATGGATCTGATAAAGGATTAAACATTTGTCAAATAATAGCAAATTATTTTTAAGTGATCTATTCAGGTTTGCTGGATCACCTAGACTCTCCCATGATAGTCCATCTTCTCCAGTCTTGGAGAGCTTTAATAAATCAGTCCCACAGTATAGAAAACCTTGATTGGTCTACTAGATTGTAAGCTCTTCGGGACAGGGTCCTCTCCTCCTTTATCACTGTCTGTATTGGTCTGTCATTTGCAATCCCTATTTAATGTACAGCGCTGCGTAATATGTTGGCGCTATACAAATCCTGTTTATTAATAATCATAATGTCAGATCAGAAAAAAAGGATTTTCAAGACTTTTTGATCGATTTCCTAAATTAAAAAAAAATACATTGGTAGGGTGTGGTGTTCTGAACAATTCATCTTTGATCAGCATTCATTTTAAACAAGTCAATTGAATTGATATAACTAAAGTCGATTTTTGTATGGCTAACTGTAGAAATGGGTCTGTAATGATAAAGTAATAGGCACAATCCCAATGCAGAAAATCATTTTCTGTATAGGAGCTCACCCAATCCAATTCAAGACATTCAAAGGAAATATATTTAGAAAAATATACAAGCAACAAAGGGGATTATTTCTACTATTGTCAATGCTATCTAGGAATCACTGTCATTTTGTTAAAGTTAAAAACACATTTATGTAAACTTGGAGAAAAGCATGTATTACATTGTATATTATATATTGCATACAATGAAGAATATTAACACAAGTGAAGTAATGCAGCACAACAGAATGTAAAGAAGTGAAGGAGAAAAAATTTTATTTATATGATTTTTTGTTTTAGGCCGGATACCCAGTTGTAAAATGGCTGGCATGAGCTCGATTTATAAAAACTGAAAATGTGTAAAAAGATGATTAGACTTCACGAGTCACACAAAACTGACTATTTTCCAATAAAGTGTAATTAACAGCAGTGGCAAATTAACTTCACATTTAAAGAAAAACTAAACTCAAAACTGCAAAAAAAAATAGCCAGCCCTCTGGGGCGCGGCCATATTCTCTTCTTCTTTCTGCATCACCCAAACCAGGCACGAGATCGGGTGACGTAGGATGGGGAAAAAAATTTGACAATCTCACTGCGCATGCGTGAGATCGTCAAATATTTCCCTTTACGCACATGAAAGAGCCTTTGGACACCCAAGTGCTTTGCACTTCTATTCATTCAAAAAAAGGATGCAGTGCTGCCTCCTAATTTTCAATCGCCTAGGGTGTTGCACTGAAAACAAAAACAAACCCCAGATTTTTTACCTTACATAAAAGAGTTGTCTACCCTTTTATGTGAAGTGAAAATTCTTAGTTTAGGTATGCTTTAAAATAACTTTTTTTGTTAACTTGGAACAAGATTTTAATGCTCACTGTAAACACATGAAAGAATCCATCTGCAATTGGAAATAATTGGGTTGCAAACCACCGCTACTGTTATACAAAGCACAAACAAATGTATAACAGACAGAAAAGCCATTACTAAAATCAGGAATAAGTCTAAAAAAAGCAAATAAATTGAAGCAAAATGATTTAGCTAATGCCAAGACCCTCAGAAATAAAAAAAAAAAACCTTCTCTTGTAGTTCCTCCTGCACTGTAAAATTTTAATGTCCTGTTAGGTATAAGGTACCCATAAACACTTTTCTGGCACACTCCTTTTTCCTGGGGGTTTGCGGCTGGCCCTTTGAATTCTTATTTAAAATGCAGAACTAATGGTCACGCATTGTACATCATGATGTCTGACCAGACACTGAGGGACAGAGCACATTAGAAAATTAGGCATTGGGGGACTGATCACAAGAGAGACGGAAGCATGAGGGAGCAAGGGTTCAGGTATGTAAAAATGGTTTTTAACTGTAGCTTAGACATAAATATGAATTTAGCACTTGTGTGCAAGGCACCACACTGTAATAGAAGGTTTTTTTTTTTTTTTTTACTGGAGGCCTTATGGTTACTTTACCTATGTTAGGCAAGCAAGAGAGAATACTAGACAAATCCTCACCTGCTTGGATTGCATCCAATATTCTAACATACTGGCTTTGTTGCCAAGTTTAAATGTTCACTTGATTAAAATAATTCCCAGCGGACCCTTTATTTCATTCTTCTTTTTATACGTGATGCCTTCAGCACAGTCTCATACCACATGTCATTCTTTTAATATCTGCAATATCAGCAATTAGGAACTGACTGTATACCATTATTATTGATTTCAAGTACAGAGCCCTTAACCTCTGCTATCAGGGAACCCCCTGATGTTTCCTGGACTCATTTTAAAGACCAGAAGTTTAAAATTTCATTGTTTTGTGTCCTTCTTACCAATCTCTCTCACTCCCCCTATCTGCATGAGCAATTTCAAATTTTTTGGATTATTTGAAGCTAATAAATGAAGGCTCCCTCAATTGATATTCGTTTTGATGTTCTTATAAATATCCAGTGATTTTCCCATATTCATGGTGCCAATCATTTCTAAAATATTTGGGTATCAAACCAACAGCCGCATACCTGTATATAGCTCTACAAAAACTAAGGCCATCCTAAATAAATGGAAAAAGGCAGGCACACTGCTCTTGAAATTGTGGGAATTCATCATACCTTTTGACCTATTTACATTATTACTGGGTTACCAGAGTAAGGGCTTAAAAACTAAGCTGTGTGCAGTCATATTAGAGAAAACATTTTAGTAAAGAAGAACCTGTAAACAGTAAGGCCGGAGTTTAGCTTTACAAATGAGTCATTGTACTAGCAAAAGAATCGCATATACTTACTACAAAGAAAAGTAAATAAAACGTGGGTACACATTTACAGTTTCACATTGTTGCATTGTAATCATTTACTGCACGTTAACAGTCTTTGAGCATTACCATTTATTCAGCACTTCTTTCTATGTAGGGAGCCATCCAGGCTGAACAACCACTATGTCTTCAGACCATTTCACAGGAAGTCAATGCATTCCTGGCAAGAAAAGATTTTTTTTCTACACCTAATAAAATGTTTTAAGTCTCAAAAAAGAAACCCACTACACCTAAGAACTGGTAGACTACAACACAAAACATTTTTGTTATTGGTTTTCATTGGTTGCATTAGAACTTTCACTTCTGCCCCAGTATGTAATCCAGCAAGAATAACAAAAATACAATCTAGTGTGCCCAATTCTATAAGAGAAAGGAAGAAGGGGAGGACACTCCGGAACCTCTTCACTGATTAGACTTCTTTAAATTAGCATGGTTCAGCAACTAATGGAAGCCTAGAATATAGAAGCCTACCTTGTAATCCCTTCAGGGCTTGATTCAGTAATAAACATATAGCTCACACTTTTTTAAAACCTGTATTATGTAAGATTTCCATTAAGCACAGAAATTACTTACTGAAAATATAACAGCTCCCAGGTCTTTCTACTGAGACATGTTATGCATTTTATTTTATTATTCAGATATTGGCACAAAATATATGAAGATAATTGTGAAACCTTCACTCACAACAAAAGGAACATACCGTCTCTCTATTCAGCAGGTATGAAAGGTTTACCAGCATTCATGGTAAAAAATGAGTTATGGTACTGATTCCAAGGGGCTATAAGTCCATAAATATTCTATGAAGATAGAAACTGTCATTAACAAGCAGGCAGAAACAATGGCAGAAAACAGGCATATAACATATATGATATGATAGAGGTATCTCCATGCTTCTGACACATATATGTGCATAAACCCTTCCGTGTTTCTGCAATAAAGCCAAATAAAGCTCCCCGACCCCCTTCTGTCTTGAAAACTTGCAAAGGCTCCTTTTCTGTGCCTAAATTAATTACTCCAATTTCACTCAATAGTTTCACTTTCCCATTGTGGGCATTAGAAACTGCAACAAGACAGATACAGTCCATGCGATTTCCTGAATGAAAGATATCCAGCATCATCTAGCCCTTTTCATCCCCACCCTCACTGTCACTGTATACTCAGATTCACACATGGGAATTACCTTGGGTGTAGGGGAATTACCTGCCTTCAGAATGACTTCTATCCATCAAGGAATGTTATTTTTGTAACCAGAAAATTCCTGCAAAAAGAGTATTTCTCCTATTTTAAATGTGTTTTTGTGAGGACTTTTAGGAGGACTTAAATGCAGGCTGCTATGTTTTTAGGAAGCTACATACAGCTCCCTGTCCACCCTTTCCCCAACTCTGTTCTAGCTGCACTGCATATTATTATTATTATTATATTATTAAACAGTATTTATGTAGCGCCAACATATTACACTGCGCTACATTAAATAGGGCATGCAAATAACAGACAGATAATGACAGTAACACAGGAGGAGAGGACCCTGCCCCCAAGACCTCACAATCTAGAAGGTGGGGTAGAGAAGAACAGACATCTAGTTATTAGGACACTGTAGTTTTTTTATTTTAAAATATTTAACAGATGTACAGCTTTAAGTGGTCAGGGCCAAATAACAGAAATCACTTGTAAAGGGCAAGTTTATTCACATCCAAACATTTACTACTTCCAGGATTCATAGATTATGGTGTTTAAATAGTTATTTATTGGTAAAGCAAGTGTATAAATAAAATATTATATATATATATATATATATATATATATATATATATATATATATATATAAAATATATATATTATTTTATTATAATTAAAATATTCCATTAGTTCTTGGTAGCCACTTGTTTGATGTCTGGTATCTTTACACACTATGCCACTGTTGATTGTAAAAAAGACTTGCACTAGCTTGTACAAAAAGATGTACGGTATATTACAATTTTAACTCATTTTACATTGGCAGGTATTATTATACATTGACACAATTTCTACTGTGACAGCCTTCCAAATTTAAGAGAACTACCAGTGCTGAAGGGTAGCAGTTAGGACTAGAGTGGAGCTACAAAGGGCAGAATCCTAGCACACACTGTGCTTTTCTAATAAGAAATAAGTACCCAATTCAGGTCAACTTGAGATAAGAGATGTAATTGAAAAAAAATAATATAACTGAAATTACACCCCTTGACTCCCATTAATCATTAAATACAGGTAAGTAATTTCCCAATTTAGTAGCAGCAAGGGGATGGAATGTTATCCAGCTACAGAATGCAGAGATTTATTCTGAACAGATCCAAATATTGGAGCTCAAATGTGCCTTTTAATGTACCCATGCAATTGTGTTTTTCTTAATCTTATAGCCAAACAAGCATTTAGATTTTGCAGAGCAGGGGTGAGGTCCCTACTACATATGTCTATTAGCCTGGAGATGGACTTAAAGATAGGCTAAGATGTGTAACACCATGGTAAAATAAAAAAAAAACAAATGTATGCTTACATTTTGACTATGTAAAAATGCAGAATCATATCCTTTACTATAATTTTTTGTGTTCAGGTAAGAAAATGAAATGTGTTTTCTCCGGGCAAGAAATAAAATCTGAAACAAGAATGCAGCCTGTGAATTCATAACTTCTAAACTACATCCCCCACCCAGACTATGTGACTCAGAAATGGTGGCTTACACATAGTTTCCCTTAATGCTGGGTATGGACAGATCAGCCTGCCCAGCAATTCTGCTTTTATTAAAAATCTGTTTATAAACATGAAAAAATGTACAGCTATGTTAAAATATTTGTACGATTCCTTAAACTCAAGGCAAAAATAACTGTTCTGAGCAAACTTTAAAAGCTAAGTAACCTGTAAAAATGCAAGTTGTTATGTTTTGTACACCATCACAGCATGAGCATACAAATTTCTAAGCCTAATGATGTCCAGTGAACATTATTGAGGAAACAGAGATAATTATTTTGTGGTAAGGTGATAAAGCAGCAAAATGTACAGTAATGGCTTAGACATGGCCTGAGGTTATCAACACAACAACAGTTTATTTACATCTGTCATGGCATCATTAAAGCATCGTATTAAAAACCAGAATGCAGCATTTTCTGCAAAACAAAACTGCAGCATCAACAACTTCATTACACTTTACCGCTTCAAAATGTCCTTCTTTCTACCACTGCACACTAAAGATTATTTCATGATAAAACATATTTGATTATGGCAAGGCTCCAAAAACATCATTGTTCTGTTTTTGCTTAAGAAGCGGCAATGCCCACACCATAATTCATGCAAGTGTGATGAGGGATCTTGTTCTGGGGAAAAAATACATTCTGGCAGCCAAGAATTACACTGAAGAAAAAAAACAATATATATCTTTGCTTCCCAAACAAACAATGTAATCACATGAATTTGAGGTAGAAAATGTGATGTCCCTTGTAAATAACGTCAATAGTTAACTGCTTAAAAAAAAACACTGGAAAAAGCACCGATTTTCTGATTTGAAGAAATAAATGGAGAATGGGAGGACCAGCTATTTTAAGCATAAAGCCCTTTTTTCTGCTTTTTACACACACACTGGTAAAATAAATGTACACTTTGACAATATGTATGTCATAAGACTTCTACAACATACTAGACATTATAGATAGAGATATACACAGATAGAATTTTTTGTCAGTTACTAGGACACCAGAGGATATCTTATGACTTTAGCATGCTCATAATAAAAAGACATATAATCTCAAAAGAATATATCCCTGAAGAATAGAAATCATAGTTTAACCCTATTGCAATTTTACAAAATCAGACCAGTTTATTGGGTCTCCAACAGTTATGTGGAAGTAATCAAATAAAGACCTGGTAAGGGCTACTACTAGCATGCCATCTTAGCACTCCATAGATAAGCAGGTCTGGTTAAGGGACCAGACAATCTACTCTACTATAATAGAGTATGAATAATTATTACCACTCCTTCCAGCACTGTCAAGGAAACCTGTACTGAAAGTAATACAGGGATTCCACTGCTGACCTTAATAAAAATCTGGATGTTCTACACATGAACAAAATTACAAATTAAGTAATTTGACCTGAATGAGATACGCAAACAGAGGCATACAGAAATAAATTCATTGATTGGTATATTCTTTTTTGGTTTTTATTTTATTTTTCTGATTGTATTAATAGATCCATTACTAATAGAACATTTTGTTATATTTTGGTATTGAATATGCTATTGAAGTACTGTAACATTGTTGTTTTTTAACATACACTGTATACACCAACATACACTGTATATACTGCAACTATATTATGTTTTTTTAGTCTTTTGACATTTTGAGACATGTATGTTTTCTCATAACCCTTTCAGTGATTACTTCTACTGATTGGACGACTGTAACTTTATGGTATTTCCAGTATCTTAGTATACCTCGCAAGCGTTTAATACCCCTACCCCTAAGCCTACATTGGGCGAAACGTGCCGGGTAATTCCAGTAAACATATGCGAATAATCAGTATGAATATGTTCTTGTTGAACCAATTTAATGCCCCACATACTATCTAAATTGGTCAGATACAAGCTGTCTAGAGCCATTTCATAGCCTTAACTCTGTCTACTGTCAAAAACTATTGTGTTATTTTTCAGTGTTAATCCACAACAAATGGATATATTTCTGTATGCCAAAAAAACCCTCTGTTTGCATATCGTTTGATCATAAATATCTATTTGTCAGAGGTTTGCACCCTATCTGAATGAATTACATCAAATGTATTTTTGAACACTGACTGTTTAACCACTCTTTGATATATAATTTGACCCGCATGACCGCTAAATAAGTGAAATTTTAAAAATTGGGACATGTTCACACTGGCTTCTAAAAACCTTGACAGATAACTGCTCCTGGACACCTACTTTGCACAGCTAGGCTTCCAGGATCATTTTCAGGCAAAAAACACTTGTATTTATAGGCATGTGTTCTGGCTTTTTAAACAAAAAAGCTGTGTTTTTTTCCCCAGTTAGCAAGTTCCCTGGACTTAAAAACACCTAGAAATGCCTTCAGCAAAAGCTCATAAATGTCTGTACAAGTTTTATAAGCAGTACAAGTGGAGGTGTTTGGATAGCAAAAGGAAGCTGCATGAAGCTTAGCGTTGGTTGACATGAAAACCCGGCAATCCTGGCTTCCCTTGTGCATGAATGGAATGGATGAACTCCCATGAGCCTGTACAGGAGCTGTGTCATCTCAGCTAATTAGGATGGCTGAAGCCTCCAGAAAGAGAATAAAAAGATGGCAGTGCCCTGCAATGAAACAGGGATAGGCGAGTATCAATGGTTTAATTCTGCTTTGGATGAAAAGCATGGCCAGCATTTAAGTATTACATGTCTGCCTTTACCTTTATATAGGACTAAGGCTAGTGAATAACATAGATAGAATTGTGGCTAGCAATAATTTTTTCTTAATTTTAATTTTTTTTATGAGCAATTTAAACCTAGGTATTTGTAGCTAAACTCACAGAGGTAAATTAAATATGTAGCAAGTGGTCATTAATTTGTAGCTAAACCAAGTGATTTGTAGCTAAATCTAAAATGTTACCTGAACACCTGAGCTACAAAACACAAAAAAATGTTATCAGTTAGTGATTACATAGTAAATTTGTAGGGTACTCTTTGTAGCAAGAAATCATGTAAAAAGAGGAGAGGTGAATGATTGCAATTAATATTCCATGTAACATGTCCCTAAGTTGTAAATTACATATTTTCTAACTTTAGGCACAATTAAACATTTCTATATGTTACCTATAAGACAGAAAATCTTTAATTTTCTAGTACTGGTCCAGTTTATTCTCCTAGCAATGAAGGAAGAGGGAAAATGATTATATTGGTATCAATTTCCTGTGTACAGCTCTATCTGGACAGGAAGTGTCACACTACACTTCCTGAATACATGTTAGTCTGTCATTTATATATCAGTCTATCTATGCAGATCTTGAGTTGATGGCAAGAAGCACAAATAATTTTTAAAACATATGTCAATGGAAGCAATTTTTATGGTTTGTATTGTTTATATAAATGTGCTTACCATGTCTGAGATAACAAATCAGATTCTAGAAAAACATGTTTATATTTACAGTGACGGAAAGAAGTATTTGATCCCCTGCTGATTTTGTACATTGGCCTTTAACAAAGAAATGACCAGTCTATAATTAAAATGGTAGTTTTTTTGTAGGTGTGAGAGACACAATAACAACAAAAGAACCCTCAAAAATGCAGTGCTCAAAAGTCAGAGCTTGATGTGCATTGTAATAAGTGAAATAAGTATGTGATCCCTTTGCAAAAGTTGACTTAGTGGCAAACCCCTTGATGGCAATCACAGAGGTCAGACGTTTATTGTAGTTGGCCACCAGGTTTGCACATATCTCAGGAGGGATTTTGTCCCACTCCTCTTTGCAGATCCTCTCCAAGTCGGTAAGGTTTCGAGGCTGATGTTTGGGAACTTGAACCTTCAGTTCCCTCCACAGGTTTTCTATGGGATTAAGGTCTGGAGACTGGCTAGGCCACTCCAGGATCTTCATGTGCTTCTTCTTGAGCCAGTCCTTTGTTGGCCGTGTGTTTTGGGTCATTGTTATGCTGGAATACCCATCCAAGACCCATTTTCAATGTCCTGGCTGAGGGAAGGAGGTGCTCACCCAAGATTTGACGGTACATGGCCCTGTCCCTTTGATGCGGTGAAGGTGTCCTGTCTCCTTAACAGAAAAACACCCCAAAGCATAATGTGTCCACCTCCATGTTTGACGGTGGGGGATGGTGTTCTTGGGGTCATAGGCTGCATTCCTCCTCCTCCAAACACGACGAGTTGAGTGGATGACAAGGAGCTCAATTTTGGTCACATCTGACAACAACACTTTCACCCAGTTCTCCTCTGGATCATTCAGATGTTCATTGGCAAACTGCCGACGGGACTGTACATGTGCTATCTTGAGCTGGGGGACCTTGCAGACTCTGCAAGATTTCAGGCCTTAACGGCGCTGTGTGTTACCAATTGTTTTCTTGGTGACTATGGTCCCAGCTGCCTTGAGATCATTGACATGTTCCCCCTGTAGAGTTCTGGGCTGCTTCGTCACCATTCTCCTGATCATTGCAACTTCACAAGGGGGGATCTTGCATGGAGCCCCTGACTGAAGGAGATTGACAGTTATTTTGTGTTTCTTCCATTTGCGAATTATTGCACCAACTGTTGTCACCTTCTCAGCAAGCTGGTTGTCGATAGTCTTGTAGCCCAGTCCAGCCTTGTGTAGGTCTACAATCTTGTCCCTGACATCCTTGGACAGCTCTTTGGTCTTGGCGGCTAGTTTGGAATGTAATTAATTGATTGTTTCTGTGGACAGGTGTTTTTTTTTTTACAGGTACTGTAACAAGCTTGGATTTCCCTTACAGAGGGTGCTCCTAATCTCAGCTTGTTACCTGCATATAGGGAAGACACCTGGTCATTAAAGATAGACACCTTTTATTTTTTAAGCCAATAGAAAAAAAATAACTTTTACCTTACATAAAAGGGTTGTCTATCTTTTTAATTAAAGTAAACATTTTGGTGATAGGTCCACTTTAAAGGGTCAGCAATTCCAGCAGACCCTCTTTATTGCTGTTAAAGTCAGCCAAAAAGTCTGTCTGTTACTTGTTTAGCCTGGGGTTTAGCTTTAAAATCATGTGCTCCATCCAATCTGTGTATTCAGCAACAATGTTCTTTGCAAGGTGGTAACTGTCAGTTACACATATTTCATCCTTTTCAGCTCAGGTAGTTTTATTACCTTGTATAAATAGGTTGCCCCGTAACTCAGCATATTTCATTTGTAGCACCGTGCATTACACGGGGCAATTTGGATGACGGAGGCCTTTGAGTGACTCTATACATATAGTTCTTCAGAGATGCTAATGGAAGACTTACAAAGATGCATGTTTTACTGAAAATCTTAGAAAACAGTTGAAATAAAGTTCTTTAAGTGAAACTACTGAATTCCATACTTTAAAAAAATTTAAGCACCCTGCCTAAACAGAGACAAAACCAAGAGATCCCTACATTATTTTTACCTTACCAACACTGATAGAAAGGCTGGTAAATTGGCAAAAAAACAATAATAAAAAGGAATTTTAGTGGACATAATCTCATTAGAGCTAAATGACATCTTGAATATATACCAGGCTGATGTTCTAGTTCTGATTAATATTTATTATGGCAAGGTAGTATTTTTTTTAACATGTATTTATATAGCGTATATATATTAAGCAGCTTTTTACAAAGTCCATAGTCATGTCATGTCATGTCATGTCAATAACTGCTTCTCAAAAGGGGCTCTCAATTTAATGTCCCTACCATAAGTCATGTGGCCATTTTTTAGGCCAATTAACCTAACTGCATGTTTTTGGGATGTGAGAGCAAACCCCAGCTCCCTGAAGAAAACTCACGCACACATGGAGAGAACCTACAAACGCAGATAGTGTCCCAAAACTGGAATCTGGGACCTAGCACTGCAAAGGCATGAATGCCAGCTACTGGGCCAACTATGATGCATCAGCAGAATAATTTCATGAATAA
The DNA here is from genome assembly GCF_032062135.1 of Pyxicephalus adspersus. NCBI lineage: Eukaryota > Metazoa > Chordata > Amphibia > Anura > Pyxicephalidae > Pyxicephalus > Pyxicephalus adspersus. Next base: position 60,408,033 of record NC_092862.1, on the reverse strand, counting down.
TTGTTAGATGGTTGGCATCTGAAGGCTTGAGTACGGTTACTTGACCAGCACTTGGCAGTCAAAATCCTATCAAAAGTTTACTATATTTAACCAATACATTTTTCCTAGACCAATTTTGTGCAGAAATATAATTTGTGACACCTCCATCTATAACCTCATAATTATGATCATTACCCAAACTTCAAATATTGCTGATCTGTAAACATGAAATGTCCTTGTACAGATGTCATATAACTGTAGCTGTTTACCCAGTCAAGGTACCTGCCAACCAGGGTGTTGCTTTGTAGGCCTCCCAGAACTAGGCAAAATCCAACCTGGAACGCAATATTTCACTGAGAAAAATGGAAAGTATGTATGTATGATTTTACACACCTTAGGGAACCATTGCAATCACTGGCTTAGGCTTTTGGTGAGCCCAACAAAGCTGGGAAAAAAACAGGAAACTTTATGAATGGGTGCACAATGGCAAGAAATTAGGCCCTAAACTTTAAGGCTAAATTATCCAAATTAAATTCCAAGTACAACAAAACACAAGGAATGCAAAGTATTTCAATTTGTTTTGTTTAGGAAGCAGCCACAGTCTTGGTAGAAAAGTCTGTCACATGCTAGCATGCTGCAGAGTGGGACCTTTACTCACTTTTTTTTTTTTTTTTTTTTTTTTTTTTTTACAGAAACATGGCACACCTCTGCGGGGAGCCAGAGTTTTGCTGACTTTAAAGAAAGCATGACAAACCTATCCGAAAAGACCACTCATTCTCCACAGACAACAAGGGTTCCACTACTGGAAAGGTTCAGGCTTTTCCACTAAGACTGTGGCTGCTTTAGAAATAAAGCAACCAAAATCACATTACATTAATGCTATGGCAGGTAATATAAATGATGAAATAAGGACGACTCAAACAAAAAAGTGTGTGAACTATCAGACTGAAGAATAGAAACTAAAGTACATAGGTGACCCAAGAAGGAAGCAAATGCATTTAACTCTTATAAACAATGCATGCACACAAATGTACTGGAAAATAATATGATATAACTGAATATATAATAAACTTTAAAAATAAATATACAAAAAACCCTTTACCAAGGTTCATGTAACAGGAATTTAGTCCTTGACCATGTAAAACCATTCACTGTTGTTTCTGTACATAAAAAAACAAATGTAGGCAGCTGCATTGTAATATATGACTCATTCCTGAAGGCTATTTGTTGGTGTTGCTATTTGCTTCAGTAGATTAAGCATGAACACAATGATCTGAGCAAGATATATCTCACAGAAGGGTCAATTATGAAGTGTCAGAGAAGAAAAATTAGAAAAACAACACCCAGGTAGAATTCATTAACAACGTGTATTGATCTGATATTGACCTGTCAGAAAACCAATTCATAAGGTTAACCACCACAATGCCATGCATTAATTCACATTCACCATCATTCACAATCTAAAAAAACACCTTAATACTGTATCAAAGGTAAAGTAAACCCATGTTTTCAATACAAATGTAATCTTGACATAAACCTCACATTCCTAAGAGTAATCAATGTACTTCAATGAATTAGATAAAATAAAAGACTGTAATCTTTGCTAACAATATACAGTTATATATACACATGTAAATCAGAAGCAGCTTGAAATATACAAAGCAATTGTATATGACATGGAAATATCAGTGACAATATACATTGCTCTGTCATCATAATCCCTCAATCACAGGATGCAATTTACTACTGCAAACAGTACAAGCAACAGCTCCTTTCTTCTACAGAAACGCATACAAGGCAGACAGCATGAAGCAACACATGTTTCCTGAACTAGGCATTGCCAACACTGCAGTGCAGTGCCCATGTTCTACAGAACTTTAAATATGTACCCATAACAGATACCATGTTGGAATTCGAGAGACCATTGGCAAAGAAAAGTTGCACCTACAGGAATTTCTCTGGCTACTCCCATTGGATCCTGGAGATGACATTGCTAAGAGGTTTCTATGAGCAGACAGAAGATGGGAGCTGTCCAAGCCTTCAGTTACCAGGCAGTTCTACTGAAGTGCATCCTCTGTGCTGAAGAACAAAGAGACTGGAGAAAGAGAAGCACACAGCCTTGCTTTTAAATGAATAGTGCAGGGCTCCACAGTTTTTCAATTGGTTGCTGATGTACATCAGCTCATAGAGGGACATCACCAGCTCTGCCTCTACGAAAGCTGAATGTGAACTGTCAGAATTGCTGGTGCACACAGATTCATGAATCTATTTAGGGGAATGTACCACATGCTGGTTAGGAGAAAGGGGTGGGATAAAAGCTATATTATTACCTAACAATGGTACTCCTCACAAATATCGCCTACATTAAATATATTAGCTTTTGTATACCTAGGAAACATTTCACTAGGAAATATAGGAGAAAAACATCAACCTTTTTTTTTTATTAAAAAAAGCCCAAGTGTTATGGTACCATCCCCCTTCTTTACAGGTTTCCAAGGTCCTTCTGGGGGGGTTTTAACATTCTTGTCACTGCTCATTCCCATTCTATAGGTTTTCCTGCATGCTCATGGGAAAAAAATAGAAGAATATAATACTGCTTTAAAATGTGGAAGTTCTCAGACATTTGCAGTTTAATATATTGTTGGTCCATTTTTATAAACTCTACCATTTCCTGCCCAATACCCATACTATTTAGCATGCTATACTCATCTTGCAATAGGGAACACATTTTTGTCAATTTTTTTTTTAATCCTAGAAAAGAAAATTATATAAAAAATTATATTATTCCTAGCCAACTGAATGTAGGTTAACTTTTATATATCAATCATAAGTATACATAACCTGAAAATGTATCTCATAAAATTAAACATTTTTTATATCAAGTTACCCAGTTGTTAACCATTTAAAGACCTGTATTAAAGTATTTCTAAAGCTTTTCCTTTGTGGAGAAAGAATAGTTTTGTTTTTTTTTACATCTGGGTCCCACTGGGGAGATTTCTGTCTTGTACACTCAACAGAAGGTAAGAAAAAAATCTCTCCAAAATGACCGAAATGCCTAGTTTTCACTTGTCCCCATTGGAAGATTTTCTCCTTACATTTGATGTGTGTTATTTCCCCCCACCTCCTGAATTGTAAGCTCTTTTGGGCAGGGTCCTCTCCTCCTCCTGTGTCACTGTCTATATTTGTCTGTCATTTTTAACTCCTATTGAATGTACAGCGCAGCATAATATGTTGGCGCTATATACATCCTGTTTATTATTAATAATGATGTGATGGCAATGCAGAATATTGGTTTCTCCCTGGTTTAGCCCAGTGACAAAGGTCACAAGAAAATTTTTGACATCTTATGTTTATTTATTTAGCAATAACTGTCGTAAAGAAATACATAATAAATGCAAAAAAAATAAAAAATAAATTGATACACATTTAAAATGTTCAAATGGTAACAGTTAGAAAAACCAAAACATTTGTGGATAATAACATTGTTTAAAATTTTAAAAGCACACAGGTTGCTTTATCTGACAGGATATTTGAATCCTAGTTCATCTCTTTAATCTGCACCTCAACGAAACAGCATAAATACGATGTGTCAGAGTCAGTTTTTTTACAGCTGCTCTCGCAAACAACTCCTGGCTGTCATTTTGACAGCTGAGAAAGAAGTTTAGATGCATGGATCTGGACAGTAAGTGCAAAAAATAAATACATAAATAAAAAAGAGCTAACCTTTATGCTACATAAACTGGGTTGATTGCAGTCTGTATGCTTGTTGAGTAAAATTTTCCTCATTTCCATACAGAACAAAAAATGGTAATTCAAAAATAAGACATTAAATATGTTGATTAAGCAACAAAAAACCTGACTGTGGATCTTATTCACCCTTAATATACTCCAAAACTTAAAAAAGACTATGTTTTACTTCAAAATCACTGTCATGGGAAAAGCCTGGGGGCTGCCATTGCTGACTTCACTTTTGATAATGTTTTTTTTCTTAGCTATAGTGCTGATACTTGGCTTTCTGAGTCACCAAACTAGAATAGGTATAGGCAGAAGTAATTCTGACACTAATCAGACATAATCAGGAAATGGCAGATACCATACCTAAAGCAAGAGTGATTCCTTATGTATTACCTAATGAGGTATACTCTATACTATATAATTAGGTATTTGGTAAAGCTCAGTGCTCTCCTCAGTATTTTTTTTACAGCTAGGTGGGAAGAAGCTGTAGGTGGGTATTATATTCCAACTTCTCAGTAAATCACCCAAAAACAGGTGGTCAGGTGGTTACTGACACGGGCAGGGTGGTGCGCCCCAGTAAAAGGATCGGGGGAGAACTCTGTAGCTCTAAATTTAAAACAAATGTTCATTCAGATAATTTGAGAAACATTTGTTTAAAAAACATTCCAGAACAGATCACCACCGATTTTCAGTATAACATAGCTAGCTAAACAAATAGATATTTGCTATATATGACAGCCTCCAATTGTAAAACAAATAATGCAAGCTGTACTTTTATTTTTGTGTGTTATTTTTTGTTTGTTTTTTTTGACAAATAAAATTGTTTTTTTCTTCCTATTCAATAAAGGTGGTATAGCATGGGTCAGATGAATATGCCACCCATTATTTTGTCAATTCTTGAGGCATTTTGAATTGTAGGCAGACTGCGTAATATTCTAAGTTTTTGACTAGAAGTCATTGGTAGATATTGTAAGGTATCTATGGGAAAGAACAATAAACACATCCATATAAATAAAGATAGGAAACAATAACAGAGGGAAAAAATGCTTCCTATTCTTTTTTTTAATTACTCAGCTTGCGGTCAGTCCCTCTGTCCTTCTATTCTTAAATAGTTGTTTCATGTAAAGAACCAATAAGATATATATGCATGTGAACCTTAAGGTGTGATGAGAAAAGACTGAGATACCAACAAATACAGCTAATGGGTTGTACCATTCAAAATGTAACCACGTGAGAAATATTTTTCACACTAAGGCATACTGGCAATCAAACAATTTCTGTATATTTAAGGTTTTCTTTTTTCCCACCAACCTTTAAGCACAGCCTGGGGATACAAAAGTTAATAGCTTTAGTGCTAGCTTATTTTGCACGGTAGCATGAGGCAGTACCTGCATCCCACTCAGGCTACACATGTATTACGGATTCTCCATGATGAAAATTGATACATGCCATCAGAAGATGGTCCTCTGTTTCTTCCAGTACAGCCTCAAGGGCATGGAAGAGATACAAGGATGTCCTTACACAAGATAGGCTATCGAAGGGCAAAAACCAGGCACAGTAAGCCTGGTCTCTATATCTTTGTGCAAGCAGTAACAGGAGAAGAGCTGCTGGAACCCTATAAGATGATCTTTAGCAGGCTACTCGTGTGCTTGTTTCTGGCTGTACAGTCCATAAGATTGGCATGTGTGCCCAACATCCTGCAGTAGAACATGTGCTCCCTGTCAAAAAATACCAGCAGGTTTTAATTTGAAAATTTTTTTCACAGATGAGAGCAGGTTCACACTGAGCACACATGACATATGTGAAAAAGAATGGAGACGATGTGGTAAATGTTATACTGGCTGCAATATCATTCAGCATGACTGGTTTGGCAGAGGGTAACTGATGGTCTGGGAGGGCATTACATAGCTCCATGTGATAGCTAATAGGATCCTGAGTCCTGTTGGATATTAGGATGTATTCCTCAAACCCACTTTGTACTGACCTTACACTGGTGCAGTGCGACTTGAGTTCCTCCTGGTGCAGGAAAATGTCCAGACTCATGCAGTTCCTATATGACAAAGGCATTGACACTATTCACTGGTCTCCACGCTTCTCAAACCTCTTTCCCAAAGATTTTGGGACATTATGTATCAGTGCATCTAACTCTGCCAAGTAGCATAACAGAAAGGAGATCCCGCAGAGATCCATGTCCTACCTCATCAAAACCATGCCCAGAGGTTGTCAGGAGTGCATACAGGCATGCGGGGGCCATACATACTACTGAGCCACATAATTATTCATTGATCATTCTGCAGTTTCAGTTTTTATACTTTGATCTTCATTGTGATTTTGATTGCTTGAATGTAGACCCCATTTTGTAAATGTAATTGAATAAACAATGTATATCAGGATAAATTTTCAGTGAAATTTTTAAGAAGGCAAGATTTGATATGTGATTTTTTTGAGCAGTGTAGATAGAAGAATTGCTTTGTTTATTATTGTGCTGACATGGCCACCCTTTGCCGATTTTGTACATAGCAAGCATTATATGGTAAGCCGAAACAAAAGCATACACCTAAACTGAAATATATGGATAGCTCAAATTTGCATTTATACCCCACGGTCAAACATTTACGGAGAATATTTTTTCTTCCACTACAGCCAAAGCAAATTTGTGACAAATGCAAATCACCCAAAGAAACACTTTCCTCCCAGTTTATCGTGCTGGGCAATGCACTATGAGAGGGTGACTACAGTTCCATAATTCTAGAAGCAGTTGTGCACTATTTGCAGCCCTCAACATGAAGGGATAAACAATATTGAAGTGGGGGATGGAAAGGAACACTAAACTGGAGATTTTATGGATTCCAGGTAATTAGACAAAAATGAAAAATAGGGTTTCTAGTTGATAATAGGATGTGTGATATGATTAATGTATTGGATTTGACAAAAGGTATAAACCCTGAATAATGAGAAATGTTTGTGTCCTTATATTAAAAAAAAAAAGGAAAGAAAATGACGCACAAGGCGTTAATAAAACCCTATGTATATATACTATAAAACTAAAAAGGTAAAATGCCTTTAAAGTAGATCAAGTCAGAGAATGTATTGTACTAGAAAGCTCATTTCTTACAGTTAATTAAAGCAAAGCCCTTCTAGTCCAGTTATTTTGCTGTGTTGTCCTAGCCTTCGACATATCCCTGATCTAATTAACCTAAGGGTCTTCTGAAAACACTGGGAAAAATCTGCAGTCAACATGAATACATTGTAGCATCACTCACATTAGCAACCCCCTTTCTGAACCTATGTTTAAAATAAGATTAAACATAAAAGAAGGCATGGAAGGCATATTAAATTGGTGAAAGGTTGATTTACACAATACTGTTTGTGCAAAGAAATATTGAGTTAAAAGATAATTATATTTAAAACACATGTTGTGCTTAAAATGTTGTACAATACCAAACAATTCTGTATTTTACATGAAAGCAGAAGGACTATCTGTTCTGCATAACTTGTTTGAGGCAAAATGTTCCAGGATTAAGAATTCAATACAGCATATAAAACAAAACTCATGGAACTAAAGACACTATAACAAACATACAAAAGGCAGGAGTCTCCTTTATTCCCTGTCTTGACTGCTGTTACAGAGTAAAGTAACTGCAGACAAAAACTGAGAAGTAAACAAAATGAATTTTACAAAAGATACATTTTACACTTACATCCCTGACCTTTGGTAATAGCTTGCATTTAAAAAAAACTGAAGATGTAAAAAGGCCAAAATTCTTGGTTTATCAAAAAAGCTAATGGGTTATTACAGATATATTTAAGGTCAAAATAATTATAAAAATAAACAATAATGAAATTTAAAAAATCAATTTTGCTTTTTTAAATATTTCATTTTTTTTTGTTTTACATACATTTTGCAGACATTGCATACATGTACATACCTAAATAATTAAATGGGATAATGCAGATACAAATTCAGATATCAGAGCAGACTGTATATTTTTGCTAGACCTAAAGAGATTTTAAAGGTGCCACTGAATGTTTAAATCTGATTTATTGACAACTATGTAGAACAAAAGTCCACCTCATTGGATATAAATATAATCTATTGTGGACCTTACTTACAATTTATCCTAAATGAGACTGCACAAAGATAATACAGTCAGACTTTAATGCATGCAACAATACTGGTCTCATACCTTGTAGCCATGTAATATAGATGTATGAGGCACTGGTTGGAAACAAGAAGTGCGAGGCACTGCATGCAGGAGTGAATTGTGATGCACTGGACAGACATGAGACAGAGTTATTCTGTGTAACAATGACATTACAAATGCACGAAACAGAGGAAGACCTTGCATGAAAATGACAGGCATGATGCTCTGCATGCAATAACATTGTGTTTACACTGTGAAGTCATTTCACACTTTCTCTACATTCTCTCTAACATTCAGCTACAAAACATAAAAGCTGAACTAATGTAATAATTTAATCAGAAGGCGTTGTTGATTATATTTGGGGTAAATATATAGGAGTGCACAAATGATGTAAATGTCCGGTTGGAAATAAAAACCTCCTCTCCAACTCTCCTCCTTGTTGGTGTTCCCCAAGGGTCAGTCCTTGGACCGGTTCTCTTTTCTCTGTACACCTCCTCTCTCGGTAGTCCCAGATCCTCCTTTTATTTACAGTACCATCTGTATGCTGATGACACTCAAATCTATCTGTCCACCCCTGACCTGTCTCCCTCAGTCCTGGATAAGGTCTCATGCTGCCTGTCAGCCACTCATAACCTCCTCACACGCACGGCTACAAGACTTTTCTAGAGCGGCCCCAACTCCCTAGAATGGTCTTCCTCGTCCTATTCGTCTTCCTCCTACTTTCTGCTCATTTAAAATGTCTTCCATCTTCTTCTATCTTTTAACACCGTCACTAATTTCCACCGCAACATATCTCCCCTCCTATTGTGTGATACTTCCCCCACCTCCTAGATTGTAAGCTCTTCGGGGCAGGGTCCTCTCCTCCTGTGTCTGTCTCCTCCTACTGTCTGTATTTGTCTGTCCTTTGCAACCCCTATTTAATGTACAGCGCTATGTAATATGTTGGCGCTATATAAATCCTGTTTAAAAATAATAATAATAATAAAAGGAAATATAATGCATACTATTTGATGAAGGTAAACAGTACTTGCATGTATTTATAATTCATAATAAATATTTAAAAACAAGACCAGATGTGCTAAGGCAGCCACAAGTGTGCAGGATTTATGCTTCCAGTGGCACTAGAATGTTCAAATAGACCATGCAGGTGACCCACAAAGCTGCAGAGGATGAGATCTATATGTGACAATCCTTCAGCATGAACTCAATACAATGTGATCATTTCTACATATAAAACTGAGTAAATCACCCTGGTAATTTATTTTTCAGACACTACACAAAAAGAGAGTTGTGTGTCCCAAAATCCGGTACCAGGTTTATATCAAGACTTCAGTGACAGTAACATAATAAAGGTAGGGTCTGACATTTGATGCATGGAATACAACATATGTATGCTAGACTTTTTTGACTAGAATAAAGGTTTGCTTAAAGAACTAGAACAGGGCATTTCACCTCATATCACACAAATAATTAATATTCACCAATAGCCATAGTAAATTTTTGTCTGCGTAGGGTATGCATAGATATAGGGAGGATGGTTGGCCATCAAGGTATGATCAAACCACCATCTAGGACTAGACTAGGTCCAAAACATTCCATTAAAGAAACAGCTTGACCAGTCAATCCATCTATGGATCCACATAGATAGGTTTTAAAACTTGTGGTATATGGTGGATTTAGAGTCATCCTGTTGAAATGTCACACTTTGAAAATGCTGAAATGTTTCAGCAAAGAGGTATAGAAGAAGCTAAACTTTCACAAAATGTTTATTATGATTGCATTCTGCATACAAATTTTTAATGCCTTACATTTTACAGCATAGAAGAGATATACTATAATAATATGCCTCCTGTTTCACTTATTTTTAAATTGTGGCATATTAATAAAGCAAATATTGTTTCAAATTTGTTCTTGTATAATCTATAAAAAACAACTTATTAAGACATATACTGATTGTGTTGTACTTTCTTAGCCTTGATTTTTGTTCGTGGCAATTTTTGTTTCAATATATTTTGGCTCATTGCAGTAGCAGTAAATGATGAATTGTAATTAGTTTTACAGTACTGTTCAGTAAATGAAATGCCATTTCAATTATAACATTTTTATAGGCCCTAAGGGTGTGTGAAGAAAACACAATTTAGACTTGTAAAAGCCAAACTGCTTATCTACGTAGCATGAGAAAACATTATTCAGTTTAGCACTACCTTTATTGAAAACAAACACAAATTACCACTATGTAATAACTCGGAAGACTAATTGCTACCCAAATAAATCTTGTGGAAAAGGAAGCAAGTGGAGTTAACAAGGTCACAGTTTCATTTTCCCACAACAATAGGCAAGTAGCTTACAAATCATGTACGTGGATTGCCTATAGACAAGCAAATCAGTCATTGGTGAGAGATAAAGGAAAACGGTTATAATTATGGAATTACAGAGGCTGCTTTGCCCCTTCTTTCTGAAAATACTAGTTCTGGCTACAATGCTGATCCAATAGCTTAAAGCTGATCTAGCGCCTTAAAATCAAAGCCTGCTTTGCTCTCCCCGTCAAGCGTGTTAAAAAACACCTGTGAAAGGAAAAAAAAGTTACTCACTTCTCCCCAGATTCTGCCCACAGCACCTAGGCTAGGGTGACATCATCTTCTAACTGGAGAGACCTGGGAATCTAGAGTATTCTGAGGACGCTATCATAGCACTATGCTGAGGCATTATCTTGTGACGTTTGGAGTATTCAGCATTCACCAGGACTTTTTAGAAGGATGACGTCCCCCTCTGCACTACAGAAAAATGTGAAGTATCAACTTTATTTCCAGCAATTTAGCAAAGGGAACAACAGCAAAGGTACTTGCATGTCTACTGTGCTGAAGATTAGCCATGGCAACCTTTTTGTTTGTATCAGTACAGGGTTGCTAGAAGATCTGCTCACCATCACCAAACCAAAGTTCTGTGTACAAGCAGAGAGGGATTAACACTCTTGCTCCATTTTTTTTTCTATTTTTCCTAAATCTTTATAATTCCTTGGAAATCTCTGTAAACAAGCACTTCTAATATTTGTCTGCCCATTGTCCCTACTATATTTTTGGGAAAATATTCTTTGGGAAATGTTCTATTTAGGGTTAAATAAAACCCTTTTACATTTAAGCCCGTTGCAGTTCATTAATACACAAGCGTTAAGGTAGCCTACTGATTAGGCACAAACTGCCAATGCATGAAAACAGATAAATAAATGAATTGGGTTCTACTGTCTATTCTGTGCCCTGGAGTACCAATCACACTCAAGGGCACCGCACATGAAACCATGAGGTACCTGAAGAAAACAGGATGGCACAGTGGCCAAAATACATCTCCAGGTCAACGCAAAACTTTTGCCAAAAGTAGTCCCAGAATAACTTAAAGTAAAATTCGACATATGTGATTGTGTAGGACCTTCCATATTGTGTAAATGTTGCTAGCATCAATGACATCAATCGTGACTCAGCCAAAATATACCTTAGTGCTGGGGAAATATTTGTAGAATTGAAAAAAATTGGGGGCTCTTCAATTCACTGTAAAACAGTTAGAGGGATCTCAAAATAATGATTTCAAGGCAGATGCACAAATAGTTGATTAAATAACTATATTTTCTTATTTGAATGAAGTTCTAAATTAAAAAGTAGCAAAAGATGCGATTTAATAATTATTTATAAACTATAAACACTTTAGTGACTTTAAATTTGAGAATTTCTAGGCCCATTAAAGGTACACACTCCCACTGGAGATATAAAGCATCTAAGGATACATTTCAAAGCCCTTATTAGTTTGGCGTTTTCTTTGTGATTATTATTATTAAACAGGATTTATATAGCGCCAACATATTACGCAGTGCTGTACATTAAATAGGGATTGCAAATGACAGATAAAAACGAACAATGAAGAAAGCTGCACAATGTCATGACATTTTTTTCAATGTAGCTATGCCATTTATCAGACTTTACATTCCCCACGGAACTATATCTGCAGCTTTAACAGCTTTGCAGACTTTTGGCATTCTAGTTGTCAGTGACTGAAATGTCCGCTGTTGCCTTCTGAAGTTCTTCCTAGAGCTCCAACTGGCCTGTAATGTATTTTTTGCTAACCTCTTACTCCAGCAGCACAATTTTGGGCTAAGGGTCGATATCTTGCGAGTGAATAGTGCTCGTCGTCCATCGTTCGAACAACCATCCTGGCTGATGCACAGACGATGGACAACGAACGATCATAATACAAGTGAAGGGGGAGAGAGTGCAGTGGGGTGCCGCTCTGTCTTTCTCCCCCCTCTTCATAGAGCAGAACAGTGCTGTATGTACAGTGCTTGTTCATGCAGCGTGCATTGGTTTGTCGTTGGAAAGGATCGTGACAGATCCTTTCCAATGACAATTATTGCACGTGTGTACAAAGCCTAAGACCTTTGCACAGTACTGTACATACCTTTATTTAATAATTTTTCAGTCCTGATAATAATACAATGTACACCAACTCAATACCATCTTTTTAAAAGACATGAATTATTCCCACTGAAGCATCTTGCATTAAAGCACCTATATTTTTACATATAATGCCAATTCTTCCTCATCCTCTTTTCTTATCTAAACCTAAATTATACATAATTCATATAAATCAGCAAGTGTCCAATTACCCAAGTATAAACACAAGCTGTAAAGAAAATCAGCCCAATGAACAAGAATAATAAATTAACCCATCTGATTTGTTCTGATATTTTTATATTTAGAAAAAAAAATGCAATTTTAAGGTAACTCATGTTATGTCCCACCATTCCTAAGGAAAATAAGAAAACGCAAAATGGTCCAGCGAGTCCCTGCATTGTAATGTAATGTTGTTATTTTGATATTTGTTGGGACGTTGCGGCTTGCATTTCTGCTTGTATTGTGTTTTGCTATGGAACACTGATACTTGAAGTGTAGTTCTATTCCTACAGTGTGTTGCTGGAAGACTTCCTTGTTTTGTGAATTATTACACATTTGACTTTAATTAGGTATATTCTCCTTCACAGTCCTATTGCTAATGCCCCAAAGCATACTAAATATCCTTAAAAGCCCCACATACTAGGTTCTCTCCATGCTTTTTCTCCCTCTCTCATACTAGTAAGTCACACTCCATGGCTTTGATTTTTCTCCATGTTTGGTGTAAAACAAACTATAAATTGAGTTTACCTTTCAAATTGTCTACAACATAATGCCTAATCACCATTCTGTTCCTGGAAACTGCTGTTCATTACTTAAAATGATCATGCCCAGAGTGAATGACAATAATAAATTAGGACATACTAACTGGAAGCATGTTACTATAATTACTGATCCACTGCATATCAAATCTATTTTGTCAGTTTCCATAGAAAAGACAGTTTATGTATTATATATAAATACAAAACTTGCTATATATACAATACTTGCTAGTTACAGCCCTTATACTTTCATATGCATGCAGTAATTAAGCCAAGAGTAAGCCAGGGACACCAAGACATCTGCTGGTTATATGAATTACCCTGTGTTTAGGTGAGAGAACCTGTGGGACAGAGATAAGGTCTGTAGACCTCATATGGATATTACATTTGCACATGTTATTTGACAGATTACATATTTTAGTTTTTTATCACGTTATGTATGATAGGGGGCGTACTAATAGACTGAAATATAAAGTCTACCACGGTAGGTGTGTAACAACTTCTTTAATTTGTGCATTATTATTTTTAGCTGTATTTATAGCGCTGACATGTTACGCAGCGCTTTACAAAGTCCATAATCTTGTCACTAGCCTCAAAGGGGCTGGCTCACAATATAATGTCCCTACAATAGTTGTCTTTGCAAAGAACACCAAGTGGTCTATAAATGTTTTCACCCAAGATTCACACAACTTTTAGCGAAAATTCCCAAATTTTAAATTGAAAAAAATATGTAAATAATAAAAATTGTATATCCAATACAGCTTAGGCAGTTGCACACGCCTAGCAAAATGGTGTGGCATTTTAATTGATTGCATAATATATTTTTCTGCATGAAGTTTTAAGTAGTAAAACACTTGTGTTGACACACAAAAAGTAAATACTACAAAAAAAACAAATCAAGCCAATTATGCCAAACCCTAAAATGCAGGACTTACATGAACATGAATTTCGGAATATTATATGTTGTAAAGGGTTTAGTTATATTTTTGATGGCCTCTCTCTACCACAAAGCATGTAATAGACATTCTTTGCCAAACGCTGCATCTTTTTAAAGTTTTCTGGAAGCCCCACAACACACACAATATTTCGTACAGCTTGTTTTCACATTATATTGAAAACTGCTGTGCTATTCATGTGGGTGGTTGTGGTCATGATTGTCAGAGGATGTCTCTTCCTAAATCCTGCACATAAATTACATTACTGGAAGATGGAAGGGCAGAGTGGCTGATGACTGGCAAGGCTAGTATGTAGTTCAGAGGGTAGAAGCACTTTAGGATTCTATAAAATTAGGGACGTAAACAGTTAAACATACTAATAAAATATGAACCACAAAATTTGAATGGTCACACCAAATGTTCCAGCCAACAGACTAAATATCAATTATTTTTTTACTTTTCTTACGGATAATATTAAACATTAGCTCATGAAGGAACATTAATAGCGTGTCTAAAGAAGGTTATCATATAATGTCATGAAGGAGGTGTATCAATGGGAATTTAATTAAACAAGACAAACATGCCACCAATTAATGTGCAATACAGAAACGCCCCTTCTGTGTTACTATGACTGACATGACCTGCCTATCTACCAAATTAACCTGGTGCTTGCTAACAGTCTATAATTACAATTTTCCAAAGATCCGTGACTACTGAGATTATGGTTACCCAAAATAAATATAACTGTATCTGGGATTTTTACATATAACCTGAACTGGGGAAAAAAAACAGAATCTGACAGGTTTCAGGGGTAAATGCCACCAATTCTGTTTACTGAAATTTTTGTTAAATCGGATGACATGTCCCAATAACCACGGAAACTGGTTATTCTTTAAAGAGCATTATATAAAACAAAATAAAACGAATACACATGGTGTGTGTTATATGACAACAAACCAACCTGAACAAATCAGTGACTGCTGGAGGTGCACTGCCATTCTTCATAATTAAACGGTAATAGTCTTTTCCCTCCGGTTCTTGGGCTCTAATGTACCATGTGCAATTAAAGTAGCTATTAGTGAAGGAAGGTTTTTGTGAAAGGATCACTTTGTCACAATGCTGTATATCACTCACAAACCATGACTAAAATAAAAAAAAAAATGTTCTATCCTGTTTGTGCTATAGCTAAATGCTTAAATAAAAGCAAAAAAATGTATCACTAATTAAAAACAATAATTGGGGAACTACAAAAAAGTAAATGAGGGCTTTTATTTTCTGCATCTATTCAAACGCACATTAGAGACATCTGGATAACACTAAAAGAAAAGAAAATGATAACTGGCATGAGGAGGAATGTTATGGTCTCTTCATTAACAAGTACAATCTTTATGGAGTACTTCATAAAGTAATTTTCAGCAGCAATTATTAAATCTTCAGAAACTTAATGAAAAACAACACAAGAATACAAGACTTTAGCCAGTGTTTTTCCACCTCTAACACAGGGGAACCCCTTGAAAAAACTTTCAAGCCTTAAGGAAACATTATTTATGATTACTATATCCACAACTCATAGTGTATTAGCATTGTCAGTAGGTAGAATGCCTCTTACATTGCTGGCAGTGGGAAGAATGTCACCCTTACAGATAGCAAAAAGATCATTGGTGTCGGTTAAATTGACCCGAAAGTCACATAATGCACAAGAAATCCATAGCAAACTATGGAACCCTGGATAGGAAACAGTGCTCTAAACTTTCTAACATGAAACTACTTTTGCTTTCCTCAACTTTAAAAATGTACAATCCATTATAACATGGAAGGCCTACTCACACAAAAATCTGATGTAAAAAAGTTTCCAAAACAGCAGAGGGCACTATTGAATCCACGGCAATTCTAGAAGTCTCTCATTTCACCTTGATTATATTAGTCAGTAATGACCATTAATACTATAAAAAAAACGTAGACTAGAACTGAACAGTTCACAATCTAGTACCTGACTGGAGCTGTATTAATGAACATTAACAACAACAACAACAGAGTACAAATTTTTCCCCACTTCTGTACATTATATATATTTATATAGCCCGCTGTCTACCTAAAAGTTGGATACTCCAGATTATATACACATATCGTCATAAAACACATGAATTTTTGCTTGAATTAAAGATAAGTAATAAAAGTTAATAAAAGTATCTGCAAAAATTCTGTTTACAGCATTGCTAGCTCACCTCTTAGCAGGGATGAAAAAATTGATGATTGTGTTCACATTCCAAGCCCATTTTTCACAATAATCAAATACCAGATGTAACATTAATGTAGGATCTGTTTCCTAATATCTAAAGCATATTATATTGATATTTTCTCTAAATTAAACTTATAAGCAATCAAATTCCAATTCCTTATTTGGATAAAGACAATAAGACCCCCACTAATACAACTCAGAATTTTTGAAAAAAAAACTTACTTAAGGCAAAGATCAGGTTAGCTTGATATCAGACAAGGCAAGAAGCCTTTACTAATCATCTGCATGCTGACCCATTTGCAAACGCTTGTGCAGTCATATGAAAATGGATGCAATGCCTAGAAAAGTGGTTCCTGTGCCTTGTAAATGGCTGTTCAGGCACCAACAAGTGAGATTGTCCTTTGATCCACATTCTCAGGCACAACAGGATTTTTCGTGGAGCTACAGTGAATGAAGAATCACATTGTCGATGCCCTTCTGATGGTTTCAATTGTCTGCTCAGAAAACTGGGATCATCAAGATTTGAATCACTGACCTACAATGAGTGTGTAAACCTATAATGTCAAACATCCATATTTGTACACCGTATTTTTCGGACTATAAGACGCTCCGGCCTATAAGACGC